>NC_064641.1:624965156-625565156 GCF_023864345.2 Schistocerca serialis cubense | reverse complement strand
GGCAGCCATTTGAGACCAGCGTGGTGTACAGTTTGCCCTCCTACGCTGGTGCAGTTGGGTGGATAGTCAGCTGCTGCAAATGGGAATGTTGTTGTTGATAGAAGAAGTAAAAAACTGTGTGAGATGTAAGGAGGATTTCAGAAATGCATGGACATTTGAGGAGTCAAAGCAGGGCTTCCAACAGTGCTTTATAAAACAAGTCAGCTCAAGGTTTTTCAGTGAGCAGTTAGGTTAAATAGCAAAGAAACACAGGGGACAGTGGAAAGTTTTGTTGGTAGAAAATGGAAAGTTAATGTACACACTTATGAGCTGGGGGATAGTGATGACACAAATAGGATTATGCTCCAAGAAGCAGAGCATAGGTCACCAGATGCCTTCCTGAGGGGCCTGCCACCTGACGTGTCCAGTAGGATTCCAACAGATGTCCCAAAAGACCTGTACACTACCATCAGGTTGGCTATGGACTTATAAGAAATGGATATAGTAACATGGGTGCACAATAAGCTAGGGGTGCTTTTCCACTGACATACCATGTCATGCGTATGGCTGATAGGGCACATACAGAGGTAATATCATCGTCAGCCTCAATGTGAAAAATATGGTAAGGTTGGACACTAGTGAAGGGGTTGTACATGCAATAGATGAAGCAGGCTAGAGGGAGGTAGACAAAAATTAAAGACAAGCAGAGGGGAAGTGAGGTGTAGTGGTAAGTGTCAGTGGCAAATGTGGACTCCATAGGAAGACAGCAATTAAACCTATTATGTTATAGTTTTTGTGGGGGTGGTCGATGTTGGTGTAAAATCATATATTCAACTGTACTGAGTTCTTCAGGTTGGGACAGAGAAATCTTAACAGTGTGTAAACATATTGCCTCATATGAGTGGAGGTTACTATGCAATCCTGGATTATACTTTCTGTTCAAACATGATGCCAATGTTAACGTTTGAAGCCATGTGGTGGAACTTAGAGGGAAATGTTTCAGCTAGAAGAAGCTGTCACCAGTGGAGTACACTCACAAAGCTTTCCTGCCTTAATCGAAAAATTTGTTAAACTGCAGACAGAAACACTAAGGCTTCATTCATATGATATAGTGCCAGGAGGCATTGGGTAGCTGCTTTGGATGGGTTTAGAACCAAAGTTGCCTGTTGAAATGTTGTGTGTATAAAATCACAAGGGGAAAATTATGAGTTGGACACATGACTTTGTTTTGTATGGAGAAGCATTGTACTTGTACAGGAGAGAGATGGTGGGAGAGTGTAGCCTTCAGTTTAGATAATTTTGGTGACAGTAAGGTGAATTTGACCACGAGGCTGTTGATAGCAAATTTGGACATCCTAGATGCGGATGACTGGGACACATCATGCGTGAGCCATGGTCATACACAAACCACTATTAGAACTGTATTACATAGATGGTAGAGTGTCTAAGAGATCAGAGAGAATAGAAATAGAAAAGATGTTACCAGAATTTGAGGATTTATTTCATCCCCAGGGTCCACCACCACCAATGCCCATAACACAACGTGGCACAAAACACAGAATGAAGTACCAGTATATCAAAAACTGTATCAGATACATTGACATTTACAGCCAATTATAGAGGCATTCATTATCCAGTAATTAGCCAACAGAATAACAGAAAAGAGCACTAGTCCATGGGAGGCAGCTGTCATGGTCATACCCAAAAAATCAGTAGAGGGTTCAGAAAAGTAAAGATTCTGTTGCAAATGTTGTTGTTGTTGTTGTTGTTGTGGTCTTCAGTCCTGAGACTGGTTTGATGCAGCTCTCCATGCTACTCTATCCTGTGCAAGCTTTTTCATCTCCCAGTACCTACTGCAACCTACATCCTTCTGAATCTGCTTAGTGTATTCATCTCTTGGTCTCCCTCTATGATTTTTACCCTCCACGCTGCCCTCCAATACTAAATTGGTGATCCCTTGATGCCTCAGAACATGTCCTACCAACCGATCCCTTCTTCTGGTCACGTTGTGCCACAAACTTCTCTTCTCCCCAATCCTATTCAATACTTCCTCATTAGTTATGTGATCTACCCACCTAATCTTCAACATTCTTCTGTAGCACCACATTTTGAAAGCTTCTATTCTCTTCTTGTCCAAACTATTTATCGTCCATGTTTCACTTCCATACATGGCTACACTCCATACAAATACTTTCAGAAATGACTTCCTGACACTTAAATCTATACTCGATGTTAACAAATTTCTCTTCTTCAGAAACGCTTTCCTTGCCATTGCCAGTCTACATTTTACATCCTCTCTACTTCGACCATCATCAGTTATTTTGCTCCCCAAATAGCAAAACTCCTTTACTACTTTAAGTGTCTCATTTCCTAATGTAATTCCCTCAGCATCATCCGACTTAATTAGATTACATTCCATTATCCATGTTTTGCTTTTGCTGATGATCATCTTATATCCTCCTTTCAAGACACTGTCCATTCCATTCAACTGCTCTTCCAAGTCCTTTGCTGTCTCTGACAGAATTACAATGTCATCGGCGAACCTCAAAGTTTTTATTTCTTCTCCGTGAATTTTAATACCTACTCCGAATTTTTCTTCTGTTTCCTTTACTGCTTGCTCAATATACAGATTGAACAACATCGGGGAGAGGCTACAACCCTGTCTTACTCCCTTCCCAACCACTGCTTCCCTTTCATGTCCCTCGACTCTTATAACTGCCATCTGGTTTCAGTACAAATTGTAAATAGCCTTTCGCTCCCTGTATTTTACCCCTGCCACCTTTATAATTTGAAAGAGAGTATTCCAGTCAACATTGTCAAAAGCTTTCTCTAAGTCTACAAATGCTATAAACGTAGGTTTGCCTTTCCTTAATCTTTCTTCTAAGATAAGTCGTAAGGTCAGTATTGCCTCACGTGTTCCAGTGTTTCTACAGAATCCAAACTGATCTTCCCCGAGGTTGCAAATATCAACATCTAAATAATAAAACAATAAGAGATCCATACAAATACCAACATTAGAGGACCATCAATAACTTGGAGCAGTGCCAGTACTTCTCTACAACAGATTTAAGGAATGGGTACTATCAGCAAAAGGTGGTCTCAGGTGACTGGCCGAAAATGGAATTCTCAGTTCTATAGAGTAAAATAGAATAGAATAGAATCTTTATTTGCCTTTCAATATGTTTTCCATACAATTGGCATCATCAGTGTGTTCAATACATTTTTTTTTAATTACAATAATTATTATTGTACATAATTATACCTGTGCAGGGCAATCAGATACCATGCTAAGGTAATATTGATAATACCACAATTATTCATTCACAATAGTAATAATAATAAGAGTAATAATAATAATACATCATAACAGTTAAATATACAATAGTATCAAGATATATTTATGGTACATCTTACGTATCCATGTAAAAAGTCTTTGCTGGTACATTACTGTCACAAACATATATGTAAAATTCACGTGGCAGTTTTTTGTTTCATGTAGCAAATCTCTTTTGTGTCACTGTTTAGAAACTCATCAAGTGAGTAATATGGCATACATTTGAGCCACACTTCTATTGTCTGCTTAAAGTTATTCATCATTAGTTCGCTCACAGCTTTTGGGTCATTACCAATACCAGAGGATGCCATTCAGGTTAAAAAAAGGCAGCAGCTAAAATTGAGCTTGTTGATTGGGAAACTAAGACATTTGAAACCTCGATAATGTGTGGTGTACCTTGACAATATAATTGTGTACTTGAGGGATATGAAGAGCATACACAATGGTTAAAGGAAGTTTTCAAAACATTAGCCCTACATGCCACATATTAAACACTGAGAAGTGTCATTTTGCCCAGGAGGAAGCTAGTTAGTTCAGGCGTATAATTAGTTAAGAAGGGGTAAAGAAGGATTCAAGGCTGATACAAGCAGTATGAGAATTTCTAACTCCTAGAACAAGGTAGGAGTTACAGTTATTTCTGGGATTGGCCAATTATTAAAGGAAACTCGAGTAGGGCTGGGAGGAGGACATTAAAAATGGTTGGGCCTGCAGACAACAGTAATATGTGAGAGCTGAATGGAACCATGCGTAAGATAAAGGAAGTTACAAAGAGTAACAAAGTAATGACAGAATGGCATACTACACAGTTTTCACTATGGAAGAGGAAGTGCTAAACAATATAACTGCATTAAAAACAGAGTTAATGGACTATACAGAGGAAATTGTAAACACCATGAACCGAGACATGGGGTTATACACATCCAATTAGTTTCAGTGGACACAAAAGTGACAATTGCAAGACTGTTAAAATCATTATCAGACAGCATATAGGATGCACATGTAGTAATGTCAGGTTTGCAGGTGGTCATTCACCATGCAGTGCACAGTCAGCTAAGTCCAGGACTACTAATACCAGAGGAATATCTGTTTGCCTTAAAAAAAGGTGCACAAGGAGTTACCACCAGAGTTGGGACTCATCAAAAAGTCAAACAAAATGGAATCTTCCACAGTACTACCATATAGCAACAGTAGAAGTTAGGACAGACCAAGAACAGCTCTAAGTGATAGTTCACACTGACTGCAAATGATCACTTGCAGTTTATGTGTTTCACCAGTAACCACCTCCCAGTAATGTAGGAAATATTAGAGAAATATGTGCAGGTAAGAACAGGAAAAATGTTTATGATTTTGAAAGGTGGGGGTAGGCAAGTAGTAATGACAGCAGAGTAACTCTGGCACTGTCAGACAGAACAGATTACAGTGTGTCCAGTCAGGATAACCCAGACTGGCATGGACACATGTGAGTTTTGGTTGTTTCTAGGCAAACTGGACAATCATGGATGTCCACAGGACATATCGGAACCACAGCCCTATTCCCAACATGCAGGGCTGCACTGGATCTTCTCTGTGCACAATGCCACAATGCTGGTAGCAAATTGCTGCATGCAGGGTAGGGTTCAAGCTGACCAATAAAACAAGGAAGTACTGTATAAGTGTATACTTATGTACAAGTGTGCTGAGTCTTTGCAGATCTGTCAAAGGCGGAAGGAGGCCAGGTCTACTGAAGAGTGGAGGTATGTAGTGCAGCCACTATTTTTTTGGGCACTACTATGAAAAGAGCAGCTCTGCCACATCAGTTGCAAGAAGCCTTAGAGCCTGTCCAGTGGGAAACAAATCACTATCATGACAGTTACAACAACTAGCCTGTTCATACATCACAAGCTAGGCTGGGATGAGCATCACAATACCAATGACACAAGAAAAGGACAAGGTCACTGCAGGACTGGCTGGCTGATTCCTATTCACCACTGGAATGTGAATGAATTCAGTACTAACTGTGCTGTATGTTGCACTATTGCCTTGGTTGGAACTATTAGCCTAAGTCAGAGGTTGGCTGTACTTCCTGGTTCCTTGTGGTGTGTTCTCCCTGTTTGCGGAAATGTCTATCTGGCCACAGTGGGGACAAGGAAGTGGTCAGAGAGTCAACGTATGGAGCCACATGGAGAGGCGGCTACTTACTCGCTCTGGAGGAACTTTGGCACAAGTTGTGAATGTTTATGGGGCTGGCCACACACATTGAGCAATGGTGAGCCTGCTGTATTGTGGATTCTGGAGGTGGAGCAGCCTGAACTTACAGCAGTGATTACTGCATGTCTAACCAAGTGAGATGCATGAAGTGAGTTCTTGTCATAATGCATGTATAATTTCAGATAAAAGTAGGTACTGTGATTTGGTGTGGCCATATCACCACTTTCTAGTTACCACTCAAAGACTGTGCTCAAAGATTAAATGAAATTCATGGATTTGGCCACACACTGTTTTCATGTGATTCTGTATCGAGATTGACTTTGTTATCCCTATATAGAATAATAGGCATTCATCTTATCAATTTATATAGTTTATATGAATCTGACTGCTTGCTGCATTTTAATGTCATTCTATGGAGACATGCTTTGTATGAGTATGCCTTTTTGATGCACAGTTGGTTTGTTTAGAACTGTAGAGAGTGCTGCTATATTGTATGGCTGTGCTGAGGAGCCATAGTTTCCTGTTTCTGTTACTGAGTTGTTCCAGGGTAGTCTGTGACATTTCCTTTTATTTGTATGAGCTGACACAGACTGATGTTCCTATGTTGAATTATATGTTATGACAGAATGAGCACCTGGGATCCAACAGGCTATGGCAAGAAAGTTACAGTAGTCCTCTTTGTTCTATGTGGATTCACATTTGGTACCAATCTGTTTGATAATAGATAAAATGAACATTTGTTTTCTAAAACACAGTTAAATTGAAATTTTATTCAATTTTGTATCAAACTAATGGTTGTCACTTTAAAGAATTTAACAACAGAGTGTTTTTGTAAATATTTCATTTTTAAAGCAGAGTAAAAATTGGAAGTTCTTGTTCTACTGGTGGTTGGGCTTATGCTTAAGTCCTTGTGATACTAAATGCTACAAAATTTTATTGAGTCAGAGGGTTTACAGCATTTTACTGTCCTCTGTTTGATTTCAGTTATTAGGACAGGTTTATTGTTCCAGTAAAATTTCCGTTTTATATTATTCTTGACTCAACTTATTAATAAATGAATAAGTGTTCAAATGTTAACCTGAACTCTGTCAATGAATTCCACCCTTTTGTCTTGTCTGTCTAAGCCAGAACACTACATAGTGTAGGAGGATTAGAGTAGCTGACACTTGGTGTGTTTATATGATTGGGTTTATGAGGAACACACATTAAAGTTATGCACACCTACAATGGGATATACCCTCTACCATGGACTTTGTAGTAGTTTGCAGAGTATGGACATATATGTAGATGTAGAGGTTAACAAATTCACTGCCACAAGGGAACCATGTTTCTCAGGAGTGGGGTCCTTACAGGCAAGGAGGGTGCAAGCCTCCACAGCTTTCATGACATCAACTCTGAAACAGACTTGCCTGGCAGGAAACCCATATCTGCTTTTTCAATGGCCTTACAATATTAAGTCTAATAGTACATGCAGGGGCCACTAGATCACAGTGCCATTTTGTTTCAGAACCCTATCTTCTTTGTGATGTGCTTCTGATGCATTGTTTTTATTGATATTATGTTAGATGGCAGCAGTGGTACTGCTTCTGGAATCTTGGCATGTGGTTTCAAAAAAAATGGTTCAAATGGCTCTGAGCACTATGCGACTTAACTTCTGAGGTCATCAGTCGCCTAGAACTTTAGAACTAATTAAACCTAACTAACCTAAGGACATCACACACATCCATGCCCAAGGCAGGATTTGAACCTGCGACCATAGCGGTCACTCGGTTCCAGACTGTAGCACCTAGAACCGCATGGCCATTCTGGCCGGCCATGTGGTTTCAGTTCACCACATAGTTTCCCTCTGTGTTTTTCAGTTCTACTGAAATATTCTTCTGTAAGCACACAACAGAGTGATTGTAATTGTTGGAAAGGCAGCTGAAGAATATCCAAGGTACCAGTAACTATTTGGCATTTTCTGAGTTATTCTGTATTATATCACCTGATAAATACACTATTGCTTTGCTGTCTGTTGTATAGTAAATGGCACCTTCTAGTATCAAAAGTGGTGGGCTATGGAAGAAGTATGGGGCTGATGCAAGCCCCAGTCCCTCTACTGGTAATCAGAGATAGAAAGATATATCTGATTTCTCAACAGATAATGACTATGTGCTCAGTGAAACTCCATCACACATGGAACAGTTGTTGTGTGACAATGAAAGTGATGAGGAACTACAAAAAGATAATGAGCCATCCATTATACAATCTATTTTTCCTCATTTTCTAGGAGGAATTGAAGATAAAAATGGAAACAAAGTGGACTGCAGCACACTAACGAACATAAAATTCAAAAGTATGGAAACTTTTAAATATAATGGCCCAGGTTACCCCAAGAATTGGAATGACTTGTAACCTAGATAAGTTTTCAGGACTTTAACTGGGGATGATATGTTCAGGTTAATTGTTACTGAAATAAAAAGAAATGTCACACAGTTCTTGGCTACTAATCAGCCTCATGGTAAAGCAAGGGCTGAGGCTCGGAAAGACACAAACACTAAAGATATGCTGAAGTCCTTTGGCATGATTATGTACATGGTGCTAGTTCCCTACCCAGACACTACTGACTACTGGAGCTCGTGTGTCCTCAACAGTAGCAACTCAGTCACTAGAACTATATCCCACAATCAATGTCAGCTGATGATGAAATTTGTTGATTTAGATGACACTGAAACTGCAGGCAAAAGTGAGTATGTATTCATTATCCAAAAACTCTTTGATATGGTCCAGAGTATGTGTTACTCACAATAAGAATCAGGACAGATGCTAGCTGTGGACAAGTCAATGGAGCCTTTTGTAGGAAAATATTTAAGCCTACAATCATTTTTGGTTATAATGCTGCAAAGCAAGTAATCAATGTTTCAGACTATATATCAAGTTATTTTTCATCATTGAGGAAAACAATAAGATAATACCATAAATTGGTATTCGAAATTATATTCAATACAGCAGTAGTAAAATCACACTTTTTGTTCAAAATATTTATCAAGACAAATATTCCTATCAGGGATTTTAGTCAATACACTGACTCCCAACCTAGCCTCTAAAAGAGTCAAAGAACATATCCTAGTAGAAATCATGGAGAAGGACAAGAAAATAGAAAAATCTGGGAAAGGTATAGAAGTTGCTACTTGAAGATTTTAACAGAGAAAGGGAGAGAAGGAGCACAGAAACTTGTAACAAAGATAACAACCTGTAAAGAATGTAATGCATTTGTTTGCATTTTCAAAAATTCACAATTTCTATGAAAAACAATTTTTATTCCTATTTAAATATTACCCATACTTGCAATACATTGTTTATTATACTGTATACATCTAACAAATAACATTCAACTGGATGTTTTCAGATAATTTACACCTTGTTTCTTTATCAAGTTATGTAAGAAAGTGGGGTAGCTGGTGTCTTCAAGGCCCTCAATGCCAACTTCTTTGAAGGTCATTCCACTTTTGAGCTGTGAGGATGCCAGCTATCTCACAGTTCAAGCTCTCTTTTGAAGCTTTCATACACCGGAGGTGCTCTTCATGACATTTAACACATTCAACATGTGGTTAGAAACGTAATAACATAAAAAAATTTCTGGTCTGTGGGGATCCCATTCCCAGCACCCTCATGGCAGGGACTGTGGTAAGAGGCACTAGCTATTACAAAAAGAGTGAAGGTGTCTTTTGTTTGTATTGTATGCTACTTCTCTTGAAAGTGGTATAGTAGTGGCTGTTACTAGCTGTGAACTGTCTAAGAATCTAGTGTCCTCAGTCTTTTCATAACATGAATTATATCAACAAAATTCAGTCAGTATTAAAAGAATATGCAAACATTGTGAAAATATAATCTACATTACACATGAATTGTCACCAACTTCAAGGTTTTCATTTTTATGTGCCCACATAATTACTGAATTTAAATGATATAAAAAAATCTTTTTATGTAATAATATTATGAACAGGAAAGCTGCTACTCACCACATAGTGGAGATGGTGAGTTGTAGATAGGTCACACTGCAGTGTGGCTTCAGTTGCAGTGTGAGCTGTGTTTGTGTTTGTGTGAATGTGTGTATGTCTACCATCTATTTTCAACAAAGGCTGGAAGAATTTCTGCTATATGGTGAGTAGCAACTTTCCTTTTCATAATATTATTACATTCCATCCTGGATTGTGCATTGTTTAAAAACTTCTTTATCGGCAGTCACAAATGGAAAGTGTGCTTTATACCAATATTATGTGGCAGAGAGTGTTCCATACCAATGTTGTGTGGAAGAGGGTGCTTCATACCAATACCAATTTGAGTGGTATGGGTGCTTCATACCCATGTTGCATAATAGAGGGAACTTCATACCAACAAGTGTAATAGAGGGAACTTCATACCAACATTGTGTGACAGAGGGTGCTTCTTACCATTGTTACAGGGATGATGGTGCTTCATACCAATGTTGCATGGGAGTGGGTGCTCAGCAGCAATGGATGTGTGGCAGAGAGTGGATCATAGCAATTTTATATGTCAGGTGGTGCTTCATGCCAGTGTGTGCTAGAGGATACTATGTACCACCTTGCTTGATACAGGGTACTTCATACAACATTGTGTAACAGAGGGTGCTCTGTACTGATTGTGTATAGCAGAAGGAGGTTTATACTAATTTTTCATGGCAGATTGTGCTATGCATCAGCATAGCAGGACAGAGTGCATTTCTTACTCATGTTACATGGCCAAGGGTACTTCCTACCAGTGTTTCTTGGCAGAGGGTACTTTGTGCCGATGGCACATGACAGAAGGTGTTTCATACAAGTTTTTTGCAATGTGGGTGTTTCATATAAATGTTTTGTGTCAGAGAGTGCTTCATTCCAATGCTGTCCTGCAGAGGGTGCTTCATACCAATGTTGCATGGCTGACAATGCTTCATGTCAGTGTTCTACATCTACAGCTACATACATACTCTGCAAACCATCATATGACATGTGGCAGAGGCTTCCTTTTGCCGTTACTAGTCATTTTGCTTCCTGTTCCACACACAAATAGAGCAAGGAAAAAAATGACTGTCTATATGTCTCTGTAAGGACCCTAATTACTCTTATCTTATGTTTGTAGTCCTTATGCAAAATGAACATTGGCAGCAGTTGGATGGTTCTACAGTCAGCTTCAAATTCTGGTTCTATAGGTTTTCTCAATAGCATTCCTGAAAAGAACATTGCTTTCCCACCAAGGATTCCCATTTGCATTCCCGAAGCATCACCATAATACTTCTTGCATGTTGATCAAACCTACTGGTAACAAATCTAGCAACCCATCTCTGAACTGCTTCAATGTCTTCCTTTAATTTGACATGCCAGGAATCCCAAACACCAGAGCAGTTCTACAGAATGGATAACACTAGTGTTCTATATGCACTCTCCTTTACAGATGAACCACATTTTCCTAAAATTCTCCAAATAAACCAAAGTCAACTATTTGCCTTCCCTACTACTGTCTGCATGTGCTCATTCTATTTCATGTCACTTTGCAGTATTACATCTAGATATTTAATCAATGCAACTGTGTCATGCAGCACATTACTAATACTGTATTTCAACATTATGGGATTGTTTCTCCTACTCATCTGCTTAAATTGCATTTTTCTACATTTAGAGCTAGCTGCCATTCTTATGTCATTCAACAACAACACCTCTCATACACCTCAGCATCATCAGCAAATAGCTGCAGGTCGCTGCTGCCCCTGTCCATCAGATCAGTTACATATCTAGAGAATAATATTGGTCCTACCACACTTCCCTGGGACACTCCTAAGGGTACCCTTGTCTCTGACCACTCACCATCAAGAACTACATACTGGGTTCTATTAATCAAGAAGGCTTTGAGCCACTCACATACCTGGGAACCTATTCTGCATGCTCATACCTTCATAAACAGTCTGCAGTGGGGCACTGTGTCAAATACTTTTTGTAAATCTAGGAATATGGAATAACAAGGAATCTGTGTGTTGCCCTTCATCTATAGTTCACAGGATATCATGTGAGAAAAGGGAAAGCTGAGTTTTGCATGAGTGATGCTTTCTAAAACAGTGTTGATTTATTGACAGAAGCTTTTCCATTTCAAGGAAATTTATTACATTCAAACAAAGACTACATTCAAGAATTCCACTGCATACCCATGTTAAGATTATGGGTCTGTAATTTTTTAGGTCCAGTCTTCTACCCTTCATTTATAAAGAAGTCACCTGTGCTTTTACCAGTTGCTTGTGACTTGGCACTGGGTGAGAGATTCACAATAAACATAAGCTATGTAAGGGGCCAATACCATAGAGTACTCATGTAAAACTGAATTGGAGTTCGATCTGGACCTTGTGACGTACTTGTTTTTGATTGTTTTAGTTGCTTCTTGATACCAGTAATGCCTACTACTATATCCTCCATACAAGAGTCCATGCAACAGTCAAATGATAATACATCTGTATGACGCTCCTGCATAAATGATTTCTTAAACACAAAATTTAAAACTCCAGCTTTCTTTTCACTCTCTTCTAATGCCACACCAAGCTGGTCAATGAGTGACTGGACAAAAGCCTTCAACATAATTAGTGGTTTTACACAGGGCCAGAATTTTCTCAGGTTCACAACAAGATCCTTTACTAAGGTATGATGGTTGTAGTTATTGTATGCTTCATACATTAATCTTTTTACAAATCTCTGATAACTTTTGCGTGTCATCATTTCCATGTTCTTTTTTGAACTGAGAGTGCAACAGTCTTTGCTTCCTCAGCAGTTTTCAAAATTTTATTGTTAAACCTTAATGACTCTCTTCCATCCTAAATCCACTTATTCTGCATGTATTTCTCCACAGCACCATTTAAAAACCGTTTAGACTTTGCCCATAATTCTTCTATGTCCACTGTACTGGAACTAAGTGATGTCATTTCATTGTCTAAGTGGGATGCTAACAACAGCATATTGCTCTTTCCAGCAAAAATACCGTCCTAGCCTTCTTGATTGATTTATTAACTTTCATAACTCTTGTCGCTATGATGGCATCATGATTACTATATACTGACAATGCCAATAATGTTAGGCCTGTTTGTAGCTACAAGGTCTAAAATATTTCCATTCCATGTGGGCTGTCAGTCTAGCTGCTCAAGACAGTTTCTCAAAAACATGTTCAAAAGTACTTCATAAGACTGTCTGTCCATACCACCTGCAACAAATCCATAGACGCTCCAGTCCATACTCTGCAGGTTAAAGTCATCTCCATCAAACATTGCATGGTCTCGGTATTTTTGTGCTACTGACCACAGATTTTCTTCATATGACTCTAAAACTGTCATAGCAGAATTGAGTGACCAGTAAAACATCCAACAATGGACTTCATTGCATCTAGACCTGTCATAGGCATTCAGATAACTTCATTGTAACACTCTAAGTTGGCCTCAATTGAAACAATATTTTTATCAACTGCAATGAACACTTCCCTTCCTATGGCATCTAATCTGTCTTTCTGATACAATTCCATGATTCACTGAATATCTGCAAGCTTTTTACTTTGGCTTTCAGCCAGCTCTCAATCTTGAGAATAATCTGAGCATCAGAAATTTCCTGGAGGGCAGTAAATTTGGGAAGTTTGTAATGAATACTTTGACATGAAACTTCCTGGCAGATTAAAACTGTGTGCCCGACCGAGACTCGAACTCGGGACCTTTGCCTTTCGCGGGCAAGCGCTCTACCATCTGAGCTACCGAAGCACGACTCACGCCCGGTACTCACAGCTTTACTTCTGCCAGTATCTCGTCTCCTACCTTCCAAACTTTACAGAAGCTCTCCTGCGAACCTTGCAGAACTAGCACTCCTGAAAGAAAGGATATGGCGGAGACATGGCTTAGCCACAGCCTGGGGGATGTTTCCAGAATGAGATTTTCACTCTGCAGCGGAGTGTGCGCTGATATGAAACTTCCTGGCAGATTAAAACTGTGTGCCCGACCGAGACTCGAACTCGGGACCTTTGCCTTTCGCGGGCAAGCGCTCTACCATCTGAGCTACCGAAGCACGACTCACGCCCGGTACTCACAGCTTTACTTCTGCCAGTATCTCGTCTCCTACCTTCCAAACTTTACAGAAGCTCTCCTGCGAACCTTGCAGAACTAGCACTCCTGAAAGAAAGGATATGGCGGAGACATGGCTTAGCCACAGCCTGGGGGATGTTTCCAGAATGAGATTTTCACTCTGCAGCGGAGTGTGCGCTGATATGAAACTTCCTGGCAGATTAAAACTGTGTGCCCGACCGAGACTCGAACTCGGGACCTTTGCCTTTCGCGGGCAAGCGCTCTACCATCTGAGCTACCGAAGCACGACTCACGCCCGGTACTCACAGCTTTACTTCTGCCAGTATCTCGTCTCCTACCTTCCAAACTTTACAGAAGCTCTCCTGCGAACCTTGCAGAACTAGCACTCCTGAAAGAAAGGATATGGCGGAGACATGGCTTAGCCACAGCCTGGGGGATGTTTCCAGAATGAGATTTTCACTCTGCAGCGGAGTGTGCGCTGATATGAAACTTCCTGGCAGATTAAAACTGTGTGCCCGACTTTGACAGTTTACAGATAAAATTTTGACAGCCAAAATGCTGTGTGGTAAAGTGTGGTCATACCATGTTGCATGGCAGAGGGTGCTTCATACCATGTTGCATAACAGAGTGTGCACTGCATCGATTGTGCAACGCAGACAGAGGATGCCTCGTACCAGTGTGGCATGACATGGAGTGCATACTACCAATGTTGCATGGCAAAGGGTTCTTCATGCCAATGGCATGTGACTGAGGGTGATTCATACCAGTGATCCATGGCACATGGTGCTTCATAGTGGAAGGTGTTTCATGCCATTGTTACTTGGCAGAGGGTACTTCGTAATGTTGTTACCTTCATGCCACCATTGTGTGGCAAAAGGTGCTGCATACTGATATTGCATGGCAGAAGGTGCTTTATATCAATGTTGCATCACAGAGGGTACTTCATATCAATTTTGATGACAGAAGGTGTATCATACAAATACTTAATGCCAGAGGATGCTTCCTAACATTTTGCATAATGGAGGACACTCTGCATTGGCTGTGCATGGTGTGGTATGCATTTTACCAATTTTACTTGGCAGAAGGTGCTTTATACAATTGTTGCATGGCAGTAGAATGCATTCTACTGTCATTATGTAGCAAAGGTGGCTTTGTACAAACTCTGGGTACTGACATTACATGGCAGAGGGTGGACCCTATGGATGTTATGTGACACATGATGCTTCATACCTATATTGTGAGCAGAGGCCACTTTGTAGAGGGTAGATTATATCAATGCTTTGTGGTATAGGATGGTTTGCACTTACATTGTGTGGCAGATGGTGCTTTGTGCCTATGTTGCTTCATAGAGGGTGCACCTTACCAATTTTATGTGACACAATGGTATTTCGTAACCTTGTTTTGTGATGGAGACTCCTCTGTAGTGATTTTGCATTGTAGAAGCTGTTTCATACCGATTTTTCATGGTAGAGGGCCATTCTTATATACATCCTGAATAGCTTAATGTGATACTTCATTCTTTCAGTTTGTTACCAGTAAGATTCTGATACTGTAATATTTTTTGGTTCTCTAGGAGAATACTGTGGATAAGTTACAGGAAATACAAGTTGACAATAATTAAATGTCATTTAAATTTAGTGTAATGTGATTCATAAATTAAAAAGTGGCATATTCTGTGTAGAGATGCTTTCAAAACTCAGATTAAGACTGACTCAGTATCTTATTTTGGGATGTGTGTTATTGTTCTTGCATGTCTAATTTTTTTTTCTAGCATCTTCAAGAAGAAGACAAGCAATAGGATTAGTCAGTATTCTATTGTATTGTATTGTACTGTTATTGGTCATGAAGTCAATAAAGCAGCTTATGCATAAAACATTGGGCAAGTGATGATATAAATTTTTTCAAAGTTCTTGATGTCAGTATTTGCTTTTATGTTTTTGGGAAATTTGTTATAAAGTTTAACTTCCATGGGAAAAGTACTGTTTTGGTACAGGGATGTGTTGATTCGGTTCTTACAGATGTTTTTCTTTGTCTGGTAAAGTGATCATGAATATCACAGTTGTTTGCAATCTAGTGTCTCTACGTATTACATACATTTTAAAGAATATAAGTGTATCTATAATGCAGATACATGGTAAATGAGGAATACAAGAGATCTTAAACAATGTCTTATATGAGTCTCTAGGTTTGCATCCAAACATGTTTCTAATGGCTCTTTTGTGCTGATTGTTGCTTTAGAGCTTCCCTAAAATGTGGTGTCATGCTTTAGATATGTACTCTTTACTGTTTTCTTTCAGCGGCAGGATTTTAGTGAGCAAAGGAAATAGCAGGCTGTGCTCAATTTTCTGTTAATGTATTCTGTATACTTATTCCATTTTGCATTACTTTGCAGTGATAATCCTAGGAATTTGATCTATTTTTAGCAACAAAAACGGGATGTACATATCCTTCTTCAGAGCATTATGAAATTTTAGTGCAATAGTTCTTCCTAACTTTCCTTTTTAATAGAACTGCTATCTGCAAATATGGTGGTCTTATGAACATCTTCATTTCAGCTTAGATCTACAATAATGATGTCGGTTGAAGCAATGAATTTCAGTTTGCATCAGTGCCGGGATTCGAATCCAAGTCTCCTGTTTACTAGACAGATGCATTTGGACTAGAGAACAAATTGGATATTTTTTGTCTAAGTGAACACTGGGCAACAGAGAGTTAACTTACAGCTATCAGATATGATAACTATAAAATAATAAAAGGTTATGGTAGAAAAGTGCATAAAAGGGGTGGTGTGCATTGTATACTAACCAGTCACTCAGTCACTCCATCAGTAGGTTCAATCTAGACTATTTGTCTGACAAACAGATCTTCGATGCCATTGGTATAGTTAGTGACAATTTTCAGTTAGTGATAATAGCCTTATACAGATCACCTAAGGATAACATTCATGTATTTTTAGAAAAACTAGACATGCTGTTAGATGTATTTAGAAAGATAAAATGCTTACATTATGACATTGTAATAGGTGGAGATTTGAATGCAGATTTATTTATTTATTTATTTAGTTTTGGTTCTGGGACATCTTGTACAGAAATAGGACAAGTCATTAAAAGATACAGAAAGTTAAAAATTACACACACACAAACACACACACACACACACACACACACACACACACACACACACACACACAAACACACATATACAGGGTGGGTCATTGATCGTGACCGGGCCAAATATCTCACAAAATAAGCGTCAAACAAAACAACTACAATGAACGAAACTTGTCTAGCTTGAAGAGGAAAACCGGATGACGCTATGGTTGGCCCGCTAGATAGCACTGCCATAGGTCAAAGGGATATCAACTGCATTTTTTTAAATAGGAACCCCCATTTTTTATTACATATTCGTGTAGTATGTAAAGAAATATGAATGTTTTAGTTGGACCACTTTTTTCACTTTGTGATAGATGGCGCTGTAATAGTCACAAGCATATGGATCACAATTTTAGATGAACAGTTGGTAACAGGTAGATTTTTAAAATTAAAATACAGAACGTAGGTATGTTTGAACATTTTATTTCGGTTGTTCCAATGTGATACATGTATGTTTGTGAACTTATCATATCTGAGAAAGCATGCTGTTACAGTGTGATTACCTGTAAATACCACATTAATGCAATAAATGCTCAAAATGATGTCCGTCAGCCTCAATGCATTTGGCAATGTGTAATGACATTCCTCTCAACAGCGAGTAGTTTGCCTCCCGTAATGTTCGCACATCCATTGACAATGCACTGATGCATGTTGTCAGGTATTGTCGGTGGATCATGATAGCAAATATCCTTCAACTTTCCCCACAGAAATAAATCCAGGGACGTCAGATCCGGTGACTGTGCGGGCCATGGTATGGTGCTTCGACAACCAATCCACCTGTCATGAATTATGCTGTTCAATACCACTTCAACCACACGCGAGCTACATGCTGGACATCCATTATGTTGGAAGTGCATTGCCATTCTGTAGTGATACATCTTGTAGTAACATCAGTAGAACATTATGTAGGAAATCAGCATACATTGTACCATTTAGATTGCCATCGATAAAACGGGGGCCAATTATCCTTCCTCCCATAATGCTGCACCATACATTAATGCACCAAGGTCGCTGATGTTCCACTTGTCGCAGCCATCGTGGATTTTCCATTGCCCAATAGTGCATATTATGCTGGTTTACGTTACCGCTGTTGGTGAATGACGCTCCATCGCTAAATAGAACGCATGCAAAAAATCTGTCACCATCGCATAATTTCTCTTGTACCCAGTGGTAGAACTGTACACAATGTACAGAGTCATCACCTTGCAATTCATGGTGCATAGAAATATGGTTCGGGTGCAATTGATGTTGATGTAGCATTCTCAACACTGACGTTTTTGAGATTGCCGATTCTCACGCAATTTGTCTGGTACTGATGTGCGGATTAGCCACGACAGCAGTTAAAACACCTACTTGGGCATCATCATTTGTTGCAGCTCATGTTTGACATTTCACATGTGGCTGAACACTTCCTTTTTCCTTAAGTAACTTAACTATCTGGTGAACGGTCCGGACACTTGGATGATGTCGTCCAGGATACCAAGCAGCATACATAGCACATGCCCATTGGGGATTTTGATCACATCAACAAGATATTACCTTTTCCACAATTAGTAAATGATCCATTTTAACACGGGTAATGTATCACAAAGCAAATACCATCCACACTGGCGGAATGTTACATGATCCCACGTACTTTACGTTTGTGACTATTACAGCGCCATCTACCACAAGGCAAAGAAAGTGATCCAACTAAAACATTCATATTTCTTTATGTACTACATGAATGTGTAATACAAAATGGTGGTTCCTATTTTAAAAAACACAGTTGATATCCGTTTGATCTGTGGCAGCACCATCTAGCGGGCCAACCATAGCACCATCTGGTTTCCCCCTTCATGCTAGATGAGTTTCGTTCCTTGTAGTTTTTTCGTTTGATGCTTATTTTGTGAGATATTAGGCCTGGTCACTATCAATGGACCACCCTGTATATATATACAATAAGTTCAGTACAGTGCTGTGGACTACAAATATTTACATTAATACAATGTTACATGTACAACTAGTACACTTTAATAAACAAATAATTGCCATAAATTGTTTATTAATCTAACATTATAAAATTCTGTTCATTCTGAAAGGTATTCATTTACAGAGTAGAAACAGTGGTCCATGAGAAATGATTTCAGCTTTTTTTTGAACAAGCTATCTTGCTTTACCAACTTGATGTTGTTAGGAAGTTGGTTATACAATTGTGTGCCTCTATGAAGGATACTCTTCCGCCGATGTTCTGGCATATGAGACATGAATGTTACTGCCATTTCTGGTTGTGTAATTGTGCACAGAGCTGTTCAGCTGATAGGCTTTGGAGATTATTAAATATTCTTTTACAAAGATTATTGTTTCAAATATATATATATAGGCATGGCAGGTTCAGTATCTTTAGAGTAGGAAAAAGAGAGCGACATGAACCTTGCTTCTTTATGTTACAGACAATTCTGATAGCTCGTTTCTGGATTTTGAAAACAGATTAACTACAGGGTGCATTCGCCCAAAATATTATTCCATATTGGATTGCTGACTGGAAATGTGTGTGATATGCCTGTATTACTATTTCTCTATTACAGCTTGTGCTTAGTGCCCGTAGCATGTAACAGATTGACGATAGCTTGGTTGTAAGAGCTTTAATGTGTGTATTCCACTTGAGATCACTCTGCAAATTTTACAATTTTGTTGTTTATTTTCAATGCATGTTCATTTTGTTGTTTATAATGGGATGTATGAAAGTTCATGGCCACCGTTTTCCCAGTGTTAATTATAAGTTTATTTTTTTCAAACCAGTGTGATAACTCCAGCAATGATGTATCTGTAGTTAGTTGAAGCTCTTTTTGGTCTGACCCTGTAATCAAAATACTGGTATCATCTGCAAATAAAGTTTTCTGTTTGGCATGGACAGTGTCATACAGGTCATCAATATACAAAAGAAAGAGGATAGGACTTAATGTTGGTCCTTGTGGCACACCATATTTGATGGTAACGTTTTCTGATGTGTATGTTGTTCTTCTTGAAATGTTTTCAGTTATTGTGTCTTGTTTGAGAACAACTTTTTGTTGCTGGCTAGTAAGATATGATCTAATCCATTCATTTTGAATACCTCTAATTCCCTTTCTTTCCAACTTACATAGTAGGATACCATGATCTAAAATGTCAAATGCTTTTGGTAGGTCCAAGAATATTCCAGTAGCCATTTTGATGTAACAACAGCCAAACATAGTGTCACTGAGCTCAAAGATCTTCTAAGGCAGTACAATCTGCACTTTATCAATAACAGACCCCCAAGAGATGAAGCATGTCTTGACAATATCTTTGTCACTTTCAATACTACAGAAGAATCATGTGATGTGACAGTATTTCCATTCTCAGTTCATGATTCTGTATCATTAAATTACATAAGTAGGTTCTGTGCTGATAAGAGTAACATTGATAAGTATGTCCCAAGACTGGTAATCACTAGATCAGTCACAAATGATAAAATTGACAGATTTTGTAACTCCCTTACTAACAGAAACTGGTTTGGTCAATGATCTGGCAACACAAATTATGGTCTATGTAAAGATCTGTCAGCAGAACTAATATTTGAAAGGTTTTTCAAAACATTTTTGAACATAATTTAATGACTGCATTCCTATAAAGAAATGCAAAATAATTGACAGAGTCTCCAAAGGCAAGGGCATAAACAAACAAAACCCATGGTATACTGCACATCTAACAAATCTGAAAAACCAAGTTATGTTGTTGCACAGTATACATAAAAATCTGAAGACCGACCATGCCAGAAATGCCATGAAAGAAATAAAAAGAATCAGTACATGCCCTCAGAAATTAAATGCTTTCTTGATTAAATCAGTATGAGAAGTAGGAAGTCCTATCACCAAACCTGTCATTAGCTCATCTGAGATTCTTTCAAAAAATGTCTGTAAACCACTAGTAAATACAAGTATGTTTACCTTCTCTGAGGTCACACCTGGTCTCATCCTAAAAATAGTTAAAAATCTGAAATCGTCTGAGAGTGTAGACATATATGACATTTCTTATAACATTCTAAAAAAAGTAATAGATTGCATTGTGTATCCTTTAACATACTGCATAAATAAGTGTATATATGATGGATATTTTCCTAATGAGCTAAAAGTGTCTATGATAGTCCCAATATATAAAAAAGGAGTTATTGACTCACCTTCAAGTTACAAACCAATTTCCATAGTCCCAGCTATCCCTAAAGTGTTTGAATGTGTAATAAACTAACAGTTATCTGTGTACTTTGAAGATGCAGGAATAATTAGTGAATCACAGTCAACTGTTGATGCTATAGACTCAGTAGTCAAACAAATACATCAAGGGTTTGAGGGTAAGGGAATTGCTCAAACCACCTTTTGTGATCTAAGTAAGGGTTTTGACTGTGTAGAGCATAAAATAATCCTAGAAAAAATGGAGTACTACGGCATTCAAGGTAACAGCCTTAAACTGTTACAATCATACCTACAGGATTGCAAGCAAGCTGTTTGTGTAGGTAAAGAAAAGTCCAGTATTGGATTAGTTAAAATAGGTGTACCACATGGATCTTTACTGGGGCCTTTTATGTTTTTAATAATGATTAATGATCTGCCATCATTCATCAAGTCCATTACAGTGTTATATGCAGATGATACAACTTTCCTTCGTTGTACTAATGATTTCAGTAGCCACAAAGCTTGTGTCGCAGAGACAATGGCTCAAGCATCCTATTCATTTAAAGCAAATGTCTTCCTACTGAATGATAACAAAATGCAGCAGATGGTTTTTAGTCTAAAAGAAAAGCCTCCATCAGAAGATCTTACTTGTGTTAAATTTTTAGGGTGTATATATAGATGAAAAATTGTCCTGGGGTCAACATGTACAATATATTAGTGGTAAATTGTCTAGAGTGACGTATTTGCTATAGCGACTGGTATTATTTTATAGGAGAACTCGAGTTCATTGCATGACATCCTAATACTACAAAAGAAAACCACTAGGATAATTACTGGATCTCCATAAAAAGTACACTGCAAAACATTGTTCTGTGAACAAAAATCATGACTGTAATAAACTTACATATTTACTATGTTTTACTCCACACAAAAAATAAGTTACCAGAAGCAAAATGTAGAGAAAATATACATTTATACCACACAAGAAGGAGCAGATGCATTTATACTGCTTCCACAGACTGTCAAAGTCACTTAACAGCTATGAACTGATGGGGCCCAAATTATTTAATAAGTGTCCATGATGTGTACAAGAACAACCTGAACAAGCATTCAAACAAAAACTGTACAAATGGCTAGTTGCTCACCCATTCTATGACATAAATTATTATTTCAAATGTAATATAATTTTGTGGTATTAATGACATGGCTCTTGTTTTCTTTGAATTAACAGTTATATTGTATTATAAGCCTGATATTTTCTATTGGTGTAATGGCTGAATGACAATAAAATTACTATTATTATTATTATTATTACTACTATTATTACACTGTTACTGTAGTTACCACAGTGGCATGGATTACCCTGGTATGTCTCCCTGCCTGGTACAAATTCCATCTTACACCTCAGCCCATTGCTATTCCCTTTCTAAACTCGCATCAGTATTGCAGAGGCTCTCCAGTATTAGAATAGCACCTTACCAATGAGTAAAATGGGGTTAATCCTGCCTGTACCTCAAGCATAGATAAAGGTGAGAATCAAATGTCTCAGGAAAACATCAACTGTATGTGATTAAGCTTAGATCATTGACCTGCGGAAGTAACAGAAAGGGACCCATTACTGATCCTTGGGGTACACCATACGTAATTAAACAGTACTTTGACAAGGGCTCAGAAACAGTTTTAAAGTTGGTATCAGTGTTCTTGGTGCTTACTACCTGCTTATGACTGATCAGGAAGAACTGATTCAACTCTCAGACAGATCTCAAGTACCATACTTTTCAGTTTCCATAACATAATCCTATGATCCACCATGAGGAAAGCTTTTGATAGGTCAGTAAATGTTCCCACTAATTCATGTTTCTTGTCTGTTGGACTTAGTATATGGAATCAGAATCAGAATCAGAATCAGATAAATTGTTGATTTAGTCTACAGGGGAGTCATCAACTTATAAAGATTACACACAGAATACAATATTTTTTATAATGTAGCTACAAAATCTGAATATCATTTTTTATTCTGCTCAAATGGTCAGATCACTACTAAAAAATTCATCCACAGAATAATAGTATTTCTGTACAAGACTGCTACATTCACTCAGTTTTTCCCTTTCAAAAATGTATGTCTTTTAGCCTGTTCCACATTTTCAATCCCATTTATTGTGGGGTTTGTGCAAGAAGGTTTACTCCATGTGTAGGAAGCATGACACTTTCTTTGTTCCCAGTTTCAGATCTGTGCCACAAGTTATTTGGAAGAAATAGTTCAGGATTATTATTTGTGAAAAGAATTATTTCATACAAATCTGATAAGGGAACATTTAGTATATTTAGGTCTCTTAATTGTGGCCTACAAGATTCTTTTGGTTTGCACTGCATGTTTTTCTGATACTTTTTTCTGCAAAGTTAATATTCTTGCCATGTTACTAGCATTTCGTCAAAAGGCAATACTGTATCTCATGATTGCCTGAAAGTAACTATGGCACACTCTTTCTTATGTCTATACCCGTTATATTGGCCACAAGTGACATAGCAAATGCCAGACTTTATTTATTTTCTAGATACTCAATATGTGAGGACCATGGCAGATTTCAGTCCATTTGCATTCATAAGAATTTAACATGTTCTGCTTTGTTTGGTCCCTCAATTCTGTGCATAAACTGAATATCAACTATTTTAGCCTGTTCTGTCTTAAACTGTGTCAGCTGTGTTTTTTTAAATATTCTGTTTTAGGCCTTTTAGGTGGAGCCAGACATCTAGGTTTTCTAGTTTTTGTGTCATTTTCAGGAATTGCTTCTACATTTTTATTTTCTATCAGTAGTGATGTCTCATCAGCAAATAAATCTGAATGATAATATATATTTATGGTTAAGTCATAAATGTTTTAAAAATAGGAAGAGGGTGATATTAGAACTGAGCCTTGTGGTACCCCTTGTGAAATAGTTCTCCACTTTGATGGGGACTTTCCTTGTTGATGTTGTGCCAACCCCCTATTTTATTTCTGTCAGCTATGACTTACTCCACCATAAAGCACTACCCATAATTCCAAATTTTTATATTTTATACAACAGTAAGGAGTGGTTCATGCAGTCAGTTACTTTGGATAAGTTTCAGAAGATTTCCAGAGCTTTCTGTGTTTTGATTAAAGTGGAACTAACTGTATTCACAAATTAACTGGTTGCATAAGTTGCACTTTTGCCATTTAGGGAATTAAATTGATATTTTTAAAATTACATTGAATTTGAGACAGAGATTTTGAATTTAAATTGCAACAACCAGTTCAATTATCTTAGAAGACAAAGTAAGAAGTTAAGCTGGATGGTAATTTCCCTTACCTTCTTTGGAGGCGTTTTTAAATTGTAGTTTCACTTTTGCATGTTTCAGAAAGTCTGAAAAGTAACCTTCTTCAAGTGACTGATTAACTGTTATTGACTGAGTGTGTGCTATTGTATTTGAAGCTGCTGTAATGACTTTGGCAGGTATTTTGAGCCATTCCATTGAATTTATTTTTTAGGTTTAATACAATTTTTTAGCATCTTTTACCATTACTTTGTCAAATTTTCTTCATGCTGAAGCTAGTCATTGACATTCTAAAAAGTCTCACAGCCCTTCATACAAGAAAAGTAAAAAAAAAACATCTAAAAAGACTTTTAATTCAAAATCCATTTTATTCTCTAGATGACTCATTTATCTTCATAAAAAGTGCTTTGAAGTATGTCAGCTTCTGGTAATTAGAAAGTGATCTAATGACAAAAAAAATATTTGCAACACTGTTATTAGTATATTAACAAATGTAAAATGAATTAAAATGTGAAATAATAGTGTTGCATACAAATCTTCTGTTTTTAATGTGTAAACTGACATTTCCAGAAGAACAATCAGTGGGATGTCGTGAAACTGGTTATTTCTAGGGATTGTATTTGATTATTTGTTGTTGAATAATAATAATTGTTATTATTTAGACATTCAGTCTTGTTCTGACTTGAGCCATATAAATGTATGTTATCTCAATAAGAGACTTCGTCAACATCATATTTTGGTGCAGTTATGAAGAAATCATTGAAATTTTCTGATATCTGAGCAGGATATACCAGTACAATTATTTTGTCTATAGTTTAGAAATTCCCTAGTTGCTAGGTGGGATTCATGTTTGATAACTGTCTAGCTGCCTTGAATTTATTTATGTGGTTTTTTAATGTATTTAGTGTTTGGCATTAACCTCGCTGCTTTCACAATCTTCCTAAACAGTTTTCTATATGATTTAACAAATTGCAGGGGCACACTCATAAATGGCAATTATTATTCACCTCTTATTTCTGAATCCATATCGATAATTACATAGGATTTTTATTTACCTGTACCGCAATTATGTCACACATAATTTTTTCTAATATTATTGTAATGCAACAGGAAATTATGATTGGGCTGCAGTTCATTACTTTATATCTCACACCAATTTTATATACTGGAATTACTTTAGAGTTTTACATTACATTAGGAAAAGTTCATGTTTGAACTTAGCAGTCATGTAAGCCTGCAACTAGTGCAACTGGATTTCTAGAACTCTTTTTTAAAGACTGTTGCTGTGGCACCATTAATGTTTTCAGATTTGGAGTCATTTAGTCCTTTTATTGATTTTGCTAGTTCATTTATGTGACAATGGTGATGTACATTGACCTATTACAAGTACTGTTTTCTATTTATTGGACTGAATATTCTTATTTATCTCTGGCTTTATAATACTATCTATAACACCTGTGAAAAAGTTGCTAAATAAGGGAGATGTAACATACCAACTCAGTGAAGTGATATGTACACAGTATTTATAGTACCGACAAATGCTGGTTTGGTGATTATTCTATGTAGTTGCACCTCTACCTTGGAGAGATGGTGCTCTCCATGGAATAGCATACACTTTGACAATGGACTACATCATGAAAAGAAAAAATAGTATCTGATCTGAATCTCTCCAAGCATATATGATGCTTCCAAGGTTCTCAGGTGCCAACAGCCTTGTCGCAGTGGTAACACTGGTTCCCATCAGATCACCAAAGTTAAGTTCAGTCAGGTAAGGCTAGCACTTGGATGGATGACCATATGGTCTGCTGAGTGCTGTTAGTAAGCAGGGTGCACTCAGCCTTGTGAGGCCAATTGAGGAGCTACTTGATGGCGAAGTAGCAGCTCCAGTCAGGAAAACTGACTTCGGCTGGGAGAGTGGTGTACTGATTATATGCCCCTCTATATCCACATCCAGTGATGTCTTTGGTCTGAAGATGACACAGTGGCTGCTTGGTACCGTTGGGCCTTTGCGGTCTGTTTGGACAGAGTTAGTTAAGGTTCTCAGGTGCACTGCTGAATCCAGTAGTCAAAGGCCCACGATGTCAGTGAACAACCATTCCGCCACCATCAGGTGATGCTGATTGAATGATGCATCTGCTGCGTGCTAGCTGTATTTATACCTATTGGTCCAGAGTTTGGACCTTGGCAGCCCGGTATCGTGCAGAGATTGGTATTGGCTCCCATGCCTTGCTCAGTTGGAAGCCTGTGTCCCTGTTGGTTAAATTATCAGTCACATGGATTTAAATTGCTTATTTGAAAATGCAGTTCCAGACTCCATCAGTGGTTGTCAGGACTTCTGTTTTCTGGTAATTCACTTTATGTCCATTTTTAATGCACTGTTTTGCTACTGCAAACTTATTGAGCACTAGTAAGCAGGTGTGGTGCTTATTTTCTGTGCATTGATCTCTGATTGTGTGGCTCATTAGCTCAATTTGGACAGTGGCACAGCCGTTATGTGACTCAACAAGTCTCCAATAGCAAGTTCTAGTTATAACTGATAAATTTTGGGACTGTCATGTCAAAGAAGAATCTGTGTGGCTAACAATTTAACCAAAAGGAACATGGGCTTCCAACTAAGCAAGGCATAGGAACTAATACTAAGCTCCACCATGCAAAGCGTGACATCCAGATGCGTGATATGGCAGGGACCTGCATGCTCCACTACACCACTGAGCACAGCACAGGACCAGCAAGACCCAAACTGTAGGCCAGCAGGTATAAGTACCATCAGCATGCAGCAGTCACATCATTCCATCAGTACCATCTGATGATGGCAGAATGGATGTTCATCAAAATGTTGTGGGCCTTTGATGATTGGATCCAGCGGCACAGCTGAGAACCTTGGAAGCAAAGAAGAGTTAGTTTGGCTGGAGAGTCTGCTCTGAAGCCTGTTAGAGAATGGATGCTGAATTGTCTATAAATCTGTAGTACTTGATGTAATTGTCAAAGCAAAATTGCAGACAGTTGTATATGGGATCTTCCAAAGCTGTATGTGTTGGAAGAATAGATGCACAACTTCAAAAAGTGACTTCAGTTATTTAGCAGCTGGATGGACATAGCTAACCATGATTTTCATTTCCACCACAGGAGACAAAGAACATGAAAAGAAGAATGAAAAATATCAACTGACCCTTAACATAGACAAATGTAATGTATTGCGAATACATAGAAAGAAGGATCCTTTATTGTATGATTATATGATAGCGGAACAAACACTGGTAGCAGTTACTTCTGTAAAATATCTGGGAGTATGCGTGCGGAATGATTTGAAGTGGAACGATCATATAAAATTAATTGTTGGTAAGGCAGGTACCAGGTTGAGATTCATTGGGAGAGTCCTTAGAAAATGTAGTCCATCAACAAAGGAGGTGGCTTACAAAACACTTGGTCGACCTATACTTGAGTATTGCTCATCAGTGTGGGATCCATACCAGATCGGGTTGATGGAGAAGATAGAGAAGATACAAAGAAGAGCGGTGCATTTTGTCACAGGGTTATTTGGTAACCGTGATAGCGTTACGGAGATTTTTAACAAACTCAAGTGGCAGACTCTGCAAGAGAGGCGCTCTGCATCGCAGTGCAGCTTGCTTGCCAGGTTTCGAGAGGGTGCGTTTCTGGATGAGGTATCGAATATATTGCTTCCCCCTACTTATACCTCCTGAGGAGATCACGAATGTAAAATTAGAGAGATTAGAGCGCGCACAGAGGCTTTCAGACAGTCGTTCTTCCCGCGAACCATATGCGACTGGAACAGGAAAGGGAGGTAATGACAGTGGCATGTAAAGTGCCCTCCGCCACACACCATTGGGTGGCTTGCGGAGTATAAATGTAGATGTAGATGTAGAAGAGGGGAAATGTACTCAAGATAAACAAGTCAGTAATTGAAGATCTGTACACCACAGTATTGGAATTATTAAATTATTACCTTAATCCCCCCATGAACATTTGTCAAATGCAGCAGGAAATATCCCAATGTGCTGACTACTTCAAAGGGGTTTGCTACTTTTCTATTTTCTTGTGATTATATTTTTATGTGATGCTCTGTTTTCACCACATTTTTTTTTAATAACCTTTCACGTGCCCTTTGCTTTATTTGTTTAACACTCAAGAGGGTGTGCTGTCGTAAAAAACTACAACAGCAGCAGTTTTTATGCCTGATTGATTCCTTAACCTTGAGCTATTGCGCCATTGCTGCCATGTATTCCATTGTCGATGTTTTCTTGACAATTTTAAAGTGGCTTTAGTTCATTTGGTCAGCTTTCTCACTTTGTTTTGTAAGCAATGGCGTGTCAAATGGGAAGCTTTGTTCTTGCTGTCAATGCCCAGAGTAACATGTACTAAAAGTTAACTATACTTGCTCCATATATATATAAATGAATATAATAGAGGGAAACATTCCACGTGGGAAAAATATATCTAAAAACAAAGATGATGTGACTTACCGAACGAAAGTGCTGGCAGGTCGATAGACACACAAACAAACACAAACATACACACAAAATTCAAGCTTTCGCAACCAACGGTTGCTTCATCAGGAAAGAGGGAAGGAGAGGGAAAGATGAAAGGATGTGAGTTTTAAGGGAGAGGGTAAGGAGTCATTCCAATCCCGGGAGCGGAAAGACTTACCTTAGGGGGAAAAAAGGACAGGTATACACTCTCACACACACACACACACACACACACACACACACATATCCATCCGCACATAGAGGGAAGGAGAGAGAAAGATGAAATGATGTGGGTTTTAAGGGAGAGGGTAAGGAGTAATTCCAATCCCGGGAGCGGAAAGACTTACCTTGGGGGGAAAAAGGGACAGTTTTACACTCACATACACACACATATCCATCTGCACATAACAGACACAAGCAGACATATGTAAAGGCAACATATATATATGTATGTCCCTTTTTCCCCATAAGCTAAGTCTTTCCGCTCCCGGGATTGGAGCGGAATTGGAATGACTCCTTACCCTCTCCCTTAAAACCCACATCTTTTCATTTATCCCTCTCCTTCCAAAAAATTCTAGCTTTTGCAACCAATGGTTGCTTCATCAGGAAAGAGGGAAGGAGAGGGAAAGATGAAAGGATGTGGGTTTTAAAGGAGAGGGTAAGGAGTCATTCCAATCCCGAGAGCGGAAAGACTTACCTTAGGGGAAAAAAAGGACAGGTATACACTCACACTCACACACACACACACACACATATCCATCCGCACATATGCAGAAGATGATGGTAAAGTTCACCCTTTTTTTTTCAGACTTGGAGGAAAATAAAGTAGATTTGAGTGATGAAAACAATGAATAGGGCCATAGCAGTAAATCTGAACTTGAAGATGAGGATGGTGATGATCCCAAAGAGACAGCAGATGTATGATGGTTATTTACTGAAAAGACAAAGTTTCAAGTTGGTGTAAAAGCGAGTGTGCTAAAATATCAAAAACCAACGGATAAAAACATTGTACTAATTCTACCAGATCTGCAGAGAAATATGATGGGTGTAACTGATGAAGTTAGTGCTGTTTTGAAAATAATTGATCTTGACTTTATTGATGAAATCATAAACTATATGAATACCTGCAAGATGCACATCAATTCTCAAACAAAAGAGGTAAGTTATAATATGTTTCTATTTTTTCTAAGCTGTATGCTGTTTGTTGCTATGGGAACGAGAAATGACAGGAGAAAAACTGATAAGTTTGCAATTCGTACGGTATTGGATCTTTTTGCTGCTAACTGCCAATGTTCTTACAGCTGATGAATTCACCAAAATAGATGAAATGCTTTACCCCTGCAGAGACCACTGTAGAAGGATTCAGTACATACCCAGCCAACTGGCTAAATATGGGACAAAAATGTTTTCTCTGTGTGATGCAAAAACATTTTAATATCAGATATTTAATGCTCCTGAGGACATAGTGATAAGATATGTGGTGCTATGTGCCTTTAGAAAATTCTAACAGGAACCTTACAACTGACAATTGGTACAATAGCTACCTCCTTTCTGAATATTTTCTGCAGAAGACTGTCAGTTGCATTGGTACAATGATGAAGAGCAGACGTGAAATTCTTCCAGAATTTCTCCCAAACAAAACAAAAGAAATTGGTAGTGCAATGTTTGGATTTAAGTAGGATAAGACCTTAGTTTCATTTGTTCCTTGTGAAAACTGTGCTATCACACTTCTGTCTGTTGTGCATGATATGGCGACAGTGTATGATGAAACACACAAACCGGAAAACATAATTGAGTACAACATGAAAAAAGTTGGAGTTGACCTTGTAGCTAAAATGTGTGCCTGATTTCAAGAATTACAAGGAGATGGCCATTCGCTACTTTTTAATTTTTCTGAACATTGCCGTAATTACTTCGCAAACAAATTGTCTGTGAAAGGCGTTACAAAAGTGAATGTATGTCAGAAAAACTGGCTAAATTGTTATTTAAAGAACAAAAAGAGTGAAAGTTTTTGTTATAAATATTGAAGATAGTAAATATGAACTGCTTTCTTCAGTAAATATAATAGTTTGTTTAAGACAAGTTTGTTTTTACTGACAAATGACAATGTTGTAAATTTTACAATGTGCGCCTGGTCATGTGACACAGTAGGCATGCCTGCTGGAGAGTTAATTACAAATGTATTCATTATTAGGAATTATTTTGCAGCTCTCATTACCCTCCTTAGAATTTTTGGAATATTTTTAATAATTCGCGTGTAACTAATGTGAGAAATTATTCAAGTTACATGTTTTATGTAGTAGTCTCTTCTTCTGGCATTAATCCCTTATTCCTCTTGTGATGCAATTACTTGAACCAGAATTGCCCCTTGTGGTTGTAGGCTGTCACCCCTGCAATTTTAAGAGATCCAACTTGTTCCTAATGGCTTTTAAATGGAGTATGAGGAGAGTGACTTACTTCTCCCACAATCACACAAAAAACTAAACTGTAGCCCACCTGTATCTGGTGTAACTGTAACCATTCACTAAAAAATTAACCACCAAAGTGGGTGAGTTTTAAAATTCTCTCCACTCATTCACATTGATGACACTGACAATTATACAGGCTCATTCACTCGAAAAAAAGTCATGGACAATTCAGCATTCCCAATACGAAAAAATATTTCCCTCAATGTGCTATTATACTCTTTATAATTTAACTTCACATATTTCTTGTTTATAGCTCTTTCATTACATGTTCACTTGACAGACTCAGCCTCACTACTGCTCTCATAAGCTCATTACTAACTCGTTGTGTTGGAACAACAATGAACTGACCTTCCACCCAGAAAAGGTGGGAAACTGCACAAAGTTCTAAAAGCTAAGGCTCACCTGTTGCTATGTAGTTCACTGACAATGATATTTACCTTGGTATCCTTACTAGCAGCAGCACCATTTGAGATAGGGAAAGTTAGTTTTGTGCAATATTCTGAGCACAAGTTACAGCCAGGTGCTGGCCGGATTGCAGTGAGTTACTCATACCAGCAGTTGCAAAGGCAAATAGAGGCCACAGGGGTGTAGAACTGTTGGAGAAGGCACACACAGCAGTTTGCATGGTGCAAGTCACAGGCAGAATGGGGCCACTGGCCAACCTAAGTGTTAGGTGTATGTGATGCAAAGCAGCACCCTTGGCAAAACAGAGGCGCACAGCCAGTTATAAATAGGTGCTGTTTTCTAACGAGATTCATTCAAGTGTGGCAGCTCTCCTGGATGGTGGGGTGTATCACACCACCAGCTTCACACAGCAACAGATGGGGCGCCAGCATCCCGGGTTGTTAGTACGACCCTCTGAGGCTGACACGGGGTCTGGAGACAGCCAGCAGTGGGCCACTCTTTGGCTCCTTACCATGGGCAGTTGTCTCAGCTCCTGACACATGACAATGACAGAGACATCCCAAGGTGAGGGCGCAGATTCGGACACCGGATCACAGGTGCTTGTTGGCGCCAAGGCCAAGGCCGGCACAACACAGCATTGTGTTTCACAGGCTGCTGGAGTGTTTACTCAGCATTGTGGGGCCCAGTGATGCAGAATGAGGTGAACGAGGACACGGTAGTTTGAAAAAAGAAATCATTTGGAAAGTTCTCGCTGAGTTTTAATACGGCACCTCCAGCAGCCCCCCCCCCCCCCCCCCCCCCGCCACCCCCTCCACCACCACCACCACCCCCTCCACCCTCACCACCACCAGATACATCATTTGGTGTCAGACTAGCGCGGAAGTCGTCTGTACAGTACGACGTTCGAGCCCACCGGTGAGTTTTGACCAGTTTTCTTTTGAGTATTGATTGGATGTTTTCTTGCCTTTTTGTGTTTTATGTGTATGGCTCCTGGCATGCCACATGGTAGATGTTTTGTGTGGGTATAGTATTTATTGTTGTCAGAGTAAGTGTTAGTGTATTTTGGGCGGTAAGGTTTTTTTTTTTTTTTTTTCCTCATGGCATTTAATTACTTTTGTATTGGTTTGTGATGATATTGAGTCTGATGATACAGAGTTGTAGGAAGTCAGGTTGTTCTTGTACTTAAATGTTTTGTTTTGGGACTAACTTTGAATGAAAGCACCACAATGGCAGAGTCAGGGACACGAGGTGTGACAGAACCAGAAGCGGTATGGATTTTGTTGGGAAAAGTAGCACAATTGACAGCAGACAACACACAGTTGAGAAATGAATTAACATCTAGAAATTAGCGGGAAATTGCATCGGATCAGTCGTTGTTGCCTAGGATGCTGCAGCAGAAGATTGATCCAGCTGCAGTGAGTTTGATTATTCCGTTTTCAGGCAAGGCATCTGAGGATGTGTGTTTGTTTGTAGAGGACTTGGAGACTTCAGTGGTGATGAATGGTTGGTCTAATGAGCAGTTGTTACATGTAGCCAAGATTAAATTTACAGGTGAAATGAAGACATATGTAAGGTGTTTTGAGGCCTTAAGGAAGGCAGGACAGTTTAAGCAGTTAAAGGAAGGGCTTTTACGAAGGTACAAGGAACAGAATAGCGCTCGGTACTTTAGGGAGAGGTTGAGTACAATGATGAAGAGACAGGGGGAGATGGTGGAGAAATTTGCAAAGAGGATAAGAGAAATTAATGAGTATACTAAAGAGTTGGGTCAGAGTGATGAAGTGAAGTGTTCTGTTGCAGGAGGCTGAGCAAAGGGCACTTGATGTATTTTTGAGAGGGTTACCGGCACATATGTCACGGAAAGTGCGTGAAGGGACTCTGAAAGATTTGCATTCGACCATTTAGCTGGCAATTCAGTGTGAGGCAATAGATGTGGCAACAGGGGTATGTGAGAGGCAAACAGTGTTTACAGCAGGTATAAAATGTTATAAGTGTGGTCGTACGGGACATGTGCAGAAGCAATGTACCCAGTCACCAATCACGAATACACGTGCAGAGATGGAATGTTCAGTGGTAGGATCCATGGTAACTAAAATGTTTAAGATTTTGTTGGACACAGGGGTGCAAGTGTCAGAGACTACTAAGAATATAATGGGATGAAGGAAGCTAGACCCACCATGTTGTAGGTTGCGTGGAGCGGTGGATAAGGAGGTCATGCCTTTGGGGTCAGTGACAGTTGACTTTCGAATACAGAAAGTCTGATTTAATGCATGCATGGAGGTAGTACCATGGGCAAGCGAGGGCTATGAAATGATCCTAGGAGTAGATTTCTTGCATCAACATCATGCCAAAATTGACCTTGGACAACGAACTGTGGAACTTGGTGGAATGTTATTTCAGATAGGGGAAATTGTTGTCAATACAGAGCTGTGGCGAGCGGTTTTCGACGTAATGAACAAACCAACTGAACTGCTTACATTAGCACTAAGGCTTAATTCGCATGAGTGTATGTCTAATGGCACTGGGAAGTCGCTTTGGATAAGTGTGGAGTCAAATCACCTGTGGGTACAGTATGTGTTATTGAACCATTGAAGGATTATGAAGTTTTGGGTCCACTGGGTTGTTTTGTGAAATGTAGTGTTGTATGCATACAGGAGGGGAGCAATGGGCAAGTAGTTCATGTGAATGTGGATAATTTTAGCACTGCAGACGTGAATTTGAGGAAAGGAATTTTAGTAGCAAATTTGGATGTGCCAGATGACGAAGACTGGTGTTCAAGAGGTAGGCAAAGTGATTGACCACTAACTGCTGATAGAACAGCATTGCATGACAAAATTAAGCATTTGAAAGGAGGAGAAAGAGAGCATATGGAAGAACTATTATGGGAATTTAACGATATGTTTTTTCCACAAGGGCCATTACCAGCAATTCCATTAGTTCTACACAGGATAACAACAGGGAATGAAGCACCTGTTTACCATAAACCATACAGAATACAGAGGTATTTGCAGCTGATTGTGGAGGATTTCATTGATCAGCAGCTTGCAGATGGTATTATAGAGCATAGTAATAGTTGCTTGGTAGTGGGCATTGTCGTTGTGCCTAAAAAATCTATGGATGGAACAAAGAAATACAGCTTCTGTTGTAACTACCAATACCTCAATAATAAGACAGTAATGGATGCATACCCCATTCCAAACATATCAGAGACTTTGGATCACTTATGACAGTGCCAGTACATTTCTACAATGGATTTGACAAATGGTTATCATCAGTTAGAGGTGGCTCCAGAGGATCATCCAAAAACTACTTTCGCTACATTTGGAGGCCATTACCAGTACATTAGAATGCCATTCGGTTTGAAAAATGCTTTGGCAACATTTCAGAGGTTCCTAGACAATGTCTTGAGGGGTCTGAAAGCACGGCAGTGTCTGGTCTATTTGGATGACATTATAGTGTTTTCAAGTATTATGGAGCAATGTAGACAGAGGTTAAGGGAAGTCTTTATGAGGTTAAGAGCAGCTCGTTAAACATTGAGCCTGGAGAAGTGTCATTTTGCATTAGAAGAAGTAAAGTATTTGGGTCATATTATCAGTAAGGATGGAGTGCGAACAGATCCGAGGTTGGTACAGGCTGTAAGGGATTTTCGGGAACCAAAAACAGTTAAGGAAGTGCAGTCATTCATCAGAGTCTGCAATTTCTATCAAAAGTTCATGAAGGGTTTTGCAGATTTAGCACAGCCACTGACGTGATTGCTATGGAAGGGTGTGAAATTTAAGGATGAAAGTAGTCACACAATCAGTGTTGGGTTTGGGTAAAAAATTGTGAATGTTGGAGGAAAATCTGTGAAGCCACAAATATGGGACACGTGCACAGTGCAGTTATTTTTAGCCATGGGGAAAAGAATAGACTGTCCAAGGAACATCATGGAACCAAAATTGAGCTTGCAACAGGTCAGAATGCATTGGATTTTCTCCACCTATGTTACTTGGTAGTAGTAGCAAGTTGTTTTGAGTATTTTGTTTATTTGTCATGGTTTTAAGATGGCACTAGACCACATTTAAGTTTTCTAGTAGTAAGGAAATATGCCTAGGTGCTGACCCAAACAAGTTAAGGGCTGGGGACTGTGTCTTTCCGAAGGGGGGAATAATGTAGCGGCACACCATTTAGGATAGAGAAAGTTAGTTTTGTGCAATATTCTGAGCATACCAGCAGTTGTGAAGGCAAATAGAGGCCACAGGGGTGTAGAACTGTTGGAGAAGGCACACACAGCAGTTTGCATGGTGCAAGTCACAGGCAGAAAGGGGCCATTGGCGAACCTAAGTGTTAGGTGTACGCGACGTGGCAGCTCTCCTGGATGACGGGGTGTATCACACCACCGGGCTACATACAGCAACAGATGGTGTGCCAGCATCCCAGTCCACGGCGGGTCATTGGTTTGACCCTCTGAGGCCAACGCGGGGTCCACAGCCAGCCAGCAGCAGGCCACTCTTCGGCTCACTACCACAGGCAGTCGTCTCGGCTCCTGACACATGCCAGAGATGTCCTGAGGTGAGGGCCGCAGATTCGGACACCAGATTGTGGGAGCCTTGTTGGCGCCGCGACTTGGGCCACATTGGTGAGGATGCGCTGCGCAGGCATCTTGTGGTTGTCAGCTGGCTGTGCAGCGGCTCCCGTCAGAGCAGCATGGAACATCGAGGATGGTGGCCAGTGAGTTGGCTGCTGGCACAGCCATCCTGACATCATCGGAACTCAGCGGATCAGCCAAGGCTGGCACGACACAGCGTTGCATTGTGCAGGCCACTGGGGTGCTTCCTCAGCATTACGGGGCCGAGTGATGCAGACCGAGGTGAACAAGGACACTGTAGTTTGAAACAATAAATCATTTGGAATGTTCTCACCAAGTTTTAATACAGCACCTACTGCCACCTCCCACCACCACATTACATTTCCATGCCAAACTCTTTTGCAAAATGAAGTTTTGGCAAATAACAGCTCAAAAATCCCATGACAGTTACAAACATCCCATTTTGATCAAAATACAACAATAGAAATAAAACACCCAATCAAATGTTTGTGGCTTTGCTACAATTTGAATCAGGACATCACTCCAACTCATTCATATTCTAAAATTTTACAGTAATTTACAACTTTGACTTGGATTTATTTATGTGACTGACATCCAGGCAGATATATGATTATACTGTAGATATCACACAAACAAAAAAAATTATCACACAAATTGGGTTCTTGACGAGCATATGGGATGAGATAAACCACTGAAAAAACTCTGCAAATCTATTATAGTATATGAAACAAATAATGAGTGGTGTGTTTTTGTGCAATTATGTTCAAAACTATGAATTTAGATAAGTATTTACTGTACATATAGCACATCAAATGCAAATAAAACAGTGTTCAAAGTCTCTTCAGTAACATTTTAGAAAGCATATTGAGTGTGAATAATCAAGATTGTTGTTTGTTGTTGTGGTCTTCAGTCCTGAGACTGGTTTGATGCAGCTCTCCATGCTACTCTATCCTGTGCAAGCTTCTTCATCTACCAGTACTTACTGCAACCTACATCCTTCTGAATCTGCTTAGTGTATTCATCTCTTGGTCTCCCTCTATGATTTTTACCCTCCACATTGCCCTCCAATGCTAAATTTGTGATCCCTTGATGCCTCAGAACATGTCCTACCAACCGGACCCTTCTTCTTGTTAAGTTGTGCCACAAACTCCTCTTCTCCCCAATTCTATGTAATACCTCTTCATTAGTTATGTGATCTACCCATCTAATCTTCAGCATTCTTCTGTAGCACCACATTTTGAAAGCTTCTATTCTCTTCTTGTCCAAACTATTTATCATCCATGTTTCACTTCCATACATGGCTACACTCCATACAAATACTTTCAGAAACGACTTCCTGACACTTCAACCTATACTCAATGTTAACAAATTTCTCTTCTTCAGAAACACTTTTCTTGCCATTGCCAGTCTACATTTTATATCCTCTCTACTTCAACCATCATCAGTTATTTTGCTCCCCAAATAGCAAAACTCCTTTACTACTTTAAGTGTCTCATTTCCTAATCTAATTCCCTCAGCATCACCCAACTTAATTCGACTACTTTCCATTATACTCGTTTTGCTTTTGTTGATGTTCATCTTATATCCTCCTTTCAAGACACTGTCCATTCCTTTCAACTGTTCTTCCAAGTCCTTTGCTGTCTTTGACAGAATTACAATGTCATCGGCAAACCTCAAAGTTTTTATTTCTTCTCCATGGATTTTAATACCTACTCTGAATTTTTCTTTTGTTTCCTTTACTGCTTGCTCAGTATACAGATTGAATAACATCGGGGAGATGCAGCAACCCTGTCTCACTCCCTTCCCAACTGCTGCTTCCCTTTCATGTCCCTCGACTCTTATAACTGCCATCTGGTTTCTGTACAAATTGTAAATAGCCTTTCACTCCCTGTATTTTACCCCTGCCACCTTTAGAATTTGAAAGAGAGTATTCCAGTCAACATTGTCAAAAGCCTTCTCTCTAAGTGTACAAATGCTAGAAACGTAGGTTTGCCTTTCTTTAATCTTTCTTCTAAGATAAGTCGTAAGGTCAGTATTGCCTCACGTGTTCCAATATTTCTACGGAATGCAAACTGATCTTCCAGGTTGGCTTCTACTAGTTTTTCCATTCATCTGTAAAGAATTCGCGTTAGTATTTTGCAGATGTGGCTTATTAAACTGATTGTTTGGTAATTTTCACATCTGTCAACACCTGCTTTCTTTGGGATTGGAATAATTATATTCTTCTTGAAGTCTGAGGGTATTTTGCCTGTCTCATACATCTTGCTCACCAGATGGTAGAGTTTTGTCAGGAATGGCTCTCCCAAGGCCGTCAGTATTCCTAATGGAATGTTGTCTACTCCCGGGGCCTTGTTTCGTCTTAGGTCTTTCAGATCTCTGTCAAACTCTTCACACAGTATTGTATCTCCCATTTTGTCTTCATCTACATTCGCTTCCATTTCCAGAATATTGTCCTCAAGTACGTCACCCTTGTAAAGACCCTCTATATACTCCTTCCACCTTTCTGCTTTCCCTTCTTTGCTTAGAACCGGGTTTCCATCAACGCTCTTGATATTCATACAAGTGGTTCTTTCTTCTCCAAAGGTCTCTTTAATTTTCCTGTAGGCAGTATCTATCTTACCCCTAGAGAGATAAGCCTCTACATCCTTACGTTTGTCCTCTAGCCATCCCTGCTTAGCCATTTTGCACTTCCTGTCGATCTCATTTTTGAGATGTTTGTACTCCTTTTTGCCTGCTTCATTTACCGCATTTTTATATTTTCTCCTTTCTAATCAAAGAGTAATGTAAACTATTGAACCTTACTACATTTAATCATTCTTCCTGCAATATTATTCTATGAATTATAATGTGACATGTTTTGAGAGTTATCTTGAGAATCTATTTGAGCATCAAAAAATGCTGAGCTTCCTCCCAATGACCAGTCACTTCAAAGTGATCAGTCATTAGTTAATTTTGGTATAATCCATGCTGTTGTTCATCAAATTATTAACTCTTTTCTATATTTTACCATGTGATAGCTGAGTGAAAATAGAAAAACTATTCAGCTGCCACACACATATGTTTCTATCCTGAAGTCCGATGCCATGGGGTCAAGTTTAATAGCAGAAATCAGGGAGGGACATTGCATATGGCTTTGCCATGACAGGACTTGTCTTGTCACAATTAGCCAATTTCATGGTATTTGATCACCACATGATGACTGTTGCCAAAAGGGGTGTTAATGTTAAATTGGTTTCCTGAACTTTGCAACAAAATTGGATGCATTTTCAATAGATTAACTAAATCAAAACAGTATTTCAGCATGGATGACAAGCAAATGTTATTAGGTGACATGGATTGTCTAGAACAAAATGGCAGGATTCCAAACAAGAACAATGTAGAAGATAGCACAGATAGCACAGCTGAACCAGGAGATGTGTAGTATTTAAGAGTAATGCAGAATTTATTTGAAAAGGATACAGATAGTAGTAATGCAGAAGATGATCCACTGGGCACAGAGAAGATAAATTATGTAACTATAAAGCAGGACATAGTAGAAGGTGAGCAAAGCTGTTTATAGGGGGCAACTGCATATCCAACACAGGAAGTAAAGATAAAAGTGGAACCTGAAGTGAAACAAACTTGGGGATCATGTTTCAGACAATGATTCAAACAATAACAGATACAGTGAGTAGATCAATGAATGAAAAGACAGGGTCAATAAATAGTTAAGTAGGAACAATAAATGGGAAAATAGGTTCATTGAAAGAGGAAATGAATGGAAATATTGGATCACCGAAAGAAGAAGTGAAGGGAAAGGTAGGAATAATACATGAAAAAACAGATATGGTAAACAAAAATATGGGTTGGGTTGTTTTGGGGGAGGAGACCAAACAGCAAGGTCATCAATCTCATCAGATCAGGGAAGGATGGGGAAGGAAGTTGGCCATGCCCTTTCAAAGGAACCATCCTGGCATTTGCCTGGAACGATTTAGGGAAATCATGGGAAACCTAAACCAGGATGGGCGGACATGGTATTGAATCATCGTCCTCTGGAATGCAAGTCCAGTGCGCTAACCACTGTGCCACCTTGCTCAGTAAACAAAAACATGGAAACATCATTAAAATCAATGAAGCGGAGAATAGGTGACTGCACAGAACATGTGAGTTTAGTTGATAATAATGTAGAACAGGTAAACAGTGAAATTAACAAGATTAAAGAAAGGTATATGATAGTAACTAAAGAAATAAAGACTGAACTACAGGAATCAGTGTCAAGTTTGGAAACTAAAATCATACTGAAACTAAAATGCAAGCAGTATCAGATGCAGTAGATGACAAATTGGCTGTAATAAAAGAGGATGTAGATTACAGGAATAAAATGTTAGCTTCACATGTACATAAACAAATTTCTGAACTAAAAGTAAATGAGGTTGAAGAATTGAACAGTTACAGCAGAAATTGCTGAATGAGTTGAAGGTTTGGAAAACTTGGAGGGGTTAGCTACCATATACCCATTTGGGTGGGGGGGGAATCATGTCATACCCAAGAGGTAAAATACATCAAGTAACATTTATGAAATTTTGTAAGAAATTTATTCCCAAAGAACTTCCTGAGAAAGACAGAGTAATGATAGCAGAAATCAAACTAAGTGGGGATGCTAGGAATTGGGTAAGTAAGGCCACAGATGACTTGAGATGTTAGAAGAGCTTATAAGCAAATTTTAACAGGAATTTTCTTCCCCAAGTAACCAAAATGAAATTTATCAGGATTTCTTGAATGCAGCTCCATTCAGACCAAGAGGTAACGTCTACTGGACAGTGTTGTGAAGACTTATATAGGAAAGTTAAACATGTAAATGGTCTTGTGTCTGAATAACACTTATTGCATGTGTTAGACAGAAAACTGACATTGAATGTACAAGGTACATTAGTTTCAGAAATTGTGATAGGAAAAATTTCTTGAGGAGAGTACATGAACTTGATGTGTGGAATAGGGACAATGAAAATAGAGCCCCACAACAAGAACCAGAAGAGACAGCTCTGCTAACGGTATACTACACCTTCCACATCACTGGCAATGGGCTCTACACAATGCTAGTGACTACTTTGAAGGACAGTGCAAACATGTAACTCTTTTGTATCGGTTTTGAATAAATAGTTGCCACTATTTAAGTTCCAATCCCCGTAGTAACCATAATAATAACAGTGTAAATGGTCATAAACAAGAATATGGTGTGAGATCAATGAGAACCAATAGAGGTAGGAGAGACAGAAGAGCTTATGGAAGTGAGATAGTCACAATGGCAGACCACAACACGAGTTGGTAAACGAGGGTCCGCCACAATAAAGGGCCAAGCTGGAGTGGAACATAGGGGTAGGTGCCAACAACAGTATCAGGAGAACCAACATTATCAACAGAATAATTTTAATAACAATACACAGTACAATAGGCAGAGAATGAACTATTGTAAGAAAAGTAAGAATAATGAATGCCATCCTTCTTGCGAGAAAGATATAAATCAGTGGGGAAAAAAGAGAATGGGACTCTAAATTAAAGTGGATATGAAGTTTGCTGGAATTTTGTAGAGAAAAGGAGCCTGACAGGTTTTATAAGTTCATAAAAGCAAATCAACCAGATGTAGATGTTCCTTGCCATTTTATGAGTGGGAGGAACAGAGTGATATTACCAATAATAAAAAGAGAATACCCAAAGAGGAGAAGATTGAGACTAACAGATCTATAGAGAAAGTAACTGGTAGTAGCACAGGAAAAGAAGTTGGAGAGGTAATTATAGAGAATAATTGCCATGGAAATACTAGTGAAAAGGAAGCATACAATTGGGTAAATGACTTACGCGGATAAGGTATAGGTGTAACTGAGTACAGAAAGGTAAAAGGAGAATACATGCAAAGAAGAAATGAGAAAATTGAATAAAGGGGTAATAATGAATTAGAGGAGAATATTGGGAATATTCTTGAAGCTTTTAGTGAGGAGTTGAAACCAGGAAGTTGCTCCAGTGATCAAAGTGATGATAATAAAACTAGTAGTGATGAGAGTAATGAGGAGGTAATAGAAATGATTGTTACTATTGGTACTATTGACATGTGTAGTGAGAGTGCACACAATAGGCAGGAAATGCAAGAGGAATCTTCAAGTAGGTATGATTCAAGTGAGAACCAGGATGATAATGATCTGGTTCAAACAGGTAATGAAAGTGTTGGGTCAGAAGGGCAAGAAATCAATAATGAATATGATCACGTTATAAGAGTAGGTGAGCCTAAGAAAGAACAGGACATATTATAGGACACCAAGAGGTCAGATTTAAGTGAAAGAGAAGGTCCCATAAATGTTGAACTAGAAATGCAAGTTTTTCTAATCAAGAAAGATAAGTCAAGAGGATGAAGATATGGCAGGTGATAGTGAAGATTCAGCAATGAGTTGAGCTGAAGCAGGTGAGACAAACAAAGAAATACTCCAGAATGAGTTTGTCACAGAAGGGAAGAAAAAAAACCAGATAAGAGTAATAAGCTAGTCCAAGGTATGTTAGTACATTGGACTACTGAAGCTATTGAACAGGTTCTGCTAACAGAAGAGGAAGCTAGATCCTCAGTTAGGTTAGGTCAACCTTTAATTAGTGTACAGTTATATGGTGTGAGTGAATAGGCATTGCTAGATCCTGGTAGTGAAATAATATGTATTTCTGAAACCTTGTGGAAACACATAAGCAGTGAATATTAAATTCCACAAATGTCTATATCTGGACTTGAGGTAGTGTGTGCCAAAGGAAAATTAAATAAACCTGCAAGGAAACAAATGCTTTGGCTTTTACAATTGGTAACTTAAGATGGAAAATGTATTGCTGGTAGTCCCTAATTTAAGTATAAACATTATTATAGGCTCAGGTTGAGTTATATAAAATTAAGCAATTATTAATTGTGACAAAGAACCAATGACATTTAAGAGTTTAGGAGTGGAAAACAAAGTGAATTTTGTAGGACGTGATGGAAGAGATAGCTGCAGGGCCATTTGGAGAATATTGTGAAGAGTGGAAGGAAGATAAAGTTGTAGAAAGTTATGACATATGGCTACACAAAGAGGAATTATTTCAACAGAAGGTGAATGAAATAACGGTGATTACTGAACAGCAGAAAGAGGAATTCTACAATTTATTAGTCAAATACAAGTAGGTACCCTCTTCCAGAAAGGATATGATTTTGGTAGGAGAGGAAAAGTTAATAAAAGAGCATATGGAAAAACAGATGTTGAAGCATGAGCAAAGGCATAAGGAGAAAGTAGAGATAGGAGACCTCATTTTGGTCAAATCCCACATGAAATCTAAAAAAATTACTTCAGAAATTTCTAAGTTTTTTTGTATATACAAAGGCCCATTTGAGATGGCTGACATACCTCATTGCAATTTGTATTGCCTAATTTTTCTTCACTCAAAGATAAAATATGGAATACATAACACAGAACTATGTAAAAACTACATATAAAGGATCCAAGATAGTGATGAAAGTTTTACACTAGGTACAAACAGTTACAGAAATGAGATGTAACATTTACATGAGTTAAGATGGTAGTTCATCTTGTGTGTGTTTCAGCAACCCATGATGAAATAGAGGGGCATATGTAATAAGAGAATGTCATATTAGAGTAATTGTCACAGGAAAGAGGGAGTTAAATTTTGAGTAGTGGCAACTCATTCCAAGCTGTGGATGCAAGGTGGAGAGAAGTGTATGCTCCTGACGTTTACCTGTGTGAAACATGAGTCACATTAGAGTAAGCTACCAACATTTGGTATCAGCTGAACATATGAAACCATAGAGCAGCAAATGGCCTGCTGAGTGATGCCAACTAGTGGCTAAATATTGAAACTAATAAATTATTTCATATATTAATTGTGTATAAGTAGATACTTGTGATAATATTTGAATATGTGGAAATAATAGTAACAGTAATCATCATTAAATTATGTGTATCAATAAATGTATTCAGAGAACCTGAAGTAAAGATAGTGTACTACATGGGGAACCCCCATTACTGAGAGAACTTGAGGTGTTGGTGCAGAGTATTCTGGCACAAAGTATCAGACTCTTATGGAAGTTTATCAGAGAAGTGGTAGAGACAAGGTGCTGTGAGTCAGTGTTGCTAACAAGTGAACTTTTGTGATGTAAAACAACTGTGCCTGAGGCAATGTGTTTATTATTGCTATTGGTAATGGATTACAATCCAGGAAAACTGTGCCTCAACGATAACTAATATCAGGTCATATTTATTTATTTTATTTTGATCCAACATCAACTGATTACAAAAAAAAAGGTTTTTTTGTTCTAGTCTTCTGGATAAGTCAGAGCCTTACTTAATAGAGTTACATATTATTGGCTGGCACTTTTATCTACACAACTTTTTCTAAATTTAGTTGAGAGAACAGAGTTACGTATATGGACTATACATAAAAAAAATGTTATTGCCATACCTTGATTAAGGAATCTGCAGTTTATGACACAGTATTCATATCTGACATTCAAATATTTACAGTTTGCGACACAGTCTAAGATCTGAGATTACATATATTTCTAGATAGATGGTCTTCCATCATACGAGTGAACTAAATCTAGAAACTCATCTATTGAATATACAGGATTGTTTAGGTGCCATAATTTTAATTTCGTTTTTAGTTTTGTAATGAGCAATTTGGAGATATTAGGATGGAAGCAATTCAGGAGTTTTATGCCTGCATAGTGAGGGCTTTTCTCATAAAGTGTTGTTCTATGTGAGATGATGAGGGGTCTCTCTTTACCTCTAGTGCTGTGATCGTGTATTTCTTTATTAAGTGTTTTGTTACTGTTTACTGCCATAACGATTATCTTCAGCACATACAGGTTATGAACAGTTAGTATTTTAAATTCTTTAAACAAATTTCTGGAGGACTTCCTGGCACATTTCTTTCCCATAATTCTAAGTGCTTTCTTTTGTAAGATAAGTACACTTTTCATATTACCTTTACTGCTGGATCCCCATACCTCTATCCCATAGCTTAGATGGGATTCAAATAGTGCAAAATATATTTGCCTCAGAGTAGTGATGTTAAAAAAAGGTTTCAGTTTTCTTAGGACATATATGGTAGTACATAGCTTTTTGCAGATATCATTCACATGATCAGACCAGTTTAACTCTGCATCAAGTGTCAGGCCAAGTAATTTGGTCGAGTATTGTTTTTTAATGTATTCATCACCCATTAAAATTTGGTTTTCATGAGTTTTTTGCCTCCGAAAATCAAATTCAATAGAGACAGATTTACTTGCGTTTAATTTTAGTTTGTTTTCATTAAAATACTGCAGAATTAAGCCTGCTTCAGTATTGGAGTCCACTTCGAGCTGTGAATAGCTTGGATTGCAGCATATTAATGTAGTATCATCTGCATATAAGACAGCTGTTGCGCATGGTTTGTTTAGAACTGAATATCATTAACATAAATAATAAAAAGAAGTGGTCCTAATATTGACCCCTGTGGAATACCAAAATTTATGTCAGTGGTGTTTGATTTGTATCCTCCCTCTGTAGTGTTAATAGACACAAACTGCTTCCTATTTGTCAAGTAGGACCTCATCAGATTATGGGCAGTGCCTCGAATGCCATAGTTCCACAGTTTGTTCAGCAATATGGTCATATCAACACAGTACAATGCTTTTTGTAAGTCCAGAAAGATGCCACATACATGTTCTTTATTATCTATTGCTTGAGTGACACCTTCGATTAATTTGGATGCTGCTGTAATGGTGGATGACCCCTTGACAAACCCATACTGCCCCTTAAAAATAACTTTTTTGCATATCAGGAAGTTCCAGATTCTTATGTATATTACTTTCTCAAAGATTTTGGATATTATTGGAAGAACAGAAATGGCTCAAAAGTTTTCTACTAGATTCCTGTATCCTTTTTTAAAAATAGGCACAACTTGAGCAATTTTCAACTCATCTGGAAATAGACCATCTTCCATATGAGAGTTGATAACTGTTGATAAAGGTGATGCAATTTTATGTATACATTTCTTAAGAGTGTCCAGACTAAGACCATCATATCCTGCTGCATGGGAATTCTTTAAGCTACCAGTACTCACTATTTTAATTATTTCTTCTTTACTTGTTGGCATCAAAAATATACTTCCTGACACTGGTGTTCCTCTGAATTTATATTTATGATTTTTAAGCTGATTGTTTATGCTGGAGCCAACAGAAGCAAAGTAATTGTTAAATAGATCTGCTATCTTATTCTGATCCGTTTCTATAGTGCCATTTATCAGTTGTATGTTTCCCAGATTTACCTATTTCTCTATTTACTAGTGACCATGATGTTTTGGAGATATTGTTTGAGTCCTGAATGACACTTTCAAAATGTTTCTGTTTTTCTGAAATTAGGTGGTCTACATAGTTTTTCTGATACTTTTTGAACTCTTCTTTTAATTTTTAATTGCTCAAGTCATTTAACATAGCATACTCATACCATCTTAGTTTTTCTCTAGCCTCAGTGACTGAACTTTACATCCAGTTTCGGGTTACAGCATGTGACTGAATTCTCTTTTTTATTAATGGACAGGCTTGGTTATGAATGTAGAATAGTTCACTTGAGAATTTGCAATAACTATGAAGTATCATTAGAACACTGTTCCAATCCACATTCCTTAGCATATTATTCAAATGAGTTATATTTTGTTCAGTATTCATCCTAATATATCTTTAGCAACTGTGTGTAGGAACCTTTTTTATGTGCATACTTAGTTCTACTGCACGGTGGTCTGACAAATCACTTATAACAACAGAAGATGTAAGATCATAAAGACGAATACCAGTGATTATGTTATCTATTGCAGACTGGCATGTTTCAGTCTCCCAGGTTGCAGTGTTTATCAGGTATCTTACATTATATTCAAGCAGAGTATTCTTGAATAGTCTAGTGTGTAACTTATCTGCTAATACATTAATGCTAAAATTTCATATAATTACTAACTTGTCCAGGTGTGATATAAAAACATTCTCTATCATGTCACAAAACTTTGTTAAGAAAACTTCGAAGTTTCCACCTGGTGGTCTATATAAACATATAATATAACTTTCATCATTTGGTACCTTTATATGTGCTGCACATAATTCAATTGTTCCTTCTAATGAATATTTACTTACATTTACAGAATTAAAATAAAATGTGCTTTTTACATACAATGACACACCCCCACGTCTGATAGTAGATCTGCAAAACTTATTAGCTAGTACCATGTTTAGAGGTTTAAAAAGTTCTAATTTGGTGTCAGATAGCCAGTGTTCACTAATACCAAGCACATCAGGCATAGTTTCATTTACAAACACGTCTAATTGCTTATATTTCTTGCTCAAGCCCTGTACTTTCTGGTGGATTATTTTACAGTTGTAAATACCTTGTTGTAGATTTCTCTGCCTTACCAATGTAAATAAGGTCATATCTCTGTTTCTCTTGTGGGCTTCCTCCTCTTTCTGGTTTCCATTAAAAATCATTTAGATGGGATGGAGGCACTGGCTTCCATCTGCTATCACATATTCAACCAGTTGTGTGGTTTCAGGTACTACTGCACAACTTGGACAATGCATGGCTTCTTTATAAGCTTTGCTGTTAGAGGAAAATCAACTGCTTGCTATTACAACAAGTAATATATGTGGATCCAGACAGTATAACAGCTTGGTAAGAGTGTAGCAATCTGCTGTTGGGTGCATGGCCAAGATCGCTATGATAGCAACAGATTAAAGTATTCTTTTCATCTGTGATTGTGCCTGTAATGGATGCTACTAAGCTGCCATTATGTGCAGTATTATTTGTGCTAGTACACTCCTGGAAATTGAAATAAGAACACCATGAATTCATTGTCCCAGGAAGGGGAAACTTTATTGACACATTCCTGGGGTCAGATACATCACATGATCACACTGACAGAACCACAGGCACATAGACACAGGCAACAGAGCATGCACAATGTCGGCACTAGTACAGTGTATATCCACCTTTCGCAGCAATGCAGGCTGCTATTCTCCCATGGAGACGATCGTAGAGATGCTGGATGTAGTCCTGTGGAACGGCTTGCCATGCCATTTCCACCTGGCGCCTCAGTTGGACCAGCGTTCGTGCTGGACGTGCAGACCGCATGAGACGACGCTTCATCCAGTCCCAAACATGCTCAATGGGGGACAGATCTGGAGATCTTGCTGGCCAGGGTAGTTGACTTACACCTTCTAGAGCACGTTGGGTGGCACGGGATACATGCGGACGTGCATTGTCCTGTTGAAACAGCAAGTTCCCTTGCTGGTCTAGGAATGATAGAACGATGGGTTCGATGATGGTTTGGATGTACCGTGCACTATTCAGTGTCCCCTCGACGATCACCAGTGGTGTACGACCAGTGTAGGAGATCGCTACCCACACCATGATGCCGGGTGTTGGCCCTGTGTGCCTCGGTCGTATGCAGTCCTGATTGTGGCGCTCACCTGCACGGCGCCAAACACGCATACGACCATCATTGGCACCAAGGCAGAAGCGACTCTCATCGCTGAAGACGACACGTCTCCATTCGTCCCTCCATTCACGCCTGTCGCGACACCACTGGAGGCGGGCTGCACGATGTTGGGGCGTGAGCGGAAGACGGCCTAACGGTGTGCGGGACCGTAGCCCAGCTTCATGGAGACGGTTGCGAATGGTCCTCGCCGATACCCCAGGAGCAACAGTGTCCCTAATTTGCTGGGAAGTGGCGGTGCGGTCCCCTACGGCACTGCGTAGGATCCTACGGTCTTGGCGTGCATCCGTGCGTCGCTGCGGTCCGGTCCCAGGTCGACGGGCACGTGCACCTTCCGCCGACCACTGGCGACAACATCGATGTACTGTGGAGACCTCACGCCCCACGTGTTGAGCAATTCGGTGGTACGTCCACCCGGCCTCCCGCATGCCCACTATATGCCCTCGCTCAAAGTCCGTCAACTGCACATACGGTTCACGTCCACGCTGTCGCGGCATGCTACCAGTGTTAAAGACTGCGATGGAGCTCCATATGCCACGGCAAACTGGCTGACACTGACGGCGGCGGTGCACAAATGTTGCGCAGCTAGCGCCATTCAACGGCCAACACCGCGGTTCCTGGTGTGTCCGCTGTGCCGTGCTTGTGATCATTGCTTGTACAGCCCTCTCGCAGTGTCCGGAGCAAGTATGGTGAGTCTGACACACCAGTGTCAATGTGTTCTTTTTTCCATTTCCAGGAGTGTATTTCTTCAAATTGTGCAGCCAAGTTTTCTTCAGTCTGTGTGTTGTATATATTACTGAATAATAATTTTGTTCTAAAAGTTGTATCAATTTAATTACACTTTGAGAGTTATCTTGAGAAATGAATTACTAGATCTATTTGAGTGTTAAAAAATGCTGAGCTTTCTCCCCATGACCAGTCATTTCAAAGTGATTAGTCATTAGTTAAGTCTGTTATAATTTTCACTATTGTTCATAAAATTACTAACTCTTTTCCAAATTCTACCATGTGATATCTGAGCAAAAGTAGAAAACTATTCAGCTATTACGCACACATGCCCCTATCCTTTTCTGGTGCCACATGGTCAAGTTTCATAGCATTTATTTCAGGGAGGAGCATTGCAATTTTACCACTGCCAATTGGTTTGTCACTTAGTTTAAGCGCTGTTTTGTCACTTACTTCATTACTATTCCCAGATGGCTTTGTGTCATTACCCATATTATTAACTGTTTCTTGAATGTTTTTCTCTGGTCATCTTTCATCCTTATATTGTGTCTTCCATTCTTTACAATTTAGAATGCTGTGTTTTGCCCCACAGAATTAGTTCCATGGTGGGGGCAAGCTTAAACTACAAGGGGCGTTTGAAAAGTCAGTGCGGAGTCCAAGAGATGGTGCCACCTGCACATATCGAGATCATGTTCAGTTAGCAAGATCTTTGCAAAGAATACACACCAAGTTTCAGCCACATTGGTCTATTTCTTTGTGTTTGGGATTCGTGTGAATCAAGGAAGTTGAGTGATTGTCAAAAAATGGATGAAAAAGAATTTTGTGTGGTGATTAAACATTACTTTATGAAAGGCAAAAACATCTCAGGAGACTAAAGACAAACTTGATAAACATTACAGTGACACCTTCAATTAGAACAGTTTATAAGTGGTTTCAAAATTTTTGGAGTGGCCATATGGGCACAAGTGATGCTGAACGTTCTGGATACCCTGTGGAGGTTATGACCATTACTTTACTCTATGTGTGGCGTAACATTTTTGTGCCACTGGGGCACTGTCCGTTCACCTCCACATTCTTGATTTTTATAGTTTGGGCTCCCGTTATTCCTCTCAATACTACAGCCTTCCTGCTGTGCTCTTTCTTCCATGTGTTTTAAAATCAGTTTTGCTTGCTTCTTTTTTGATCATAAGACTGTATGACATATCTCCATATCATGCCAGTACATTGTTCATGACCCCTCTTATTACAGTTTTCTTTCCCAATAGTGTGTCCAAATAGCTGTTTAATTCCAGTGACTTTTCTAACATGCCAACTAGTGACCCATACATCTGTCTATTGTATGCTCATGGTTTCAGCTCATCCTTGAACTCTTCTTGCATTTCCTGTGACCATTATTTCTCCATGGAAGCTTTTTCAAACTCATTGTACTTCATGCTGTCTAAATTCAGTGAATCTGCCCAGCTAGCTGCTCCTTTTTCCATTCGCCTCAGTGCAAAATCTACCTTTTCTGTGTCTGCCCATTTCTCAGGTATCACCCTTGTAAGCCTGAGCAAAAATGCCATTGGGTTTAGTCTTCCACCCAGTTGAAATCTCTGTCAAAAGCTTGTATTTCTTCCAATCCAGTTAATACTATGTTATTTACTCCTGAATTGAGGTTTCCAGCTTCTTCCTATGAAACATCCATTACAAAGTTGCTCAAGCCATTATTGCTATTTTTCACTGTGTTATAAATTATTGTTAATTCCATCTTGACCTTGCTGACCTCTGTCACACTTCTTTCACTACTTTCGGTTACCATTTTTGCTCCGTTTTCTTTTTTGCCTCATTTTGTAGAGAGATTAGGTGTGTCCTTAGCCAGCTAACCTGTCACAACTGCCTCATCCTACAGGATTCTTTGTTCATGCATTGACTCCAGTCCTCACTTTTTTTATTTGCTCATTTCGCTTAGTGATGAATTCTGCTTGCTGAATTTTTACTGCCTCATTTCAGCCACCCACTTTTTCTATCTTTTTATTAAGGTATCTAGTGTTTTCATCTATTTCTTTCAAGTAGAATATGTCCTCCTCCATCTTTCCCATTATTGTTGCTAAGAGCATCTGCATATGTAAATGATTTTGATATGTCTGTGTATGAACCTTTTCTATCTTATTGTCTCTCACTCCTACTGTTTCATCTGTTAGATAAAACTCTTGTTACAGTAGTTCCTGGCATTTCCATGATCCTTGAATCTGCATCTACCTTCTTTATTTCTGCAACCATTTTATGTAACTCAACCTGCCTTGGCCAGTTCCTCCATGTTTTTTTATATCTTAGCCCTGTTACCTTGATTCTCACTTTCTGACATAGTATGTTAGTTTATTCACAGCGCACATGCAAAATGCTCTCCTACTCAACAGTGCCTGCATCAGCAATGCCACATGCAACCCACCATATCACTAAAGTTTTCTTGCGACACTTACACATTTATATGCTTGAGAACATAGCTCGCTATGCTGCTATCTTTGATATGTTGTGATTTGATGGTTTGCACAAGAGTCATCTGTCTTCTATTCTGCTTAATGATGGTTTTCACTGATTCACATGTATGACACTTCTCCTGCCTATGTCTGTAACCATTGTTATTTCTGCCTGTGGTGCTTAACCTATTGTTGGCTTTCATATGAAGTCTATTAAAAAAATCCTGGGACTTTGTCCACAAAATGTTTCTACATTTACCTTTTACTTATTGTGCATGGTTTCCATCAAAATACTCTCCTCCACAATTGATACACCACTCCCAATGCCATTTCCACTTCCAAAATCAGTCTTAGTACACCTCTTGCAGGATCTCACAAAGTGTTGTCTGTGAACTTTTTAATTTCATCTATCATTGCAAATCTTCATTCTTTCAACAGGGTTTTCAATTTCAGAAATAAAAAAAATTCTGCAGGGGCCAGGTCTGGAGAGTATGGAGGATGAGGCGAGTATACAGGATGAGGCAGCACAGTGATTTCATTTTTTGTGCAATAGTCATGCACCAATAGGGATGAATATTCAGGTGCGTTATCATGATGCAAGAACCATGAATTGTCTCACCACATTTCAGGTCATGTCCTTCTCACACTTTCTCATAGGTGTCTCAACATGTCCTGATAGTGCCATTGATTAATAGTTTGTCCCTGTGGCATGAATTAATGATGAACTAATACTTGAAAGTCAAAGAAAACCACCAGCATGGCCTTGACATTTGACCTGACCTAATGACCTTTTTTTGATCTTGGAGAACCTTTCCTGAGCCATTGTGGAGACTGAACATTTGTCTCAGCATCATAAGCATGGACCCAGGTCTCATCACCAGTTATGATTTTCTTAAGGAACATCTCATTTTCATTTTTGTAATCTAAAAGCTTTTCACAGATTATGAGGCAAAGATCTTTCTGTTCTTGAATCATGAGCCAGGGATGAACTTAGCAGTAACACAATACGTTCCAAGATGCTGTGTCAGGATTTCATGACATGATCCAACTGAAATGTTACATTCTTCTGCAATCTCTCAGACAGACAGTCTTTGATTGGCATGAACAATTTTGTTGACATTCCTGACAAGAGCGTCATTGGTAAACGTTGAAGGACTTCCTGACCTAAGGTCATCTTTAACTTCTGTCTCACCATTTTTAAACTGTGTGAACCATTTGTAACACCAAGTATGGCTTAAGCACTCATCATCATAGGCAGTTTCATGCAAAATTTACTGCAGACACATTGCTCCTCTGACTCTGCCATCTCAAAATTCACAAAATTAGCAACACAATGTTCTACTCAATACAGCACTGAACAATACCTAATAGGCATACAATAATGAAACTTCGGGCAGTTACACATTAAACAAAGGCATGTGCAGGGATGTCAATCACAATTTGCTCCATCACACCATTGGCACAAAATTATGAATGTTCCAGGATTTTCTAACAGACCTTGCAATCCAATACAGTTCCTTTCACTAATTTTTAAATTCAAAAATTGGATCATGGCACAGTATGCCTCTTTGTAAGCTCTAAAAGCCATAATTTTAAGAGATCTGACCATCTGATGGCTGGCAGTTGGGCTATGGAGAGAGAGACTTACTTCATCCATGGTTGCATAAAAAACTAAACTGCAGCCTAACTGTATTTGGCATAACTGTAATGATTTACTACCACATTACCCAGCAAAGAGAGTGAAGCTCCTCTGGAATAAAAGATTATGCCCTTTGACTTAATTTATTCATCTTCAAACAATGGAAAATATGCCTAACTAAATTGCACTCCTTCACTTTGATGCTTCTGAGAATTATAAAAGGTGATTCATTCCAAAAGAGCCACAGATGATTCAACATTCCTGTTCCAATCAAATATTTCCTTCAATGTGATGTTATACATTTTATAATTCATCCTCACAAATTTCTGATTCACATCTTTATCATTACAGGTGTGTTCAACCAAGTCTGCTCCATAACTTCTCTCACATGCTCATTACTAACTCATCTGTTGTGATGACAGTGCAGTGACCCATCCCCCATAAAAGACAGAGACTGCAAAAGTTCTAGAGGCTCAGGTTCACCAGCTAAGGCCTGCTGCCAGCTAGTGACACAGTCACATGGGCATTCACTATGGCTGACATAAATGAGCCTAACCTGGGTGTGAGCTTCCTCGGCAGCTACAAGACACCAGCTCATATTGCAAAAATCCAACTACTCGACTCAATGACAAGTTAAAAAATAGCAAGGCAGGTAGCTGTCTTCAGTGTGAAACTTGTGAAGTACACTGAACCATACGCCAACATTCTGGACAAATTTCCAGAACTCACTCGCCCACCTGGTGCATTGATGGACATTAAAATTTCGACAGTCGACAACATCATAACCATATCTAGTCCACCCACCTTGTGCCATGCATGCTAACCTGTGACCAATAGGCTCACCATAGTCAAGGCTGAGTTTGTGGCCATGCTGTGTCAAAGCATTATTCAACCACTGAACTGACCATGGTCCTCCACCTTGCACTTAGTCCCCAAGAAAGACAATTCATGGTACTTATGTGGGAAGCACCATGCCTTAGATGCACAAATACTGCTGGAACAAAATCTCATACCACACCCGCAGGATTTTAGCCATACCTTGGTGGCTTAGCTACATTTGGTAAAATCAACTGCATGAAGGTGTTCACACAGATGCCAGTAGCACCTGCAGATCTTCATAAAAGAGCAATTAAAATGCTCTTTGAGCTTTTTGGCAGCATGTTCATGACATTTACTTTTTGGAATGCAGCTCAGAATGGTGGTGTTTCCTTGATGACATGTTGTGATGCTTACTATGGTGCTTTGCATACTTTGACAACAGCCTGGTGTTTTCAGTCACCTGATCTTCACTGTCGTCACCTAACAATAATCTTTTGACAGTTGAGTGAAGCTAGGGTCACCATTAACCCCTTGAAGTGCATATACAATGCCACTGAAATGGATTTTCTCAAGACTTTGATCACCCCTAATGGATCCTTGCTATTCCTGAAGAAGTAATAGGCAATTGTCAATATTCCACACCTACTGACGCATTAAGACTTATAGCACTAGCTCAGCATGTTAAACTTTCATTAGCATTGTCTTTCTGATCCCACTGCTACCCAAGAATCTTTTACTGCAGCATCACACAGCTCCACCTTGAAAGGAAGGACTTCTATTATGTGAATGGACACACTGGAGAAGAATTTCATAGAGTCTAAACAGAGTATCACAGAAGCAATGCAGCTCACTCACCCAGTGCACTACACTGAATGAACTTGGTTGCAGATGTCAGGCACACCGCCATAGGTGCAGTGCTTGCTTCAACAACATGTCAGTGGTAGCTGGTAGCTCACAGAAGCTATCAGGGTCATAATGCGCTTGGAGTGCTTATGACCAGAAGTCGCCTGCACTACTTGAAGTGGTTAAATACTTCTGCCCATTTGTGGAAGCCCACCCCTTCATTATTTTCATCCACCACAAGCCCATCACTCACACATTTCAGAACAGCTGTACCTAGTGTTCATCACACCAGTTCTGGGAGTTGAAGTTTGTGTCTCAGTTCTCCATGAACATCCACCATATTTCCAGAACTGACAATATCATTGCCAACCACATAGCCCTCTCTTTTGGCGTTGTCTATCCTCTCTGAACTTTGAAGATGTTGCCGAATAGCAGGAGAGTTACGAGGAACTGGAACTATAGTCTGCTCAAATTTACTTTGAACTGACAGTTTGACAGGAGCAAGTGGAGATACAGAGCAGAGTTACCATGCCTTGCACAGAGCAAAAGCTTGGTCTTACTTTTCATCCAATTTGCTGAATCTTGCAAACTACTCAGTTTATAAATGTGGAGCTTGCATCAAAGTGTTCTGGAAGAGATGCATTATTTTTTTCATTTGAGTTGTATTTGCAGCAACAAAATATTAAGAAAATATGCAGTTTACAAAAATGCATTTTCGGGGAAGTTATCAAATTTTTGACATGCAGGAAATTTTTTTGTAATTGAAGTTAAGTGAACACATTAAGCGAATGAAATCTTAAGGACACATCAAATTTTCATCTACTCCAAACTGGAACTCTGTAGAGTTAACTAACACAAGACAATTTCAGTTAAATATGATGCACAATGGTCCACTCGTGCAGCAAGTACTAAGTGGTCACCCATATGGCTTCATTATGACAAATGGATCACTAGGTATGTAGTTAAACTGTCATGTCTGAAACTACACCATACCTATATAATATATGCACCTGATGATACATGATTTTTCAGTACAGATGAGCGGTAATGTCTAACCTCTCATGGGAATATACTAGAGCTGCAAGTGAGAGAAATAATGGACAAGGAACACTACTCTGTATGTCTGGCATATGGAAATTTGGGTTGGACAGGAGACATTCTCAAATAGCCAAAGTGGTTATGCTAGGTCACTGAGATGTACTGCAGCACAAGTCTGCAGTTAAGGAACACAAATTGTTTACTGCAGACATGACAAATACATGTCCATTTGTGGCACTAAATACTATGTTCACAGTAGCAGGAATGAGACTTGACTGAGTGACATATGCCGACACTGTCCTCTGTAGGCTGTCATGGAACTACGTCACATGTCTTTGTTCATGACCAAACTTTTGATACTATTGCAGATTCAGACAGGAGTCCAACAGAACTCATCCCTCTTGCCCTGTGCAGCAGTTTTTGAAGAGCATGGCATACCAGTGATGCCTCAAACTACAGAAGGCATGTCTTACTCCTTCTTCTTCACTAGATCCAAATGTCCACCCTGGAACTGAGTACAGAGAAGTAATGCAACAGTGGGGTGGAGGACATAACACCAACATCATGGGGAGGGGTGAGGAGGGTGGGGGGTGGGGGGTGGGGGTGGTAGGTGCCAAAGCTGCAGTCAGTGCCAAGCATCCACCCCCACAGCAGCATTCACCCAGAGCATGGCGAGGAATGCTGATCAGATAACCAACCACAGGGCGTGCACTGGCATCCAGAGGTGCAGAGATGTGCGTTGATGATGATGGTTCACTGGAGATGGAGATGGGGCCACCTGTGGCATCTGCCTGGGTCACTGGGCATGACTTTTCTGCTGGTTGTGGTGCAAGCTGCCAGCATGGACATGGACATGGCTCCAGGTTGATCTCAAAAGGCATCTGTTACTGCAGAGATGAGTGCCCTGCAGGAGGGGATGACTGTGACTGAGATGGAGGCTGTGACAGGCATTGGTGATGAACTGGGTCTGTGAACAAACAGAGGGCAGCAGAATCTCAGGAAAAGCCAAGGTGAAGTTGGTTTTTATGCAGCTGATGCAGCCCCTTCAGACTCTGTAAGGTGCAGGTCAAGTGGGGGTCAACACCTTTGACACCACATCATCTTCCCATTTCCAAAACTTGCCATAGACATGAAAACAGGACAGGTTCCTGAGGACAAATCATGAAAATGGAGAGACAGTCTTGGATCCTCTGAGGTGTGTGCAGGAGACTAAACAGGGTACTGTCACGATGTCCATGCAGTAGCTCCACTGGTGACTTGCCATCGCTGGGAAAGGAGTGGTATGCCAACAGAAACACCTTGAGGGCCTGTTCCCTTGAGTGGGTGGCTTTTATATTGTCCATCTGTGTTTTGAGTGTCCTAACAAACTATTCAGCCTCACCATTGCACTTTACATGAAAGTGTGCAGTGAGGATGTGGTTGATACCATTGTCTCTACAAAACAGTTCAGATTCCTGCAACACAAACTGAGGCCAGTTATCCAACACTATGACTTCTGGGGAGGGGTCACTCCATGTCAAACCAACAAATGAAAGTATGGTTTTCAACCTGAATCCCTTGGATTTATTTGAAATTAGATATGCATGTACCATACATAAAAAGTAAAAACTAAACTCCATCCAAACAGGCCTTGGAAGGCCCCACGGAACTGACCGGCCACCATGTCATCCTCAGTCCACAGGCATCACTGGATGGGGATATGGAGGGGCATGTGGTCAGCAACCACTCTCCCAGCCATATGTCAGTTTACCAGACTTGAGCTGCTACTTCTCCATCAAGTAACTCCTCAGTTTACCTCATAAGGGCTGAGTGCGCCCTGCTTGCCAACAGTGCTCACCAGACTGGATGGCCCCCATCCAAGTGCTAGCCCAGCCTGACAGTGCTTAACTTTGGTGATCTGATGGGAACTGATGTTACCACTGCAGCAAGGCCGTTGGCTCATAAACACCCAACACAAAACTTTTTTTTTGTGACAAAAGGTTACTGAGTAACCAGAGTTGACAAATATTTTAAAAAATCAAATTTTTTACTCACATAACAATAGTGATTTGTTCATAACTTGTGTTCTAATTATGCTAGACCAATGAAACTGAGTTCATTTGAAAGCTCTTTCGTACAAGATAAAACAAAATTTTGAATGATAACATCATTATCAAATTTTGAAAAAATGTATTTTTAAAATTCTCAAACAAATATATGTTCAGGATACTGCTTTCCTTTTTACATTCGCAAAGTTCCAACTTGTCATGAGCATGATATCATAAGCAGATGTAATTTTATACTTAAGTTGGTATTGTAAAACACCTTCAAAAATTAATTTATTTTAAATACTAGGTCTACTTCTCATCATCTATGTGTTACTGCATCACTAAATCTGGACCTCGCCCACTGCTTGACTACTGCTCAGCAGTGTGGGATCCGTACCAGACAGGGTTGATAGAAGAGATAGAGAAGATCCAACGGAGAGTAGCGCGCTTCGTTACGGGATCATTTAGGAATCGCGAAAGCGTTACGGAGATGATAGATAAACTCCAGCGGAAGACTCTGCAGGAGAGATGCTCAGTAGCTCGGTACGGGCTTTTGTCAAAGTTTCGAGAACATACCTTCACCGAAGAGTCAAGCAGTATATTGCTCCCTCCTACGTATATCTCGCGAAGAGACCATGAGGATAAAATCAGAGAGATTAGAGCCCACACAGAAGCATACTGACAATCCTTCTTTCCACAAACAATACGAGACTGGAATAGAAGGGTGAACCGGTAGAGGAACTCAAGGTACCCTCCCTCCGCCACACACCGTCTTGTGGCTTGCGGAGTATGGATGTAGATGTAGATGTAGAATCTTTTACTTTTCTAGCCATGCAGTTAGTTACATTAAATTCAGCTTGAAGCTTCTTAACACTCCAGTTTTTATGCAAAATGATGAAAATTTCCATCTGTTTACTTCAAGATGTGCACATATGACATTTCTCTTTCAACTGAATGATCATCTATGATTCTAAATGATCATCCCTTCATCAGAAGGCAGCAACAATATTTTTCTTTGGATTGCTCATGTTACTTTTATTAGTTCTTTCTTAGAATACTTTAGCTCACATAATGATTTTTTTCTTAATTGGCAATTCACCGACAGATCGCAATGAAACATTCCATGTTTCTAGTGCTGCTCTTGCAGCAATGTCTTGTTCATCACTATAGCTTAACACTTTTTAGTTTGGCCTCATAATACACTAGATCATCATTGTTTTCTGTGCTAGACCTATCAGAAACTTCAACTCATGACTTTTTTTCTTCTGGCACTTGTCACATGCTTTCTAACTTAATGTTAGGAATCATCCATTGGGAAAGAGGATGCAAGTTTTTCTTTTGGTTGTTATGACCTTTTTCATTGAAAGGTTTACAACACAAAGCTGAAAATTTACACATTATATGTCATTCTCAAATGAGCAGTCTAACTTTTATGAAACTTTTTCAAAGTTCAGTGTATCTATGTTAATAGTTTGCATACATTAACTAAATTTTGTAAATTTGTGGTAAAATCTTATGGGACCAAATTGATTAGGTCATTGGTCCTAAGCTTACACATTACCTAATCTAACTTAAACTAACTTATGCTATGGACAACACACACATCCATACCTGAGGGAGGACTTGAATCTCTGATGGGGGGGGGGGGGGGGGGGAATACATTAAGAAGTTGTAGGCATATAAACTTCTACACTTTTGTGAGAATTGTACTAAAGTACCTCCAAGATAATTTCGGAACACAACATTTCAGAATTAATGACATTATTTCCCTTTGAAGGCTATGTCACAGCAAAAGAAAACATACATGCCACTTTCAACAACAGTTTACAACAGTTGATTGCTGCTGAATAAATATTATCCAAGGACAAAATACCAAAGAAGTGGGTGATAACCACATCAACCAATCATTTTCTATACAGTCTTTAAAATGAAGTACTTATATACATGTTTTAGATATCTACATTGATACTTTGCAATTAACTTTACAGCATATGATGGAGGGTACTCCATACCTCTATTAATCATTTCCTTTCCTGTCCCACATGCAAATAGAACAAGGGAAAAATGACTGTTTATGTGCCTCCACATGAGCTCTAATTTCTCATATCTTATCTTTGTGATCCTTACGTGCAATGTATTTTGGAGGAAACAGAATTGTTCTGCAGTCAGCTTCAAATGCCAGTTCTTTAAATTTTCTCAATAGTTTTCCATGAAAAGAATGTTACCTTCCCTCCAGGATTCCCATCTGAGTTTCTGAAGCATCTCTGTAACACTCATATGTTGTGCAAAACTACCAGTAACAAATCTAGCAGCCTGCCTCTGAGTTGCTTTGCTGTCTTCCTTTAATCCAACTGATCCCGAACACTCAAGCAGTACTTAAGAATAGGTAGCACTGGAGTCCTATATGTGTTCTCCTTTACAGGTGAACCATATTTTCCTAGAATTTTCCCAATAAACCAAAGTTTATCATTCATCTTTCCTACTATAATTCTCACATGCTTGTTCCATTTCATACCGTTTTGCAACATTATGCTAAAATATTTAAACAATGTGATTGTTTCAAGCAGGACACTACTAAAGCTGTGCCTGAACATTATGGATTTGGTTTTCCTACTCACCTGCATTAGCTTGCAACTTTTTTACGTTTAGAGCTATCTGCCATTCATCACATCAACTGAAAATTTTGTCTAAGTCATCTTGACCCTCCTACAGTCACTCGATGATGACGCCTTACTGTACACCAGAGCATCATCAACAAACAACTGCAGATTATTGCACATCCTGTCTTCCAAATCATTTATGTATATAGAGAATAATAGGAGTCCTATCACACTTCCGTGGAGCACTTATGACGTTGCCCTTGTCTTTTATGAACACTTGCCATCGAGGACAACATACTGGATGCTATAAGTTAAGAAGTCTTTGATCCAACTACATATCTGTGAACCTATTGCATATGCTCGAACCTTCCTCAACAGCCTGCAATGGTGCACTTTGTCAAATGCTTTCCAGAAAGCTAGAAATATGGAAGCTGCCTGTTGCCCTTCATCCACAGTTCTCATGCGAGAAAAGGGCAAGCTGAGCTTTGCATAAGTAATGCTTTCTAAAACCATGCTGATTCATGACATAAGCTTCTTGGTCTCAAGAAAATTTGTTATATTCAAACTGAGACTATATTCAAGGATTCTACAGCAAACCGATGTTAGGGATATTGTTCTGTAATTTTGTCGTGTAGTGATTTGAGAATTTCTGTGTAAACTCTAGAACCACTCAGCCTTCTACCATCTCAAACACACAATATTCTAGATATGAGTGTGGAATGGTAAAATCCTACCTACTGCGCATCACGTTTGTGTGTGCAGGTTTAAAATCAGTCGTGGGAAGAAAGTAGACGTGGCGGTCGAACATCACCAAAAAGTACTTGTTGGGCAATCCACAGATGTGTTAGTGAGTGTGTATGGAAGAACCATGGAATCCATATGCAGCTTTGTGCTTTTTGTGTCACTGACTGTTGTTTTGTGAAATAAGAACAGTTGAAAAAGTACTCTTATGGACTCTTAACTCAGCCTTGTTGGAGCCAAGATGTTTTTTCAGTCTCCTTTTCTGAAAGTCATGGTGTCTAAGCAGACTTTCTTTCAAATGTAAATCAATTTGTTTCTAACATATGATTGTAAGAGAGACTTACTGAAGTTACATATTATGTTGAGAGTGAGAATTTTTATTGTGCTTGAAAGTCAAATACATTGTTGAGTGACGAAATGTAAAGTTTGTACGGCTACTTGTTTAACTAGTAGAAAGAGGCTTGAAAGTTCCTGAACTTAGCGTTATTTGACAGAGAAGAAGTCAAGAGAGTTTCCAGCAGCCGGCTATCCAGTATAGAAGAGTGGCTGCAAACCCCAAGTAAGTCATCTTGTAAAGAAGTGGAATGTGGTTTGGGGAAATAAATCAGTATAACCCAGACCCACACTCACACTTTAAGTCATCAAAATGTTAGAGTGGGTCCCTTGTTTTGCCCTTCTTATACACAAGAGTCACCTGCACTTTTTTCCAATCACTTGGGACTTTGCACTGGGCTAGATATTCAAGATAAATGCAAGGTAAGTAGGGGCCAATGCTGCAGAGTACTATTTGGAGAACCAAATTGGGATTACATCCAGACTGGAAGGTCAAATGATGATATGTCTGTATGATTCTCCTGTGTTCACAATTTGTAGAACATGAAATTTAAAACTTCAGATTTCATTTTTCTGTCTTCAACTGCCACACCAGACTGGCCAACAAGTGACTGGATGGAAGCCTTAAACCCACTCAGTGATTTTACGTAGGACAAAAATTTTCTTGGGTTCTCTGCCACATGGTGGTAGTAGTTGTACACTTTGTGCATATATCTTTTCACAAATGCATGAACCTCTACTAACCTTTGCTTGTCATCATTTGCACATTCTCTTTTGAATGAGAGTGCAACAGCCTCTGCTTCCTCAGCATTTTCTGAATCTCATTATTAAACCATGGTGCATCTTTTCCAGTCTTAATCCACTTCTAGGCACATAATTCTCCAAAACCATGATTTACAGTCTGCTTAAACTTTGCTCATAATTCCTCTTTGTCCATCTTACTGAAACTAAGTAATCTCAGTAGACCATCTAAGTAAGATGTTAACAACTGCTTATTTGCTCTTTCTAGCAGAAACATTCTCCTAGCCTTCTTAACTGATTTAATAACTTCTATAACCATATTTGCTATAATGGCATCATGATCACTGATCTCCATTTCTACACTGACACTGTTTGTAAGGTCCAGTCTATTTGCAGCTACAAGGCCTAAGACATTTCCATTGAGTGTAGGCTGCCAAACTAGTTCCTCAAGACAGTTTTCAGCAAACATGTTCAAAAGTACTTCACACAACTGTCTGTCTGTACCCCCTGTGATGAATACATAGACATTCCAGTCTCTACTCAGTAGGTTAAAGTTGTATTCAGCTAGTAATGCACAATATTGGTATTTATGTGCTACTGATCGCGACATTCTGAGAATAACTCTAGAACTGGCACAGCAGAATTGGACAGCTGGTAAAAACATCCAATAATTACCTTAGTTTCAACTACACCTGTTACACATGACCCACTAACTTCATTGTCACACCAACATCAACCTCAATAGGGACAATATTTATGTCAACTGTAATGATCACTCCCCCTCCTATGGCTTCTAATCTATCTTTCCAATATACATTCCATGACTAGCTAAATATCTCAGAGCTTTTCACTTTGGGTTTGAGCCAGCTCTTGGTCCCAAGAATAATATGAGCACGAGAAAAGGGCAGTAAATTCAGAAACTATGTTAGGAATACTTCAACAGTTTATTGATAAAATTTTGACAGTTGAAGTGTCTTTACTATGGACACAGTCTCATTTTCCTCGCTGCATATCGACTGAAAAGTGTTCATTAGGATACCTCAAATTACCACCTAGCCTAAAAAACCTGCGTGTGCACTCCACAAATACTCTGCTACCTGAGTAGCTGGTTCCTTTGTGTAGTGCACCCTGACCTATCAAGGGAAGTACTACAAATCCCCAACCAACAATTCATATCTAGAAATCTGTAGCCAAGACCATCACAGAGTTGATGAATCCTTTGGTAGAGATCCTCCACTTGGCTCCAAACCATAGGACCCTAATCAGCTCAGGGAACAATGCTGCAAATTGAGAGCTCTGTGTGCAGTCCATGTGTGAGGCCAGCAGCCTTCACCACTTCTGCCAGCTGCTTGTATGAACTGAGAATGGCCTCAGAACCAAGGCGACAGTCATCGTTAGTGCAGATGCCTGCATCCTACATGCCAAAAGCCGCAGGCAAAGCCACCTCCATGTCTCAGATGTGGCCCCCTAGCAGACATACTGAGACCACACTGACTTTCTTTCCAGTCCTGAATGCTGTCCACTAAGGAGCTCCATAACATGCCTAATGTTGGAGCTCCTGATAGCCAGTAAATGCCTCCCCACGTGTGCCTGCTCAGAACCTGCTGAGGGAATGGCCACCTGTCCTCTTACAGGGTCAATGGTCAAGGCCAGATGACTAGTCTCCACACTGGCCCCCTGCCTTGAGTGAAGCAAATGCACTACCATCTTCTGCTTATTCTGGTGCAAGGTCAGATCCACTGCATTGGGTACACTAGGAGATGCCTTGTTAGCAGAGCCCATGGGCAAAACAAGCAACACTTGAGGTGTTCCATGTGATGTGCCAGATTCTCTGCAACTGCTACACCTGGGGTCAGCAGTCTGAAGATGACTGACTGTAGCCATAAGTGCATTCAGGTGTTCACAAACTGTGGCCAGCTCCTCCTGCATCCGCACACACATCCTACTCATCCTAGCAAGAACAACTATAAAAGCAGACAGAATCCTAGATGCACAACTTGCTACCCTTGTGATGTGTCATCAATGGAAGCTGATGCCTCAATGAGCTATGCAGCTGGCTGTTCAGAAGAAATGAAAACTGCGCTATAGATTACCTGAATTTACACTTGCAAAATGTCAGCTTACACCTCTTAAACCAGTCATTCCCAACCTTTCTGACACCATTAATCCTTGGTTTAATCAGATATTTACTAGCATCCCTCGCCCTTCTCTCCTATCACCATCAGCATTAGCACCTAACTGAACTTTAGAAAGAAAAATAATTTGCTTTGAACACACTTATTTTTAAAATGTTGAAAGATATATTATATTATTTTTTGTAGGTGTTTTATTAAACCACAAACCAACGAGTCAATGAGGTGATTGATACAGCATGTTCTTAAAAGCCTTTTTTTATAGAATGCTGAAGTAATTCTCAGTGCATCGACAGTGCTACCCTAACTTCTTCTCAGAAACTCTCCACATTGGGACTAGACGCTTGTTACAAAACATGCTTCCTTTGCACCATTCCTCTCCGTGGCAACACTTGCTTTGCCCATACACTGCGCCCCCGCATAAAAACAGTCAAGTTAAAAACATATGTACTTCAGGGAACCCTCGAGGTTGTCATGTTTCTATCTTAATGATGTGACCGACACAGCTATGGAATCAGGTCACTCCTCAGGAGCCAGTGCTCATTAATTAAGATGCGCAATGAAATTTAAGAAACACAATAAGTTATGGGACCCTGAACACTCATCTTGTGTGTGTCTCAACTAACTTTCAGTTAATTCTAAGTATGGATAAGTGTTTCATTAACTACAAAAGGGAAGTCAAGAGTAAACTATATTAATAGTTTATTCTACAACTGGAATGTTAAATTTTGAATGAATTAAACATTCATTATAAACAGTTCTGTATCAAGTAGTACATAGGCATTCACATTAATGACTATATCTAATTGTTGTCAACATTCTAAGGTCGATGGGAGCAGTAATTCGACTATGCCAATTTCTTATCATGATTATCCTATTGCAAAGTTAAACAAGTACACAGTGATTGCAAGATGACAGGATGAAGGCAAACATATTATTTGGGCAGATTGATGATAGAGGGTTACCATTTAACATGCGTATCCAGCCCTCCCATGCTGTCACTTCAGTGTATTTTTACCGAGGTCAGAGGTGGCTGGTGTCAAGTTGTAATATCATCAACTCAAGGGGGGGGGGGGGCTCCATCTTCTCTCTCCCCATCTATGGAGTCAAAGCATCCTCTAGATCTCTGTAAGCTAATCCTGTTTTCTCCCATCTCTGACAGTAGAGTCCTCACTTCTGAATGTCTAAAAATGCAACTCCTCTCGGCATGGTGACTCTTTTCATGCACATAAAATTTTCTGACCAATCACTGAATTTACCACCAACACTGGCCAACAGCATATTTTTGTAAGTTTTTCATCCTTACTACAGTGTCTTCATAAAACCATTCTCCCAATCACCTGCATTACCATCCCTCTCAACCTAAAAAGTGTGACTCAGTATCAATGTCACAGGCCATCTACCAATATAAGATTGTGCTTTTCCCACTGACATGTTTCCCCACGATGGGAAAACAAAAGGGAAAAATATGTCCCCCTCTCTTGGCATCATCTTGGTAGGCAACCAGCCTTGCAATAATGTCAAACTGAGTGGTGTTCTGGCTATGCTTTCTAAAGATGTTATCTGCCACTGGAGCCCATGCTTTTGCAAACTCTGAGATGCCAAAGCAGTTCTCTGAAATCCCTCACAACACAAGGCAAGTTTTTCTCATTAACCTACGGGCACGTGATAGAGCTTGCAAGTTAGACTGGGGGAACAGTTAGTGGCTCCATCTCAGTGTACAAGTTTTGCCCATTGGCACTGGTGGTCCATGACGAAGCACCTGTTGGTGGCTGCCCAACTGTTCACACAAAAGACTGTTCCTCCCCACTGCCCTGGCTGAGAGTTCACTGTCCCAAGGGACAACTCCCATTGCAGCCCTTCGTCTCTCCTCAGCACTCACTCTCCCCTGCCAGCATCTTGTTTGCCTTAAAACATCATTACTACAGCATACAGGTAATCCAGTCAGAATATACACTGAGGTGACAACATCATGGGATATTCCTAATATTGTATGAGACCTCCTTTTGCCCAGGATAGTGCAACAATTTGACATGGCATGGACTTAAAAAGTCACTGCAAGTTCCCTGCAGAAATATTGAACCATGCTGCCTCAGGGTGTATAGGGGGACAAGGAAAAAAAAATTCCCAGATTATTCCTGGATTTTTCCTGGATATCCCGTTTAAAAAATATGCTTTATCCCAGGTGAAAATACACTATTTTCCTTGCTAAGTGACAGTAGGTTTTCCGTAAATTTTCCCTCGGACCTGTAAAACTTATCAATTCTTTGAATGGTTAACGTTTTATACACTCGCGTAGAACTTCCCGGGGAAAAAAAAGACGGGGGAGAGAAGTTTTGGAAAGACTTAATGGAAAAAAGAGAGAAGTTTTGGAAAGACCTTTGATTTGCAGCAACATATGCTGCATATTTTCATATTGCGAAAGAACAAATTCGAATTGCACCAAACACAGTGCGTTAGTTTCCGGAGCATTGAAACGGAGGTTCCGATGTCTTTTTGTGAGCCAATCATACAGTATCTCATGCCACATGATCTCGTCAGCCGATGATAGCAGATATTCAGAGCATAAGAACGTGTTACAGTCAGCCAATAGCAAGATCGCTGATTACGTAGTGCGAACACACAAAGAGAAAAAGTTAACGGTTTATATTGAAGTACATAGGATAGCTACAAGAAAAGCTAAGCTTTTACATGTAGTATTGATCTTTTTTGGGGTGTGTTATACTTTAAGATACATCACACAAATGTGCCAGTAAATTTAAAATTATGACATAAATGTCTGGGCTTGGAATCCTTTAAGTGGCTGATCCTTAAACTGCTCAATTTTAAACGCTCTGTGATTTAGAAATCCATCTCACTTACTCACACGTAACGTAATTCATCTTGCGTAAAAAGAACCACCATTCGCAAGACTATCTGGAGACTGTTAGAAATAGGTTTGATTTACCAGTTGCCAGAGAGCACCAGAAAAGAGGCATTATTGCGCGTGAGCAGCTGCAGTGGTGTAGGAAGCCCACATTTAAATATGTATAAAGCACTAAGAGAGCTTACATTACAATATAAAAGAAACAGGGCATCAGAGTATACTCCCAAGAGCATCGGAATTTCGTAAAGCATACTAAAATGCATAATTCAGCTTGAAGTGCACATTGGTTTTTTCCAGATTCACAATGAAGTAGGTCCATCTGATATTAAGTTTTTCAGTGTGGGTTTTGGGATGTAAATTTTCTTGGAGTACCAGTACTCTACGATCTCATTTTTATTTCTTTATTATGGCATAATGCCACACATGGCAGAAGATGATAACGTGCACTTGAAATTCAGTGAACAGTTGGAACTAACCAATACTGTGGAATGAAACTCTTCGTTTCAAATAAAATGATTGCCTCAGGTGAAAGATTTGCAAACTTGCAAAAATAACTTCATTGTTCTGTGAGGCGATTAATGCTCAACTGCTAATAACTTGGAAATAAAATAAAATTAGAAAATTGAAACTAAAAATATATTTTTGCCCTTCGTAATTATGTGAATGTATTTTAATTCACTTGATAGAAATTCATTTTGTTTCCACTTGTCGTGGGAGCTGTAAATGAAGAGAAGCAGTGAAATCACTTAACGTAAACACGGGTCAGGTGGAGACTAATCCCCTCCACATTACAACTCAGACAACTCTGTGCATGAGCGAATCTGGCAGCTAGGGCGTGTAACAAAAAAATTTTTTGTTAGCATCTGGCTGCTTGCTGCTAATGCCTATACAGCTAACAGCCACACTTCAAGTAGCGGGAAGTGGAGAAGGTACTGCTCATATGCGGATCAACTGCGCATGGCCATCAGCCTGCTGGCGACTGGTCAAACGAACCTAATGTGATGTCATGCTCATAGCAAGCAGTTTATTGTTACGAAGAATTACATAGTCTTCGCCCTACGGCCTTTGACAGAGTTTCACTATTTGAAGACGCTTGTGCTTGCACGGTGTTTTGTTGTTGTAAATTGCGCATTTCCTTTGCCACTAAAGATTTATTTTTTCTCTCTCGTTTATATTTTATTGCTGCAGTATCATTCTCCAGTAGCAGGTTATAGTAGCATTCTTTGCTAGATAATCAATTTTTACCAGTCAAAATTACAAAAATTTAACTGAAAGCTAAAACAATGAAAAATTCCCAGAATTCCGAAAAATTCCCGCATTTTTCCCGGTTATCTTCCAGATGAAAAAATTCCTGGGTTTTTCCCGGATTTCTCGATTGTCCCAGGTCATATACACCCTGTGCCTTTATAGCCATCCATAAGTGCGAAACATGTTGCCTATGCAGGATTTTGTGCATGAACTGACCTCTCAATTATGTCTCATAAATGCTCAATGGGATTCATTTCAGGTGATCTGGGTGGCCAAACAATTCACTCAAATTGTCCAAAATGTTCTTCAAACTAGTCATGAACAGTTCTGGGCTCATGATGTAGCACAATGGCACCCATAAAAATTCCATTGTTATTCGGGAATGTGAAATCTGTGAATGGTTGCAAATTGTCTCCAAGTAGCCAAACATAACTGTTTCCAACCAATGATTGGTTCAGTTGACTCAGAGAACCAAGTCCATCCCATTTACACATGGCCCACACCATTCTGGAGCCACCACTAGCTTGCACAGTGCCATGTGACAACTTGGGTCCACAGATTTGGGTCCTGTGCCACATTTGAACCATACTATCAGCTCTTACTAACTGAAATTGGAACTCATCTGACCAGACCCTCATGTTCTAGTCATCTAGGTTCAATGGAAATGGTCACATGCCCAGGAGAGACACTACAGACAATGTTGTGCTGTTGGCAAAAGACATGTTGGTCATCTCCTGCCATAACCCATTAACATCAGATTTTGCTGCAGTGCCCTAACGGACACATTCACCATATATCACACATTGATTTATGTGGTTATTTGATGCAGTGTTGCTTGTCTGTTAGCACTGACAAATCTACCCTAACAAACGCCACTGCTGTCGGTCATTAAGTGAAGACCATAGGTACCGCGTTGTCCAAGACGAGATGATCTCGGAATATTGAATTCCCTGACAATTTCCAACATGGAATGTCCCATGGTCTAGCTCCATCTACCATTCCACGTTCAAAGTCTGTTAATCCCTGTCATGTGGCCATAATCATAATGGAAACCTTTTCACATGACTCACTTAAGTACAAATGACTGCTTGCCCAATAGACAGCCCTTTTATACGTCATGTACACGATACTACCAAATCTGTTTATTTGCTTATTGCTATTCCATGATATTTGTCACCACAGTGTAAAAGCACAGAGAGTTACTATTGCCACTGCAATCACTTTCATATCCCTCTTTTAATTTCCAAGTACACCACTTAAGTTTAAGCTAATTTTTCCCATCACCTCTTACACAGATGAGAAGTGGTTAGCCATAATGGATAGCCACATATCGCAGTATACTTATTGTTGGTAAAGGACTTAATTGATGGACTCCTAACTTTCCAACTGACAAGAAGTGGAAGACTTCAGGACATCAGTTCTTTGTGTCCGACCACTGCCACTATTTGTAACTGTACACAAAGTACATGTGTAATGAGAGGGCTATGTGAGGATGGCATTGCTCATACATTTATTTCACAAGCTGTGGCCTGCACCACATTGTGACATGTGTTAATACTAATATCTGAAAACAATTGTAGTTCTGGTAACTTACCTAATTAGTATTACAGTCTTTTGAAGTAATGGTAATAATAATGAGTTAATAACTTTCATGGCTCTTTTGTTTTCATCCCAGAGAAAAAAATGTCATTTTACCCAACATGGGGTAAATTACTCCCAGATTGGGAACCACTGTCTTACATAGTAACAGGCACGAAATTTAATAAATATAATATAAAGAAAGGACAGGAAATCCTAAACAATTAACTTTCCACTCTGTAGATCCGTATCAGGCGAGAGCTTGAGACTCACTGATTTGCTCACTAAACAAACAGACGCTTGTCTTCAAAATAAAACAAATAAGCAACTATTGCAATACAGACTAAATGAATTCACACTTACAAAACATGAGACTAAACCTCTTAAACAGAAAAACATTGCATGAAATTTAATAAATACACTGCAAGGAAAAGACAGGGAAAAATAAACATTTAACTTCCCACTATGTAAATCTCTATTAGGCGAAGATTGATTTATTAATTTTAAGTTACTAATTTAGCAAATGCTATGCTTTAAAACACAGTTATTTGTACAAAAAGTACAGTTTTGCAGACCACGTAATAAATCCAATTGTGGTTCTGTAAAACTGTCACGGGTAGAAAACTAACAACAACAACAACAATAATAATAATAATAAAAATTCACAATCTGAATGGCATTTAACAGAACTGTAACAACCATAAAATTACTTTTGATAGTTATCCCATGCTTATTCCAAGTTGAAACTTTCAGAATGGGTAGAGAAAAATAAGAGTACCTCTGAAATATATATTTTTTGACACTTTTGACAAATAACACAGTTTTTCAAAATTCAGTAAATGCAATAATGATTTACAGAGAGAGAGAAAGAGACAGAGAGAGAGAGAGAGAGAGAGAGAGAGAGAGAGAGAGAATATTAATAAAACTGGCAAACTGAAGGGACAGATTCCTGACTGAAAATGGAGGAAAAAAGTTTCTATGAATATGTGTCCAGAAATGCATCACTGTCACGATAGATGGCACTGACAAATGAAAGTTCCTCCAACCACGTGCCATGTCTGTAGCTCACAGATGACAATTATGCAGAGTGATAAAGCCAGTTGTGGTAAAGGTTGCTTCATCAGTAAAGAGGACTCATGACAGAAATCTCACAATTATGGTGGTCTGGTGCAAAAACCACTGACAAAATCTTTCCCATAGAAGGAAATCTGCTGCTGATTCGTTGCAGGTGATAGGATAGTTAACAGTTGTCATTCAGAACACACATAATCGTACTTTGGCTTACACCACGTTGGCAGGCAACTTGCCTGGAGCTTGTATTACAGTTCATTTCAATATCCTGTAGAACCTGATGCTCCAAATCTGGGGTACTCATAGCCTGCACATTCATCTGCATGACAGGACCCATGATCAAACAAACATCTAAAACGGGAATGAAGTGTTGTGTGATGTGGTTGTTGTCTCTGAGGGGGCTTGTTTTGGTAGAGCTGTGCTGCCTCTTGATCATTTCCATCTGCTTGGCTGTACACAAACACCATCCTGGCTTGTTCCTGACATGAATACCAGACCATTCTGCTGCTTACAGTAAGCTGCATCAGACACACAGCCTGCAACACACAGTACTTGGGCAGAGAAGCTTTCATTCATCAGCACTATCTACTGTAGCAACGATGTATTTCTGGACACGTTCTTAGGACCTTTTTTCCTGCATTTACAGTCAGGAATCCGTCTCTGCAATTTGTCTGTTTTATTAGTGTGCACCCTGTAGATATATATTCAACTAATTGTGTTTTACACCATATGAAAGCCCTTTAAAAGAGCTTTCAAATGAACTCAGTTTCATTGTTCTAGCTTAATTATAACACAAATTCTCAGTATTGTTCCATAAAATAAAAAAAATACAACTTGTTTAACGTTTTTGAGCACTGATTACTCAGGAAACTTTCATTAGAAAGTTTTGAGTTACTGTTTATGAATACCAAATGCAATTTCAAATACATCTAAAAGGATCAGCTGTAGCACTTGTTGGTTTGACATGAAATATACCCAAACCTTCAATGTGGGAAGTTAATTTGGCACCATTCCATTCATCATGTCCACAAAAGACACAGCCCCCGTGGGTCATGCAGGAAGCAGGTTTTTTCCCTTTTTGGACAAGCATCCATCATATTGCCACAGTCATGTGGTTAGGCAATGTGTTTGTAAACATGGTGAATGTGCACCCTAGAGCACCAGTGTTTGAGCTCTGTGATGTGTAACAAGAGTAAACTATTTGTGCTGACAGCATTCACCGTGGCCACACGATCGCGAGTGTATTGACATTTACAAATGGAACTCATTTGTCAGTTGGCTATGTATAGATTTGTGACAAATATATATTTTGTTTCAAGAAATCTCTTTCTCAGCTCTTAATACCATAGTGTCACCATCACTATAGCCTCTCCTCTGAACATGGTGTGTCAATGCAGCAGTAAAACCAACTCATCACACAATCAAGTTGTAAGCAGTGATCAGCACATATTCCCATTTCAAGTCTCCAACTTCTTTCCAGGGCATCATTACTAAATATGAAAACATGTTGGTTTCCTGTCAGCTATCACTTATTACCTGGCTGTTGTCTTTAATAATAAAAGTGTCACATCCCTTAATTGATCTTTCAATTTTTATTTTAATGATTCTCCTAAAAGATTTAATTTTACTGTCTGAATTGTTAATTTCAGATGTCATACTAAGGTCCTTTCAATTTTTAAAATAACATTCCTCCAGACAATACTGTATTGCTATTAATATGAAATCAGTCCTATCTCTCTGCTTGTCCTAAGTATTTTATGTAATTTTCTTTTCTTTACTCATGAAACTTTGATTTTCTGATCCATTATAAGTGCCATACTTCACTGTTTTCTTGGGAAAGCAGCTGTTGAATTTTGATATAAATACATTAGATTTAGAACTAACATCTGTCATGTAATGCTCATCACTCTAGTCATCTACCCATGACATTTCATATAATTTCTTGTTGTCTGTTCAGTAGTCACCTGAGCTGTTTCACATGATGCTACTTTATTGTGGTTAGTTGAATTATTAAGAATGGCTAGTTGGAAAAACATTTATATCACTGATTAATTATTCACCCACAAATACAATGTCTATTACTGTTCTGGTGTCCTGTGTAACTCTTAGAGAAAAATCAAGAACAGAACTCAGATTATATGTGTTAAGTAGCATTTCTAAACTGCCTCTTTTTTCTGAAAAAATATGAACTCAAAGTTACTTCATTCATAATTAAAAACATGCCTAAAATCTAGCAGAAATGAGTTTTTGCCGTTATCTTTGATCCCAACTAATAGAAAACGGTAGGGTCATTCAGCCTTTTTTTGTTTTGTTTACGTAAATTTCCCAAACTTGTGTCAGTGCCAAACATCACATATACATCACTGGCATAAATTGGCATTTTAAGATTCCGATGGGCATTAATTCTTATCAAACAATTGTCCAGGAGTACAAATATCGGATCTGTTGTATGAGAGGAGGAAGGAATGGAATTTGTTAAGAATTGTGCGATAAGTTGTTTCACTGTGAGGTATGCAGTGGGGAGATCAACTGGGAAATGAAAGAGGCTCTGCCTGGACTGCACCATATGCAATAGGAATTAATAATATTCATTAGCAGACAATCTCTGGGAACCAGTTACATCTGACTTGTATGAGGCACGTCTAATTAGGCAGGACTCTGGTTGTATTAACCCTAAACAAAATGGATCTTTTCTCACTAACTGAAAACGATTCCAATGGAATAGGTTTACAGAGTGGGAGCAAAAGCACCCAATCATGCTATTTACAAATATTTATTGAATGTTTTGAATGTCATTTTTCTTCTACTCATACTATTGTATTACTGCAGCCTTAATTTAATTTCATATGCCTTGTTACAAAGAAGTACCGCATTTGACAACGACTCTCTCTGTAATGTGCACTCATGAATCCATTTTAGTTCCGTGTCAAAATTTATACCATTGCAGCTGATCAGAACAAGTCTTACATCCCCAAGAATTGGCAGTACTCACAGCAAAACAATATGAGCAACTAAAATTAGTACACTACAACTGGCGTTTGGCTGAAATTGACTGGTTAAATGGGGTGTATGTAAATATTAGGCTATCCCATAGGTCAATCTGTTACCATGACCTTTATTTTGCATTCACATTCCTTGGTTTCACCAACTCACAACCAGATTGTCACCTTTCAACCTAACCTAGACCTAGGGCCACACTACAGATGGGACAGTCACTGCAAACAAATTGACTGATTTCACCCGAATGCCAGTTGTACCACATTCATTTTAGCAACTCATCAAGTAATAAAACATCCCCCTCTAATATGTTCTACCATTGTGTGGCCACACTACTTACACTGCCCCTGAGGTAAGAAGCCAGCTCTACTCAGTCTACAGCCAAATTCACAAACATCAATATTACTATCTCCGCAATTATTTTTGTTTATTACTGAGCACGAAAACTACATTCTTAAGAAGCTCTTAATGTTAGTTGGCTATTTAGGATTTGAATAGTGGTTGTCAGTTTATATTATTATAAGATATGGCTGAGAACTGCAGGCTACACAGATACTTGTTTTGGGCTGCATGTGGCCTGCGGGCCGCAATTTGACAGTCATTCAGCACCATTCTACATAACATCAGTACTACAGACTGAACATCAGAACCTGAAGTGTGACATAACATTCTGGGACTGAGAGGCACCATTTCTGTGCTTTCCATTGGCTGACAAAAGATACTTGTGAGGCAAAGTATTTAGTACAAAGCATCCAACATTTGGGAGATGTATGAAGGTCTGTGCAGATTGGAGTTTTACCAGTCCTGTGCTAGTGGCAAAGAGGACTATGAGAGAGCGCTTCCACCTGCTGAGTGAAGTCGTCTTCTCTGTGATGCTGCAGATGGAGTTCATGGAGAGAATGTGTTCTTGATGATGGCAAAGAAATGCTTGCCCGAGAACAAATGATTTTGAAGTATATTTGTGCCAATTGTTATTGTCTTGATGGACTCTTGATAGACATACATTGTCTTGTATGAATGGAATACATGCAGATGTAGTTGATCTGTCATCATGTAGAATTGTATATTATAGGCAATATATTGACTTAAAACTATCTTGGTGTGTAATTGCAGAGGACACATCGAACAGAGAGAAATCTCTTTCAGCACCTTTCAACACAAAAGGAGAAGACAACTGGAAAGAGCTGATTCTTGGGTAACTGGGAACTTATTACCAGATCCCCTTTCAGCTCAAGAAATACAATAACAGATGAATATATTGCAAGTACTTTGGAGAATGAACCTACAAAAATTCTACAGAACTGTATTCTATTCACTTCACTCTGACAAGACTGCATATACATTTTCATGGACCACTCAACAGTGATTGTGCATCACACCACTAAAAATGCACTAGCAAATACACTGTACCATCAGACATTATTACAGCTACACTCTGTGGGATTGTACACTTTGTTACAAATACTTCTAAATTCAATGTATCACGCCACAAGACTACAAAACCGCTCCCAAAATACTTAGTTTCTTCCTCAGTAACCACTTCACTTTAGACAGAGAAATCTTCTGTATCCAACAAGAAGGTTGATTCAGATGTTCTTTGCTTTTTATTTGTCATTTACATTGGGTTACACCATGAGTTCACAAATAATGTTTCATTTTTTTCTTCGTGTTATTATGGTATAAGTGACTGTGAATCATGTTATCTGTAAGAATGCTGAGGGCCAAACATATTCACAGGAAGGAATTTGCTACACCTGATGCAGTGATGGTGTTCAGCAATGGGAATATTAACAGGAAATGAGATATAGAACTATTGGGGTTCAAGCTAGGTGTCTCAAGCGTTCCACCATTAGGATCACGGATCACCTGACAACTGAAACTGCTCGGATGGCAGTGGAAGAAAGTGGTAATATAGCCAGACAACAAAGAGGTATTACACAACACAGAGATATTAACACTTAGGCGCCGACGCCCGTAACAATACGGGCGTGCGCGGCCTGCCCGAAAGTCCGGCGCCGGTAATTTTACGGGTGCGGGCTCTTGTTCTTCCCCTTCCTTCCTTTGTGTGTTCTTATGGCCCCCGCTTGTCTGGGAGGCGCTGCATGGACTGTACTTCGAGTATTGGTCACTAGATGGGGCCGGCATGTTGTGGAAGGGTGTGGTTCCCTTTTCATTTGTCGTGTTTTGTGAGCGGGGATTTTTTCCCGCGTGGTCTCAGTAGCGTCGACATGGCGAAGCGTGGCTTGACAGACGAAGAAATTGCTCGCGAATTACAGCGTGATTTAGAAGAAAGTGACGTTGGTTTGTCAGAGGAAGATATTGTAGATGACTCTGACGATGATGTGGACTATGTTCAAGAAGAAGTTTCTGGCAGTTCAGGTAAAGAATTCTGACAACAAAACATGTATAATTTTTGTTCAGATGTTCACTGAAAAAACTCTCAGTACGTAATTATGATTTTATTTGCAAATACTACTCTTCTGATAGATTCAGAAGAGGAGAGCAGGTGCCCAAGCACTTCAGCAGCAAGTAATCCCGTCGATATTGTGCCTGAAGAAGGAGCGAGGCTCACGGCGAGGGGGAAGCTGAGACCCGCACGCCGCACCGATTCTGAGGAAGGTTGGACGACTACTGATCGTGCACCAGATATCGATCTATTCTCAGGACAATCCGGAGTATGCAGTGTTGTCAGTTTAGACCAGAACAGTGCACCTCTAGAATTTTTCTCATATTTCCTGACAGACAGTATGGTGAAACACATAAAGGAACAAACTAATCCGTATGCTCAACAATGCATCAGGAAATTACGAAGCACAAATTCCCTTTCACCCATCTGCTCATTATCAAAGTGGAAAGGAGTTACACTTATGGAAATAAGGAAGTTTCTGGCAATTGTAGTCCATATGTGTGTAAGTGTGAGGCCACGTATACGAGAGCAATGGTCAAAGAACCCTGTTGTGTCGTGTAATTTCTGTCCAAACATCTTGAGCCGTGACAGATTTCTTTCTATTTTGAGAAACTTCCACATTAGTGATAATTCCTTAGCTAAGAGGAAAGGAGAAACTGGCTATGACCAACTGCACAAGGTGAGACCCCTCCTAGATAATGTGTGTGCTAATTTCCAGCGTGCGTATACACCATCTCAAAAAATTACAATAGATGAAGGCATGTGTAAATTTCGAGGTCGTGTGTATTTCAAACAGTACATGCCACAAAAACCAAATAAATATGGTATCGAACTGTACATGTTATCCAAATCTGACACAGGTTACATCTGGAATTTCTCTGTTTACGCGGGTGAAAGGTCTGACACAGTGACTCTGGTAAAGACATTGCTTGCAAATCTGTCAGGAAAAGGCTACACTTTGTTTACGGACAGATTCTACACAATTCCAATACTTGCTTCCGAACTGGAAGCTGCAAAAACTGCTCTTGTGGGAACAACAAGAAAATCTCGGCAGGGATTGCCTCATGCTATAAAAGATCCGAACCTTCAGTGAGGTGAACTTATTTTCAGGCGTAAAGGAAATATGTTAGCACTGTGTTGGAAGGACAAAAGAAATGTGCATATGATAAGTACAAGGCACATTGCTGAGATGGTCACTTTCACTGATCAGAGAGGAAGAGAGAAGTCAAAGCTAGCCTGTGTAGTGGACTACAATAAAAACAAGTTTGGTGTTGACTTATCAGATCAGCGATTGTCATGCGGTGCATTTGAACATCGAACTGTGAAGTGGTGGAGAAAGTTGGCATTCCATGTTATACTAATGGTGATTGTAAATTTCTGCATATTATATAATAAGGTTACTGGAAAACACCTCACAACATCTCACTTCATGACAGTTATCTGTGCAGATCTTGCACAAAGCAAAGATCTTGAACCCCGACCTCGTCCATCTGGACTCTCAAGACTATCAACTGGAAATCATTTCCTGGAAAAGATCGAGACAGAAGTAGGTAAGAAACAGAAACAAAAACAGTGTGTAGTGTGTTCTCTGAGAGGAAAAAAACTGACTGGAAAAGTGTGGCGAAAAGACACAAGCTACCAGTGTAGTGAATGTAAAGTAGCATTGTGCAAAATGCCATGCTTCAAAATTTACCACACAAAGAGCAAAATTGCATCCTAAAATAGTTACAGGAAGTTACTGTAGATAAGACATACTGTATCCATCATAATTACAATTTTTGTGTAAAATAAAAAAATTCCTTCTAGAAAATACAGTGAATATACCTTTGACCAATTTTTCCTTTTTTGAAAAACAATGTTACAATAATAACGCTTGTCAAAAGTATGTATTAATTCAAGAGAAAGGTATTATATATGGTTTTAAACAAGAAAGTCTAGGTTTTTCAATAAGAGTAATTTTATCGCTATAACTGAAACCTTTCATGAGTTGTAGTAGTTTAAAATACGTTAAAATCAGCCAGGCTTTATGGTAGACACCTGCGCGCAATGGCTCAGGACCCAAAGTGTTAAGAGGAAATCTGGAGCTATAGATGATGACAAAGCCCATTAATCTGGAAAATGTTGAAGTACTGGGGACTGATAGACAGATAAGCAATTCTTTAATTTTAAATGGCTTTTTCTACAACTTACATTTCCTTTCAATACCTACACCTATCTCAAGGAAATTAATGACAATACTGTATTCAAAATTCACACACGCATAAAGGGGTGACCTATATATATCTTGTGCAATAGGCATTTGACATCTGTAGAAATAACAGAAATATATGGCATATAAGCTGACAGTTTCATATAAATTCAGGTCCCAAATGTTAAAGCCCATTGAACAGATGTATTTAAAAATGCTTGCATTTAATAGTTAATCATGCCTGACAAAGATGAAGTTCATTTTTCTAGTGACAGGGTTATACAGATTTTGTAAACAAAGGCACAAGAGTGATTTTAGTTTTTTAAACAATTTGTGCAACAAGTAATTCAATATTTTTCACAGCAAACCTAAAAACATCTGAACAAAAATGAAAGCAAGTATTTTTATGTCCTACCACCAAATATTTTCCGTTTGTTTCTTATAGATTAACATACATACTTAATAATTACAGCACTACATTTCCATGGCAGTCCTCCCTTAAAAAGGGAACGTAGCAAGAGTATAGTCTTTAACTGTTCAACCTGTATATGGAAGAAGCAATGCAGGAAATCTAAGAACAGGTCAAGAGAGAGATTAAAATTCAGGATGAAAGCATACTAATGTTGGGATTCGCTTATGACAGCGCTGTCCTCTATGAAAGTGACTAAGAATTACTGGGCCTATTTAAAGTAATGAACAATCTATTGAGCACAGAATATGGATTGGAAGTAAGCAAAAGAAAGGCAACAGTACTGAGGAGTAGTAGAATTGAGATAAGCAACTTAATATCAAAATTGTGTACCACGTGGTAGATGATGATGTGAAGGAATTTTGCTTCCTTGGAAGCAAAATAACGGATGACAGATGAAACAAGGAGAATATACCACATGTAGAATTATGAAACCAGAATTTCCCTATAGATGGTGCTAGCCGTCAGTGTAGGGCTCATGAGACTGTGTCTGTAGTGCCATCCCGCATCCTGATGACAAATGTCAACACACAGTAATCCTTGTTCCATACGTCGCTATCGATTTCAAACCCGTAAACATGTCGAGTTTTGTGCCTGCGAACTACGATTTGTGGACAGCATTGTTTTTCTGTTATCATTTGAAGAAAACTGCTGCAGAATCGCACTGAATGCTTGTCGAAACTTTTGGCAAAATGCGTTTGGGAAAACACAATGTTTCAAGTGGTTCAAAAAATTCAAAATTGGTGATATTTAAGTGAGAAATGATGAGCGTGGGAAACCACTGAAAATTTTAGAAGACAATGTATTGCCTTATTGAATGAAGATGATACTCAAACTCAACAAAAACATGCAGAACAATTGAATGTGATGCAGAAAGCCATTTTTCTAAATGTTAAAGCTATGGGAAAGGTGCAGAAAGTGGAAAATGAGTTCCACATGAACTGAATGAAGGACAGCAAGCAAGTTAAAAGACCACTTGTGAAATGCTGCTAGCCAGATACAAAAGTCGTTTCTTCATCATATAGTAACAGGTGATGAAAAATGGATATATTTTGAGAATCTTAAGCGTCAAAAATCATGGGTGAATCCAGGCAAACCATTGACATCCACTGCAAGACCAAATGACTTTGGAAAGAAGACAATGCTCCCTATTTGGTAGGATCAGAAAGGTGTCATCTATTATTAGTTGCTAAAACCAGGTGAAACTGTTAACACTGATCACTACCAGCAGCAAATGATCAATTTAAATCGAGCATTACGTGAAAAACAACTGAATCTGGAAAAGGCAACACAAAGTCATATTGCTCCATGATAACGTCCCATCACACACAGCAAAATGGGTCATGGAAATGATTGAGGCACTCAGCTGGGATACGCTAGGGCATGTGGCTTATTCTCCAGACTTGGCTCCATTCGATCATCATCTATTTGCATCCCTGGGACATGCTCTCACTGAAAAACGCTTCAATTTGTTTGAAAATGTATGAAGCTGGCTCGCTGACTGGTTCACTTTAAAAGAGAAACTGTTTGTTTTGGTTTGGCATTCATAGGCTGCCAGAGAGGTGGGAGAAATGTATAAATAGCAATGTAGATTATTATGAACAAAATATTGTGTATCAGTTTCAAACAACAGACATGTAATTATGCAACCAAATTACAGTTTCATACTTCTACACCTGGTAAGAAGCAGACAACCTCAACCTCAGGCAAAGAAGCATTGCTCGTCAAGAAAAATCTATTAGTATGAAACATAGGTTTTATTTGAAAAAGAAATTTCTTAGAACATATGTCCAAAATACAGCACTGTAATTTATATCATGAACGGTAGGAAAAGTGGAAAAGAAGAGAACTGAAGCATTCGAGATGTAGCATTACAAAAAGATGCTGATAATTAAGTGTACTAATAAGATAAGAAATGAGGATGATCTTCCAGAGTTAGCAAGCAAAGCAATATGTGGAAAACATTAACTAGAATGAAAAGAAAGTGCTACAAAAACAAGGAATAACTCCCATCTTATTGTAGGGAGATGCAGAGAGCAAATATCATATGTATGACAGAAACTGGAGTATATATAACACATAGTTGAGGACACTGAATGAAATTGCTACTTTGAGATGAAGGGATTGTCTCAGGATAGGAAATCATTGCATCAATCAGTTAGCACCCAACTAGAATTGTAGCAATGCTTGGTTAAAGGATTATCTTGGCAATCACATGGCAAAAATCTTTCTCGTGACAACTCAGTACTTCACTTTGGTGTTGAACTAAAGGTTTTGAATTCAGTAACATAGTTTAGTGCTTCAATTATTATTTTAGGCGGGTGCAAGGATTTTTGCACAAAATATTAATATGAGAGGTTTGTGAACAACAATTTTTTTATTATCTATGTGTTTGGTGACAAATACATACATAACAAAATTTAAAAATATGTCCATGCGAAATGATCTAATGCAAAAGATTGGTCGTAGAAATCAATTTGGCATTAGTAATCACTAATATCATGAATAATAATATTTACATGGTGCATGTGCAGATTTACTGAATATTACCCTCTGAGACTAGCACAAAAACAGTCTATAATCACAAATAAGTGTCCATGAAGTTGCAAACACCCATGTGGTTGCGAATACTGCTGAAATCCTAGTTTTTAAATATATACCACTTCGCTGCTGTTAATACTTTGTATCATTGAAATATCAGAATGACATAAGACACACTTAACATATATCATTACCATGACTAACAATGTGCAGTCTCTCAACAACAGAAAGTAGTTTCGCTATAATAACATGAGAAATAATACACAGAATCGATACAGAACTGAACAAAATAGATGAAAGCCCTGTACATTTAAAAGGTGCTCTGTAACAAATAACCATAAATTTTACAAACATCTTCCTGAATTTCAAGACAAAAAAACATGTAACTAATGATATTAAATAAATGTTACAAAGTGGAAAGAAAAGGATAAATAATTGAAAACCCTGATAACAGTGAACATAAGGAAAGAAAAGGAATGCAAACACTGGAATGTAATGACCAAATGAAGACCAAACATAGCTAATGCATCCACTATTTGTGTCATTGTCAACCTGATTAATATTATGTACTGTAAATATCCTCAATAATTCATCTATTTTCATTCAGTTTGTAGCTTTCTGCTCTTGTTGATTTAGGACACAAAATTCTCTTGTGTGGTAACTAAAACTTGACAGAAGCAGATTTCTGTTTGTAGGTTTTTGTCATACTGCACAGCAAGGTTTGTAACTGCTGTTACTGATTTGCACACTGTACAATATTGAAATTATTCATAATGAACTCTCACGCAACACTACCATGTACTGATAAAAGTGCAATCGTCATACTAATACAGCAAAATCAAGGACAAAATACAGCTTTGTCATCATGCATCACAGTTATAAATGAAATGAAGTGCTCCACATGGTTTAAAACACTTGAAAATTATAACTTATATTTATCTGATGTAGTACATCATTTCTTTTATAAATGTACAGGTACACATAATCTGGTGTTAAAAGTGTTTGGTGACAGTTAAATTTACATGGACTTTTTGGAATGTTTTCTGAGACTTCTAAAACCAATTCTATTTACATTATATGTGCAAAAATGATCTGGTTTTTGAATTAGAATTTTCAAATTGCAAACAACATGTCAGTTATATAGAGTTACATATCACTTTCATAAACTGAAAAAAATAACATGTACTTGTATAATGTGAAAATATCACCACACTTCGTTTTTTCCATAATGTTCATCATTAAAAGATTACAGTTTTTAATAAGGCTCACATTTTACAAATTCTTTTTTTTAGTTTAAACATATTCTACCACTGCAAATTTACATTACTCATCTGTGCAACAGCAGAGTAAATGATGAAGTACTGTCACGACATTCATTGTAATATAATGCTTTCTTGAATGTTCATTCAATAAAATTTCAAAGCAATAGCAATTCTGTGTGTGTGTGTGTGTGTGTGTGTGTGTGTGTGTGTGTGTGTGTGAGCACGCATGTAGTTAGTGGAGAGGAAGGTGATATTCTGGCACTTTTGAAAATTTAATTTTAATTTCTTAAAGTGCACAGTGACAACCTTTAAACGAAAATAAGTAGATAAAAAAGGAGGAGGATGAACAGGAGTACTGTGTGCAAGGAAGTATACACAGGTCAACATCTGATAATAAGTGCATATATGATTACTACTTAAGTGTAAACTTAAATGGTATGCATCTGTAACAAAATTATTATTTTGTGAACATCCACAACAATGAATATTTGTTTTCAACTTTGTAAAGTTGTACAAAAGTACAAAGAGATGAAATTATCAATTCTATACAATGCAAGAAAGCAGTAATTACAATCTATCACTGTCTCCACACGAACTATTTAGCTTTTCTTCGTAAACTGGATCAACACCGAATTCTCCTGAGCACAAAGGTGACATTGAAATGGCTTAACAATTATTCACCAACGTATCAACTGATCTTACGAAAATAAAGATTTCTGAGAGATCATCAACAACTACACTTTTACACATTACAAAACACTCAACTTCTTCAGCTTCAACTGTAACAATCAGAAATCATATAGAAAGACAAATCTGCATTACAATCTTGGCCCCAGCATGAAAGTTCTGTTGATAAGAATGCCTTCAGCACTTAAACCATCTTTTTAACTGTTGTCATCTATGAAGGCATCTGTATAACCACACAGTACACCTGTACTCACAAAACTTTAGAACAGAACGAAAGTGATGTATTATCTATCAATAATATCACAAATGTCACAAAGACCTAACAAAGTCATTACCATGCATCATGATGATCAGGTATTCCACCATTTCAAACCATAACAAACTGCCTATAAAAATAAAGCACACACTTACAACAATAAATAATTATTAGTGTTCAAAACAGGAATTTCCCTGTTGCCCTCTGGAGGACTCTGACCAGACAGCACTAATGGGACAAACCCAAGGCTAGAGGTCAGGATCAATGCGTTGTCTCTGCAAGCTGATTTCTTCATAAGCTTCCAGAAAATTACGAATATTATTCTGACATTCAGTTGTGCACCAATGCTGCACCAGTAAGTGTATTTCTGACTCAAGTGAAGCCTCTAACTTAGTTCGAAGGCCATGGCGTAAAAGTGCCTTTGTTGCTTCCATTGCCTATGATAAAACAGAAAAATATATTAACAACAATATAATGACATCTACAATGAAAATTAAAACAGTAGTAGTAGAATTTTTGTGGACAACTGACATATGTGAAGATATAAATTATGTTTTTTCTGACACAAGTTTGTCTAATGTTTTGTAGATTTATACACGTCATATTAACGCAATGGACACAAAACTGATATCCAATGTTACGTCATGCCTTTTTTAATTGGTCTTATATAACTTCGAGTTCATAGTGATGTTGAAGTGCAGCAGACAATGACCTCTTGGCCAACTGATAATAATCAAAAGCTAGTTCCCTTCCTCTAAACAATCGGCAGATGAGCTGACAGTGGTTAGCACACTGGCCTTGTAAAGGGGAAACACTTGCTTGGACATCTGCATTTAGGTTTTCTGTAGCTGCCTTAAATCATTTATGGCAAATGCTAGGGTTCCTTAAACGCGACCACTACATATTTCCTTCCCTATCTTCATTATTTCCAAGCTCTTACTCTGTGTAATGTTCTCATTGTGAACAGAATGGTAGGTTACACTTAAATTTTCCTTTGCAAGTTATGTGTTTAGTAATCAAGGTAGTGCCTGCTGTCTATATGCGAGAAGCCATAAAATGTCTATACTTTGTGACATACTGCGAACTGTGAAAATAAAAGTAATGAAATAATAATCAGTTCTGTAGCATATCAAGGTGAGAATTAGAGTAACTTCATAAACATTGTTAGTAGCAATCACAAAGGGTGTCTGTCTTCATTGTTTAACAATTAAATCTCATTGCGTAATTATTACATCAGGATGTTCACTTGCATGATAGATGTCTGTGTGGTTGTATGCATCTGAAACGATGTACTTAAACAAATGAAAGAGCAGTGGCTCAAAAACTAGTAATGTCTCTGTGCTGCTATCTGTTTCTGTGTGCTAGACATCAATTGGCTACAGGTCAATGTTTGCCTTGCCACACTTTATTTTCAATCCTGCTATTTCTTTTGTTGTAATAAAGTAGACCATTAAATTAATAGGTACCCTTTGAACACCGCTGTGCATTTCTAACAAAGATTAACAGAAAATGTCATTCCATTTTACCCCATCGTAGCTGTCATATTCACAAAAGACTGAAGAAATACTATTTCCATGGTATCTCTTATCAATGGAATATTTATATTTGGATAAACATGGGATTACTCACCTACAATATAATTGGTAATGTTTCAAAATAGAACTAATTTGTGACATACAATACATGCTATACATATAGGTGTAGTGAGAGTTACCTAGTATAAACGAGCTATTAATCACTGGATAACAAATAGTCCAGTCAATGGAAGGAAAATCTGAGGAAAAACTTTCTGTAGTTGTAAATTTTTACACGATGGGAGAAGGAAGTGCCATGAACAATATAGCAAAAATCCCGACCGGTAACGTGTGGCCAAAGAATGGGGGCATTTAAAAGTTACTTTTTTATGTTTTTTGAGTAACTCAATAACCGCAGCCTCTGTCAAAAATGTTTCCCAGTGTTACATTAAGCTACATTAATTTCCCTAGAAATTTTTTTCTCTGGGACTAATAGTTTTCATGTTGCAGGGGATGGAGAAACCACAAATTACTAAACATAGTGTTTTGATCGTATAAAATTAATGTTTACTGTTCAATCAAATTGTTTATAACAAATATTAAATGTGTGTTTCACATCAGAGTGCAGTAGTGCCATATTTAGGGATAAACGGTGTTCTTTGGGTTCAATGGGGGTGGAGAGGGTGGTGGGAAGGAAGTGGGTGGGAGGGGGTGATGGGGAGGGGGTGGAGTGCGGATGGAGGGAAGAAGCATGAGGGTAGGTACATTGCTGAATTGTGGTTATGCATTTCCCTCCTTTATAGGTCTACAAACTGAAGAGAAGCAGGCGAGTCCCACCTCCCTCTACCTCACTATGTCACAGCAAGTGCCTACAGGGTGTTTAACAAATTTGCACTAACCCTTCTGCAGTGCACCTTATGATAACTGGCCACACGCTGTGCAATGTTCATTTTCCACAAGGTGTGTTAACACTACATGGAATACAGGTAAGAATTATTAATAATATTAATGCAAAGAACACATGTGGAAAGAATCTGTGTCAATCAGTGAAGACTTTTCTACACTGCTAGAGGGAAAATTTATTCTTAGTGATCCCATACAGCAGCTGTAGCTTTCTTCCAGGAAAGGCATCCTCTCCCACGGCTGCTGCTCAATTTTCAATTTACAGGCAGACTATACCTCTGCAGCATTTCTCGTCTACTTCTCTTATATACGTAGACAAAATAACTTCACTGGGGTTGGATTCATACACTGGAGATATTTTCTGTTTAAGTGAGTTGTTACGTTATTAAACTTAACTCCTGCAGCTGTAATACATCTACCATACTGAAGAGTTTAGCCCAAGTGCAACATGTTGTCAATATTTATTTGACAATGTTTATTTCATTGCCTCCACTATAAATAGATGCTCCATCCTTGCATCAGCTCAGGCTCTTCCCCAACAGATTTAGGTCACTTAGGTGTTACCCAACTTCAGATATTTCAATATAAGTCAAGCGATGGATTACAGCACATTACTGTTTTGGAACTGAACATGATCAAGCCCAGTCCATCAGCCACATTCACACCCACCTTGCAAGATACACTGTGGATGTGTGCTAAGTGGTTCACTCTGTGAGTTCCACTCTACAAGTCCAAGTGGTTTCTGAATGAAAGAGATTTGCATAGGCTACCAGTAACACAATTAACTGTGAGAGAAATGCAGTAACTTTCTGGTCATTAATTAATTCATCACTAAGTGCCTACAACATGATACATAGCCTCACAGTACACTGTCAACAATAAAGAGCAACAAGCTGTCATTTCGCAACTGACCTGAAACACGCTATAATTGCTTCTAGTGATGTAGAGGGGTAGAGATAGTTTGAATTCACCTGTTCGCTATTCAGTTTGCAGGCCAACAAAGGAGGGAAGTGCATGACCACCATCCTGTGAACTCCCTTCCACAATGCATCTGCACCTACATACATACTCAGCAACCCGCCATGTGGTGCATGGTTCCTTTCAACGCTACAACTCATTTCTCTTCCTGCTCTTCTTGCAAATTGGCAAGGGAAATATGACTGTTCATCCGTATGACCCCTAATTCCTCATATCTTATGTTCATGGTCTTTATGCAAAATGTACACTGGTAGTAGTAGGATTGTTCTAGAGTCTGCAAAACATCAAATCTCTCAATTTACTCAACAGCGTTCCTCGAAAAGGATGTTACCCTCCGTCCAAGGATTCGATTTGAGTCCCTGAAGTACCTCTGTAATACTTGCATGCTCATCGAGCCTACTGGTAACAAATCTGCCATCCCATATCTGAAATGCTTTGATGCTTTCCTTTAATCTGACTTGGTGGGAATCCTAAACACTCTAGCAGTACTCAAGAATGGGTTGCACTAGTGTTCTATACGTGGTCTCCTTTACAGATGAACCACACTTTCCTAAAATTCTCCCAATAAATCAAAGTCAGCCAGTCTCCTTCCCCACTACAATCCTTACATGCTCGTACAATTTCATATTGCTTTGCAACATTACACTCAGATATTTAATTGACATGACTTTGTGATGCAGCACACTACTAATGTGTGTGAACATTTTGGGATTGTTTTTTCTACTCATTTGCATTAACTTATATTTTTTTTTACATTTACAGCTAGCTGGCACTCATAAAACCACTTAGAAATTTTGTCAAATCACCTTGTACCTGGCTAACATCACTCAATGATGACATCTTCACAAACAACCCACCATTATCAGCAAACAACCGCAGATTGCTGCTCACTCTGTCTTTCACATCATTTATGTATAGGGAGGATAATAGCTATCCTATCACACTTCCATAGGGCATGTCCAACAATATCTTTGTCTCTGATGAACACTCATCATTGAGGATAACGTACTGGGCCCTATTACTTATGTAGTCTTTGGAGCCACTCACATATCTGGGACCCTATTCCACATGTTCATAACTTCATTATCAGTTTGCAGTGGGGCATCGAGTCAAACCTTTTCGTAAATCCAGGGATAAGGAGTTTGTTTGTTCTGCAATGTCACTATGCTTTTCTACTGCTGAATATGCTTCTCCAGTCTGGCACAGGTCATTTCATGCCAGACAAGTAGACATTGCTCTCAACGAAACCTGCAGGTTGATCACAGGTTGCTTAAGACCTACCCCAACTGATAAGCTCTACTGCCTGGCTGGAACAGCGCCACCATGGGTACGCAGAACAGTGGCTACCAACAGAGAGAGACTGAAAGTGGAACAGGACAGTGCCCATCCACTGCATGGATATAATCCACCACGGCTGAGATCGCGAAAGAGCTTCCTGAGAACACCTGAGAAGCTCGCCATTTCATCAGAGAAGGCAAGGCTAGAGTTATGGAAGAAGTCAATGCCTCACATGCAGATGCCAGAAGCCGAAGAACTACCACCTGGACACAACGAGAGCTGGCTGGTGTGGAAATCTTTAAACAGATTACAATCAGGACGATCCAGAGACAATCTGAGGAGGTGGGGCTTCATAACAGAAGATGCATCCTGTGATTGTGGACAAGAACAGACCACAAGCCACATGCTCCAGTGCCTTTTGTGCCCTACATCCTGCACGAAGGTTGATCTCCTGCAAGCCACTCCAAGCACGTAGGAGGTTGCAAAGTACTGGGCACATGTTAATATAAATACCATTTGTGTGTATATATACACAAAGATTCTGTAACTTACCAAACGAAAGCGTTGGTACGTTGATAGAGACAATAACAAACACACACACACACACACACACACACACACACACACACACACACAAATTTCAAGCTTTCGCAACCCACGGTTGCTTCATCAGGAAAGAAGGAAGGAGAGGGAAAGACGAAAGGATGTGGGTTTTAAGGGAGAGGGTAAGGAGTCATTACAATCCCGGGAGCAGAAAGACTTACCTTGGGGGGAAAAAGGGACATGTATACAATCGCGCGCGCGCGCGCGCACGCGCGCACACACACACACACACACACACACACACACACACACATATCCATCTGCACATATTCAGACACAAGCACACATATGTAAAGGCAAAGAGTTTGGGCAGAGATGTCAGTCGAGGTGGAAGTACAGAGGCAAAGATGTTATTGAATGACAGGTGAGGTAGTATCATAGGAGAAAACGGGAAGCTGAGTTTTGACTGAGCGATGCTTTCTAAAACTAATGATTTGTGGACAGAAACTTTTCAGTCGGAAATTTGTTATATTCAAACTGCTAATAAGTTCAGGAATTCTGCAGTAAATTGATATTAAGAATATTGGTCTGTAATTTTGAACATCAATGGCCTTTAAATGCTCGCCCATCCCCATGTGTCCATAAGTCAAGATTTTTAGTATGTTGTTTGCACCACTCCCTCCTACCACCATACAAAAATTTGCAACAACATGGATTTTTCCTCCTATCTTTTTTTGTCTTAGTTGAATTGGCTAGAGATTAAAAATGTGAGTACCACCTGGCACCTGATTCTCATTTTTAAACATAAAGAGCAATTGCTGTAGAATAATCACCAAAGAGCTACGAAGCACTAATTTCACTATATACATTACATCCCCATTGGAAGACAGAAAAGGTACAATGGCCTGCTTAATTAAAGTATTTGTCCAACACAAGACTATAATGAATATTCTTGCAGATGGATGGATGTCAATATCAAGAATCAGATACTGAATAAGAATAACAAGAAGTATTGTTGTTAAATATCAATACCTATGAGCATTAGGACGAAGTCCTTACCCATGAAATGAGCCCTAAAATGGAAGATGACATGATGCATATTCACAAAAGCATAGTTACAAAACCAGACTGACTATATTCGTATGCTAAACAGGATGAAGAGTCTACTGTGATCTGGAATAGGAAGGCGGTGTTGAAAACTGTAAATCCACAACAAAGACTTTATTTAAAAGGCATAGAACTGCACTATGTGACACCCAGAAGCACTTTTATCAACTGAATCATGGAATATGCACTGATGCTTGCCTGTCAGGAGGCATTATCACCATAATAATTAATCACAAAAATATTTCCATACAAAAGCAAACTGAATGCACTTCACAGCAATGGAACCACTGGCTATCAAAATGTTGTACCACCTGATGAGCAAGTACAGCTACTTTTTGAGAAAAGTTGAAAACATATCGATTAGTTGAGTGGTATGCAACTTCTTGTTGTAATTATGATCTTCAGTCCAAATACTAGTATAGTTCTATGTAGCTTTTCAGACTTGTCTATTCTGTACAAGTCTCTTCATCTCTCCGTACCTACTCTAACCAAGATCCATTTGAACCTATTAACTCCAGTCATGCCTTAGTCAATTTTCACAACCCACACTTCACTCCATCACCAAACTGAATATTCCTTGATGTCTCAGAATGAGCCCCATCAATCAATCCTTCTTCTAAATCAAGATATCCCAAATATTTTGTACTACTCATCTAATCCTCACCGTCCTTCTGTAACACAACATATCAGGAACTCCTATTCTCCTCTTGTCTGTACTGCTTACTTTTCAGATTTCATTTCTACAAAAGGCTATAATCTACACAAACAGCTTCAAAAGAAATTCCCTATTTAAATGTTAACAAATTTCTATTTTTCAAAAACACTTTTTGTGCCATTTTTGATGGGTATTTTATACAGGGTATTCAAAAAGTCTCTCCGCAGTGCTGTATGATTGTTAGCCGTGCGTGCCGTATGATTGTTCGCCTGCCTGGGTTTTTCAACAAAACAATAAACACACAACGATACTGCAGTGATGTTCTGTACCCATTCATAGGAGAACTTGTGTTAAAAGAAATACTGAACAGTTGTTTTCAACAAGATGGTGCAAACGCGCATACAGCTCGCGTTTCAATGTCACTGCTTGCTGATGTTTTTGGTGATCGCATAATTTCACAGTGACTTTGGCCTCCACGATTGCCTGACCTAACACCACCTGACTTTTTCTTCTGGGGTGTAGCAAAAGCAACGGTCTATAAAAACCACCCAAAATCCATCAATTAATTGGAAACTGCAATATCCACTTTCACTGCTTCTGTTACAGAATAAATGTTACAGCTTGTGTTTGGAAACATGATTAGACAAATTTAATTGTGTATTCAACAACAGGGGGGACACTTTCAACATTTAATTTTAAAATTTGTAAGTAAAAATGAATATTCAATAAATTAATAACTTTTATTTCATTGAGCTTCATTTCGGTATATTTACTGCAGCATACAGCACGCGCAGCTAACAGTCATACGGCACTGCGGAGAGACTTTTTGAACACCCCGTATCTTCTCTACTTTGGCCATCATCAGTCATTTTTTCTGTCCAAACAGCAAAGCAGAGTTGCTACATTTAGTATCTCATTTGCTAATCTAATTTAGTTCCCTCCAGTTTGCCAGATTTAATTAAAATACATTCCATTACTATTGGTTTACTTTTATTGTTGTTCATCTTATAACATCTTTCTCAAAACATTTTCCACTCTGTTTCACTGATCTTCAAGCCGTTTATCATATCTGACATAATTGCAATGCCACTGGAAATCCTTAAATTTTTTTATTTCTTCTCCATGAACTTCAATTCCTTTCCTAAATTTATCTTAGTATTCTTTTACTGATTATGCAGTGTATAAGCTGAATAACATGGGGGGTAGGCTACTATACTATTTCACTCCCTTTTCAACGACTGCCCCTTTTTCATATCCTTCGACTTTTATAACTGAAGTCTGGTTTCTGATCAAGCGTATACAGGTGTGTTATTTTTTATCTTCAAATAAAAAGTCGTTACTGTTTCAAACTAAAAAAAGGTTTTTTCTGCACAGAATGAATGTAACATTGAAGTATTACATGACATAAAATTACAGCAACAAACGATGTCCATAGCAAGAGCTGTAGCAATGGTGCCAAGATGATTTTCTAGTACAAGCATGGAATTCATAATTTCCAACATCCCCACAAGGAGCAAAACCTCTCAGTATCTCACCCTCTTAGTCCAAATTCTTGTGTTACTTTATGACGACTAGTTCTTCACAACAGCTTTGTCATTACATTCTATTAGTGTTCCATTTGTTGAAATTTGCTCCAATCAAATGTTTAGTGTGGCCTTTGAATCCAATTATCTTTGACAAGTCAACTGCAACTTTGTTGTCACACAACAGTTTAATTAGGCCCACTTTTAACAAATGGGATATTTCTCTTCATAGCTATTGTAGGCAAAGTGCTTCCTGGCAGACAGAAGTTAATGCCAAGTAATCTGCATCAGTCACCTAGAATGTTACTGTTGGTATTTTTGCTGTTCCACAATACTGCTGCACCTTGTGCCACAAACAAGAATTCGGTGCTTTATTTCCTATCTTCTGCGTCCCTAGCCCAGTCAGGATCAATGAATCGTGTGATGTCTTGATCCACATCTTTGAAGATTGTACATCGACATTTTTAGTTCCCTCTAAATATTGTAGGACTGTTTTCACAGCTTGCCAGTAAGATATTCCTGGGTTATTATTAAACTGACTCACCACTCCAATTACACATGAAAGAGCTAATACTGCCTACATTAGGCTACGTATGACTTCCCTTCCTGAGATAAATCTTTATGGCAGCCCCTCCTCCCCCTCCCCCTCTGCAGTAATACTGGATGTTATGATTTAGCAGTGTGGATGCAAGATGCCAGCCTTGCATATTATATTTTTCTATAATCTGATTTATATAATGTGAGCTTCATCTACTACAGTCCACACTTGCGATCTTTTCTTAATCAGATCCACAGGCAACTGGACATGGCTCCAATGTACTATTGTTTGAATTGTTTGTTTAGTTTCTCTTTAAAAGCAATTTTTTGTTGCAGGTTGTTACAAAAGGTCAGTATATCATCAACATAAATTGCTATGATCAATATGTCTCTTCCTTGATTTTAGTGGTAAATGCAGGGGTCAGCTGGTGACCTACTGAAATTTACACTGAGTAGAGCTTTATCCAGTTTTACATTCCAACAGTAACTTTTCTGTTTACATCCACAGACTGCTTTTTAAAGTCTTTTCATGCTTTTCTCTTTTACTGACCTGAGTCGAAACAAGGCTCCAGGAGTAGACAACATTCCATTAGAACTAATGACGGCCTTGGGAGAGCCAGTCCTGACAAAACTCTACCATCTGGTGAGCAAGATGTATGAGACAGGCAAAATACCCTCAGACTTCAAGAAGAATACAATAATTCCAATTCCAAAGAAAGCAGGTGTTGACAGATGTGAAAATTACCGAACTATCAGCTTAGTAAGTCACAGCTGCAAAATACTAACACGAATTCTTTACAGACGAATGGAAAAACTTGTAGAAGCCGACCTCGAGGAAGATCAGTTTGGATTCTGTAGAAATATTGGAACACGTGAGGCAATACTGACCTTATGACTTATCTTAAAAGAATGATTAAAGAAAGGCAAACCTACATTTGTAGCATTTGTAGACTTAGAGAAAGCTTTTGACAATGTTGACTGGAATACTCTCTTTCTATTTCTAAAGGTAGCAGGGGTAAAATACAGGGAGCGAAAAGCTATTTACAATTTGTACAGAAACCAGATGGCAGTCATAAGAGTCGAGGGGCATGAAAGGGAAGTAGTGGTTGGGAAGGGAGTGAGACAGGGTTGTAGCCTCTCCCCGATGTTATTCAATCTTTATATTGAGCAAGCAATGAAGGAAACAAAAGAAAAATTTGGAGTAGGTATTAAAATCCAGGGAGAAGAAATAAAAACTTTGAGGCTCGCCGATGACATTGTAATTCTGTCAGAGACAGCAAAGGACTTGGAAGAGCAGTTGAACGGAATGGACATTGTCTTGAAAGGAGGATATAAGATGAACATCAACAAAAGCAAAACGAGTATAACGGAATGTAGTCGAATTAAGTCGGGTGATGGTGAGGGAATTAAATTAGGAAATGAGTCACTTAAAGTGGTAAAGGAGTTTTGCTATTTGGGGAGCAAAACAACTGATGATGGTTGAAGTAGAGAAGATATAATATGTAGACTGGCAATGGCAAGGAAAGCGTTTCTGAAGAAGACGAACTTGTATGGAGTGTAGCCATGTATGGAAGTGAAACATGGACGATAAATAGTTTGGACAAGAAGAGAATACAAGCTTTCGAAATGTGGTGCTACAGAAGAATGCTGAAGATTAGATGGGTAGATCACATAACTAATGATGAAGTATTGAATAGAATTGGGGAGAAGAGGAGTTTGTGGCACAACTCGACAAAAAGAAGGGACCGGTTAGTAGGACATGTTCTGAGGCATCAAGGGATCACAAATTTAGCATTGGAGGGCAGTGTGGGGAGTAAAAATCGTAGAGGGAGACCAAGAGATGAATACACTAAGCAGATTCAGAAGGATGTAGATTGCAGTAAGTACTGGGAGATGAAGAAGCTTGCACAGGATAGGGTAGCATGGAGAGCTGCATCAAACCAGTCTCAGGACTGAAGAACACAACAACAACAACATCTTTTACTGTTTTTCTCACATTGCCAAACATGGGAATTATAATATAAATTTCTTCTTTCAGGTTTCCTTGCAAAAGAACTGCACTTACATCACAATGATCAATGTCCAAGTAACATTTAACAGCTAGAATAAATAATTAAATGAGTGAATTGCATCATGTCACCAGTCCAATATGTCTCTTCAGATTCTAAACCTTTCACTTGTGCACATTTCTTACGAGCTAAAAGGGTGAAGCATTTGCCCTTGTAAGTCTCTTTTTGTCTTAAAGATCCAAATGGCATAAACAGTCTTTTTTTCTGCATGTAACTTTAATTCTTCTTGAATTGCATGAAACCATTTCTGTCGATCTTTAGATTGCAACACCTCTTCCAAAGTTGATGGTTTTGCTTCTTGTGAATCATTAGTGGGATAGGACACATAACTGTCCATCTTCTTTGGTCCTGGATTTGGGAAGAGTACTTGTGGATATGGTCTGAAATCTTCTTTTATTCTGACTGAGCCCAGTTCTACTGAAATACTATTATACAACCTGGCATCCTTTGAGTCATCTTGTGCTACAGTGTTTTCTGATCCTGATGAAACTTCTTTCAACCCGGTTTGATTCTTCTCCTTATCTGCTAACAGAACAAATATTTTGTTTGGTCCCAATGAATGATTAGATGTTCCTAGCTTGTTTATATGCTTTTGAATTGTTTCTCCTTTAAAGGGAACTTTTGGTTTTTATAAATCTTTGTTAAATAGGTGGAACAAACAATACACTTACTGTCTTTGCAGTATCCATCGAGCATGCAATCAACACATTTTTTTTCCTATTTGTGCCTAATGGCTTTTAGTGTTTGGACAAAAGCTTTACTGCTGAATAATCTCGGATGTTGGATGTCAGATTATGGCATCATGTTCAAAGTTTTTGCTGATGATGCAAATGTAATACAATAAACTGCAATGGAGACTGCTTCTCCCCAAAATTTCATACATAATTTTACATCATCCTACATATATTTTACCTTTTCCAAGATTGTTCTAATGCATCTCTCTGTTATACCATTTTGTTCGGGAGTGTGAGGTTTTGTTTGATGTTTAGCTCCTTTGTTGTATAAGAATTTTGTTAGTCTCTCATTTATATATTCCTTTCCATTAGTAGTTCATAAGATACAAAATTCTTCACATGTGTGATTCCCTACAATCCTCCTAAAACTGCGAGTAATCTCAGGCACTTCATAGTTACTGCTGACAGTGCATAAAAGAATTTTTCTCAAAAAGTCAGTCAGTCAGAGCTATGAAATATTTTGCTCTCTGGTTGGTATAGTTTGTTGCACAAATCTGAATGTACTAATTCCAAAACTATTTTTGTTTTAAAAGTGGGATGCGGGAATGGAAGTCTGATTTGCTTGGAGGTTCTAGGCAAGTAACGCATGGAGTGTAAACCGCTTCTTTATATCTGATGCCATTAGCCACAGCTTTTCATAATTCATCAGTGGCATCCAAGCGTAGGTAGCACAACAATCTATCTCATAGCTGTGTGTCATTAGACAAGAACGTACACTTTGCTTCAGCAGTGTGATCACTTAGTCGATCCAGTTTATGCGTTTTGTTGATTAATCATGCTGTGTCCACCAGTTTCTTCTCAGCATCACAAATGTGACAGCTTCTATCATCAAAAATGACCGTTCCGCTGCTTTGCTTGTGGAAAGTAGATTTGTACTCAATTGAGATGTGTAGTGCACAACCATCACCTAATATTTGTGTGCTCTCTGCCCACCAACGCTTCAATACGCATACAACATGTAAGTATTTGTTGTTAGTCATGAGTACTTGCAAACTGAATACTGACTCAGTGGGTATAAAATCACACAAGTGATTCTACATATGTGCCGATGCCCCAGAATCTGTATACCAGGCTCAGTGTATAGCTTTGTTGACTCTGTCTTATACCTTGTTTCATTGATGGCAGACTTTCTACTTCTTCTTACTGTGACAAATCTTAGCTATGTCTCCATATTTGTTGTGGTTATAACATCTCGAACCTCTGGGAATGTAGTGTGGGTTATTGCAGTCTATTTTATTTGCTTGAAGAGCAGATGAACAGTTCTGTAATATACTTGTCAAGAGTGTTTCCACCTATCCTATTCTTTGGATAAGTCTGGAGTCCTCAAAGATTTATTTTAATTCTTTCATGCTTCTTCTGCTGCTGATATGTTCAGAAGATGCACATGAGTAGAAGGGTTAACTGATACGATTATTTTAGCCCCAGCAACACATACTTTAATCTCATCTGTGATCTCGTTTGTTATGTAAATACAGTTTTATAATCAACTGCCTCATGATGCCATTGACTAAAAGACTAAAAGGAAGAGAATATTACAACAAATTAGTGCTGAAGGAACTTATAATTTTGGTGTTCTGTATCTGTCTCTTGAAGTGAACTTTTGTGACATACTAGAGACACATGTAGTTTTCTTTCCTTCAAGTAAGTTCCATTTTTGTGTAATACTGGTGAACTGGGTGGCCTTAGCCAATAATCTGTTGTTTTTTAATCCTTAAATAAAAAGCAGTTACAGTTTGAATCTGTAAAAAAGGTTTATTTTAACAAAGAATAACTGTCACACATACTATTAAAAAACACCAAAGCACTGCCCATCCACAAAAAAGCCCTTAGTAACAGGTGTAAAAAGGACATCAAACATGATTTTCTAATAGAGGCATCATTTCTAATTCATGAGGTACTTGTCTGTTGCCATCTAACAACTTCTCACACAACTGTTCCAAATTTCTTTTACGGTATTGCACAGGAACGATTCAATATGGTTATATCCTAAGTAAAAAGTGGATCAAAGAACTAGAATCAAAATCTGAGAGAACACACAATGTTGTACTGGGTAATTAGTGTTCGTTAGAAATGAAGGTAGTAACTGTAAGCAAAGGTACAATGATTCAGATAAAGTTTACATTCAGTGTGATGTATAGCAATCACACTTTAAATTGCTATAAAATAATACGGACAAATCGCAAAGTATTCCAATGTGGCAACTGAACTGAGCTTTTGATTTCCATCACATCAATTAAATATTTTATGGAAGTGGTATAAAGTGATAAGAAGTGAAACAAATGGTGTAGTGTATTACAAAGGATACTACAAACTAATATATACGAGGAATTTAAGATATGCTACTGAAGTGGCAATAATAAATTACAACAAGGTGTGAGGTGGCAATAATAAATTACAACAAGGTGTTACAGAAGTGCCCTAATTACCTCAAAAGGTATTGTTGGAAACAATATAACAATTTTTTTTCACAAAATTCTAATGGATAAATTTTGAGATAGCACTATTCCAGAGAGGCTCCAAAAGAATTCTAGTGCCATTAACATATAAGAAGCTTTTGTTATCACAGCTCAAAGCACATACCTTTAGCTGATATATATTACAAACGGTGGTATTTCAGTGATTGCCATATTGATGACTAACAGGAATTTTTCTTCTATTTAAGTACGGCCTGTTGTCATCAACTATAACTTATCTGATTAGACATTAAAGTACATATTACATTTTCTGCAAGTTTGTGTGTTTGATAATGACAGTGTTAAGATGCCTATTGTTAAAAACAAGTACAAAAAACCAACATGTTGCAACTAAATACCACAAATGAGGAACACTATCAATTAATGTGGAGAATGATAAAGTAGCATCAAAAACAAAATACAGTCTGGAATCGTAATAAACATGTCGCTGGAGTTCGGAGATAAGGCTAATCAGTACTACAAGGAGCTTCAAGGACAAACTCATCTAAATCCTTGCAGCAAAATGCTTAATGATACACATACTCAACTACTGTTGATTGTGTTTCTATTGATATCAATATTAAATTTTACTCATTCAGTGCTTAGCAATATTAATGACAGTGATTCCAACGAAGTTGAAATAAGTTATCGTGGAAATGTATGTTCTCTCTCTCTCTCTCTCTCTCTCTCTCTCTCTCTCTCTCTCTCACACACACACACACACACACACACACACACACACACACAATGTTATTTTCATAATAATTGTAACAGCATGTTAATTGCTATTACTTTCAGAGCCGCAGTGAGAGGTCTTTGCCAATATGTGAATTAAATGTTGCTTGTAATATTGTGCACAAACGCTTTTGGTTTCCAATAAAAGTAGAAAGATTATGTCGCTGCCACAACACATTTCAATGCTCCCAACAATGGAGTCAAACACCAGACAATTATACCATGATGCTCAGCAACCGTTCTCAGTTAAAGGTATGTAGAATATTACTCAGGAAGTATGCATATTTAATAAACATTTCTTGAGAAGAAACAAAGTTAACCCCTTAATTTTTCTGCATTATAAGCTTCAGTGACTCAATACAAATGACACAAGCTGTACAATTTTTGTATTTCTTTACAACTATGTGTGATTTTAAAAATACAGGAACATATGTGCTAAAAAATAAAAATGGGAATAATTTTATAAATAGCATATGCAAATTCTTTACATGATGGTTTTTATATTTTCAATTCTATAACTCTTTATGTTCAGTCTGCAGCTCTCTGAATGAACGCTTGTAGGAAAAAGCATTATTTTCAGTAGGAAGTATTCACATTCTTATCACGTAATACATTCATTTCTTTTCGATTTCTTTATGAACGCACACGATCTCCATAACAGCTGACAATAAATTTAAATAATACAAATCTCTGAATATTCTTCTAAATCGTCACAACTTTCCTGCAGCTTTTATTTCATAAGAGGGTCAATGATAAGTCTAACAATTGAACAACTTTTGTTCAGGTGCAGTTCTCCCAGACAAACATAATTTCCAAGACAACCACTTTGTCCGTAGAGTTTGCCGCAAATGTATTAATATTTTCTTTATATTCTAACACCACAGTACATATTAATGCAGCACATTTTTCAGGCATTTCAGTAAATACACTCACATAAATTTTTAAAATTAACTTATGTACGCGCATTTCCAACTGTCTATAAATATCTTTAGGCCTGCAAATGTCTTTTAGAAGCAATTAAATTTCACGTGTGATACATTAGTGTCAAAAGCATTATAGGGATGGAGCAATACAATGAGAATCAATTAGGAACTTAATGATACACAAGTATGGACAGTAAGGACCTGTGGTTATTTATTAAGGGCAATTTTCAAAAATTCAGAGTCATTTGATCTGATGTCTTCTGATAAAGGTAGCCATACTTAATCAAAAAAAGGTCATTCCCGAATCAATCTCTCCATCACGCAAAGACTGTAATACACAGATCCAAAACTGATCTCACGCAACAGTAACTGATGTGACAGTTAACACACAATAAACATTGGGAATTAAAGCTTACATTACCATAGGATTACACACTTGCCCGGAATAAGAGTAGTGGCCTATACACCTTGCTACTACACTGCTTGAAAATTAGATACTTTATTTGAACTGTTGTGCACCAATTACTACATTCATTAATATATAAATGACACTAAAGAGCAATATAATTAGCATTCAGAGACTTTTTTTGCCCACAAAAACAGTTTGCGCATAAAAGAGCATAGATAATACAGGGTTATTACAAATGATTGAAGCGATTTCACAGCTCTACAATAACTTTATTATTTGAGATATTTTCACAATGCTTTGCACACACATACAAAAACTCAAAAAGTTTTTTTAGGCATTCACAAATGTTTGATATGTGCCCCTTTAGTGATTCGGCAGACATCAAGCCGATAATCAAGTTCCTCCCACACTCGGCGCAGCATGTCCCCATCAATGAGTTCGAAAGCATCGTTAATGCGAGCTCGCAATTCTGGCACGTTTCTTGGTAGAGGAGGTTTAAACACTGAATCTTTCACATAACCCCACAGAAAGAAATCGCATGGGGTTAAGTTGGGAGAGCGTGGAGGCCATGACACGAATTGCTGATCATGATCTCCACCACGACCGATCCATCGGTTTTCCATTCTCCTGTTTAAGAAATGCCGAACATCATGATGGAAGTGCGGTGGAGCACCATCCTGTTGAAAGATGAAGTCGGCGCTGTCGGTCTCCAGTTGTGGCATGAGCCAATTTTCCAGCATGTCCAGATACACGTATCCTGTAACGTTTTTTTCGCAGAAGAAAAAGGGGCCGTAAACTTTAAACTGTGAGATTGCACAAAACACGTTAACTTTTGGTGAATTGCGAATTTGCTGCACGAATGCGTGAGGATTCTCTACCACCCAGATTCGTACATTGTGTCTGTTCACTTCACCATTAAGAAAAAAATGCTGCTTCATCACTGAAAACAAGTTTCGCACTGAATGCATCCTCTTCCATGAGCTGTTGCAACCGCGCCGAAAATTCAAAGCGTTTGACTTTGTCATCGGGTGTCAGGGCTTGTAGCAATCGTAAACGGTAAGGCTTCTGCTTTAGCCTTTTCCGTAAGATTTTCCAAACCGTCGGCTGTGGTACGTTTAGCTCCCTGCTTGCTTTATTCGTCGACTTCCGCAGGCTACGCGTGAAACTTGCCCGCACGCGTTCAACTGTTTCTTCGCTCACTGCAGGCCGACCCGTTGATTTCCCCTTACAGAGGCATCCAGAAGCTTTAAACTGCGCATACCATCGCCGAACGGAGTTAGCAGTTGGTGGTTCTTTGTTGAACTTCGTCCTGAAGTGTCGTTGCACTCTTATGACTGACTGATGTGAGTGCATTTCAAGCACGACATACGCTTTGCTTTCTCAGCTCCTGTCGCCATTTTGTCTCACTGTGCTCTTGAGCGCTCTGGCAGCAGAAACCTGAAGTGCGGCTTCAGCCGAACAAAACTTTATAAGTTTTTCTACATATCTGTAGTGTGTCGTGACCATATGTCAATGGATGGAGCTACAGTGAATTTATGAAATCGCTTCAATCATTTGTAATAGCCCTGTAAGAGGTAAAACAACAACATGAACATATACAATAGTTATATTATTAAATGGGCAATTTGGTAATAAAAAAATTACAACTGTGAAGAAAGAGGTGCCTCTTAAGCTGCATTCAATCATCATTAGGAACATCACAACTACGTCCTCCAAGGCGTGCAGCAGAGGGTACGAGATGGAGTTAAAAACAGTGATTGCTTGTCGTTTTCTGCAGTTGTGAAGAGCCATTTCACATGAAAAATATCATTTCTTGATGTGGTGCTTTGATCTTACAACTCAAATATATTTAATCATTTCCAAATGGTCAATACATCTTAATGTCCTGCACCTAGACCTTCATAAAGAACTACCCATGCAGTGAACTGGGAGCAGTGGTTTCCCTATACATTTCTTTCTGGGTTAGTGGTGGACTAGAAAAAAGTGACACAGCAAGGAAAAGACACAAACAAGTGGAAAATAATGGCAATATCAAGGAGGGATCTACTGAAGTGAAAAAATGCAAGCAAACACAGTACCAATTAGTATACACTGAGACCAAATAACTGGTGGTAACCGTGTGTGTGTGTGTGTGTGTGTGTGTGTGTGTGTGTGTGTGTGTGTGTGTGTGTGTGTGTGTAAAAAAATCCCCTTTGAGAAGTTCTGAGGTGTTGATGTTTGGGAGAATATTAAAATAATGAGTATCGTAATGGGAAAGTATGTTCTGGGAAACTCATGCCATGTAGCAACTGATGTAAAACCATTTTTCAGCTTATTATGATGCCACTAAGAGCACTAAGAGGCTGCTGTGGGTGAATGGTGAATGGACAAAGATATTCTACATAGGTGATGCATGGAAACTTTCATCACAGCATACTCTTAAAACCAATAGCTGTGATCTCAGTGTATGTTTTACTACGCACTTTTGATTTTTCGTCCCAATATCAGTGCCAAAGATCTCTGCAGACAGCAACCTCCTCCACGTGTGCTTGATTGCTGCAAACCTCCAGCCTCTACTTGGCTAACTGGTCCTGTTTAGTACTTCTACAGTTCCTTCCCACTTCTACTCTGAATGTTGTCATATAGTTTTTCTTTTCGTTTTCCTTCTCACTTCTGGTTTCTTGTGCCTTTTGTTTCTTCCTTCCCTGCAGCTGTTATTACTTTTCTTCTTCTTCTTCTTCCTCTTCCAGACATTTGAAAATTCCCTTCTTCAGGCATTCAACTAATAATTTATCAGCTTTAAGATTTCTTCTGTTGTTCAATTTCACTGTCTCCCTCTAGTCCTATCCTATTAAACCCACTTTAACCCAGCGTACTGGATAGCTTTCCCAAGTACTTCTTGATTTTACTCCAGTGCTTTCCAAATGAAAAATCTCTGATTCTGAAATTTAAGATTTTTACAACTACAGCTGCTGCTGTTAGGCATGTAGCCAGTTTTTCTATTTATATTTAACAACTATAGAGTGTATAAAAATTTGATGAGTGTCTTGATGAATCAATCATATCCGTAAACCATTATTATGGTAAAATAACTGTTTCAATATTCCTTTCTTCACACCATTTTAGTTTCCTGCATCTTTCATTTTCTGACTTGTCAATTTTTCGCTGTCCTCTGTCCCACCTCTGTTACATACAATCCACTTAGCTTTTCACTCTTATTAACTCGTGATGATGTTTTATCAGTAATCTCTGTCTTGTATATTACGCTGTCTTCCACCTCTAAGCTCTCAGGTTTTCAAATCTTGTCTGGTGCAGTCCCCAAGAAGCAGTCTTTCCATCTCAACCCATCTGGTAAGTCTCTCCTGACCTGGGGTTCTGGGTGATTTTTCTTAACTATACCCCTTTACCTAAGCCTCTCTAGTCCTTTTTCTTTACCCCTCTTCCTTCTCCTTCAGCTCTTCTGCCAGAAGAAGGAGCCACTGGCTCTGAAACCTTGTAAAAGTTAAATCCTTTTGTGCATGTGTTCCCCTGCTGCAGCTTGGTGAGTAGATTTTTTTGTCTATCTGTTTATATTATGTTATCAATAATTGATTAATTTCCTTGTTTCAATATTTAGTTCACTTTAGGACAATTCTCATATTATGAGTTGGCTACAAAATAAAACAAAAATTTGTTTGCCAATCCACAACAACTTATTTTAACCATTTCAGTTTTGTAACAACATCAGTGACCTGCAGAAATGTACAACATATGAACCTGCGATACAATTACAATCTGAAACAGCCACAATTCCACGGGGCAGATTTAAAAAGCCTCTAGTTCAGACAAAAGCTGTTGTAAAGTGCAATTGTCCAATGGGACGTTACTGGAAGAGGATCAATGCAGAGGCAGACAATGAAACTTCAACAACTGTTTACCAATGTGCTGACGTGAGTAACAAGAGACATAATAGTCCAAAACTATATGAACTGACTTTAATATTATTTGTCCTGCAACTCGCAGAAACCTGTTAGACAACCAAATGCTTCAAATATAAAGATGAAGTACTCATCACGCATAGAAAAAAAAATTAATTCTTCCATCATATGAAGAAGCTGCAGTGATACTTCCTACAAAGCATATAAAACTACTCAAGTTATAGAATTTTTTTCATGTAAGAACAATAATAGAATTATTGTAAAAATGAAAGGAGAAGCAAGAAACAGAAGAAAAAACTGAGAGATGATGAATGAATGGTTCCAAAATTTTATAGAATCTTGGTTGATTATTTCTTTCTAATGCAACCCACAGTCGTCCAAGCCTCACTTCATACGCTTCATCCATTTTCTGCACTGCATGTAGTTACATCTATAACTGCACATTGAATATATATTCTGAGTGATTATTGTCATTGTTGTAGTTGTTGTTGTTGATGGTGTTGGGGGTCTTAAGACTGGTTTGACACAACTCTCCACACTGGTTTATCCTGTGCAAACCTCTTCATCTCTGCAGAACTATTTAAACTTACATTAGTTTGTACCCGATTACCACTGTTAAGCCATCGTCTCCCTCTATAATTTTTACCCCCTTTCTCTCCTACTTCCTGTCCCTCCATGACCAATCTTACTTTTCCTCAGGATTTTTTGGTCAACCAAACACTTTTTCAATCAAGTTGTACCATAAACTTCATTTTCCCCAATTTGATTCAGTAACACTTCCTCAATCACTTAATCTTCAGAATTCTCCTGTAGCACTTCATTAGTAATCATTAAAGTTATATCATTATTTTACGCCGGAGTATATGTTGAGTTCTGCATACAACTGTTGCTCGATAGCCTGCTGAGGCTGTATATAATGGTGTCTGAAGCATTACATTTCTGGCTTATACCAGAAATGTAATACTCATATTTGTGTTCTCAAAATGTTTCTAATACTAAGTTGTTTCTGCATGATACAGTTACATTAATGTGACCACTGCATATGTATTACATCAACATGCAATAACCACGCACAGATGGCAGGCGGCAGGACTAGCACTGAAGGATACATAAAGCATGTCAGGGGGATGGGGAAAACAGTGAACTATTTGTTGTAATGCAGAAATGATTTATCAGGCGTCTAAAAGGGCATGATCATTTGCTTTTGGGCCAAGAATGGAATCATTTTCCGAAACAGATAAGTTTGTAAACTACTTGTGTGCCATCATGAATGAAGTGTACCATGCATGGCAAAATGACACTTTCCAAAACTGGAAAACTGGTGACGACACAACTGTGGTGCACCACAGGTCATGGATGACAGGGCTGGATGACAGCTTTGGAGATATGTATGAGCAAACACATGTGCAGCTATTGAGTAACAGAATGCACAGGTAAATGAAGGGGCTACCAACAATGTCTCCTCAACAATCGTTCAGCGAACGTTGTTGCATATGGGCCTCTCCCCAGCAGGCACTTGCTTCATGCACTCACGCTGACTGCTGTTCATTTATGACAAGGGCTGGAATTTGCACACCAATACTGCAACTGGATGTCCACTGAGTGGCAACATGTGCATTTTTCAGATGAGATGCATTGTATGCGCCATCGGGCAGATGATCACTGGCGTGTAAGATATGAAACATCTAATGGCAAACACCCTGCAACAAGGGAGAGAACTTTATGGCCTGAGGAATGTTTTCATGGTATTCCCTGGGTGAGCCCATCATTTTTGATGCCACAATGGATCACCACAAATACACATTTATCCTTGGAGGCCATGCATTTTGTTTTTCGTTGGCATGATGACATCTCCCAGCAGGACAATATAACGTTTCACACAGCTCACAGTCTATGCCTGGTTTGAAGAGCACCAGAATGAGTTAACCTTACTTCCCTGGCCACCAACTCACCAGATTTAAATCCAATCGAGAATCTGTGAAACCATCTCGATCGGGCTGTATACCTCATAGATTCTCCACCGAGAGTCCTAATGCAGCTGGTCATGTCACTGGAGCTGGCATGGTTCCACATCCCTGTTGGCACCTTCCAAAATGTCAATGACTTTCTTCCTGCATGTATCTCAGCAGTCCGCACTGCAATTGGTGGTTAGTCAGGCTTTTGACAGGTGGCCATATAAATGTGAGTGGACAGTGTGTTAACCTAAAAATTTGTAATTTTCTGTGGGATTTCCTATTTGTTCACTCTTCAATGCAAGGATGAAAATATGTTTGAGACCAAATTTGCTTTTTCAGCAACTTGATAAGAATCTCAAGACTTGGGAAACAATGTCAATTTATGCCTTCTGCTTAACTAAATAAATTACTTTAGTTGGGAATATTAAACTGGTTTCAAAAGGAGTCAATTCTACATCTGCCTTAGTTTTAACATATCTACTTTTAAAGCTAGTCAAGTTTAAAGTCTGCTAGCAGTCATACTCCTCAAATAAGTAAAATCACCCTTTTCCCGCAGTGGTTTATGCTACTTGAAACCAAATTAAGTGTGGCAATAATACTTTACAAACTCTGTCCAGGAGATTGGTGGTAGTACTGTAACGTTGCCCTTTTTGCAAATACTTCCATAAGGCTAATACAACTACATTTCCATAAATCTGCAATTACTTCATTCCTGAGGTGACATTTCTAATTTCTTTCCTATGAATCCATCAACATTTGCAAGAAAAAGTTTGTTTGTGAGATAAGAAGTAAGGAACTGTTAGTTTCATTTCACCGTTAATAAAATTTACAAATGGTGTTTCAACTTACCATTTCATGTATTAGTATCTTTGTCATATATTTGGCAAATAATTTTCTAAGTTTTGTAAATGTTTAAAACAAAAATGGAAAATTACAGCCAGAAATTGAAAGATACGGTATAACCCTGCTTTTACATTACTGGGATTAAAATTCTCCCACCATTTACAACATCTTTTTACTGCTTCCATCAAATTTACAGTGTTCATAATTTTACTTGGCACCCATTTTTGCACCAATATATTTATAATTTTCCAACGAGTTATGGTTTACGAAACAAAATACACAGAGAAAAAACTGACATAATTGACATAAAATGATGCTGGCATTGCACTGGCCTTCAAGCAGTTTTTACAAACATTACATGGTTAACTTTCTTGAGCGTGGGCATTCTACGTAGTAGATCTGAATTGGTAAATGTAGTAACAATTCATGGCACTAGTGCATTGTCACCTGACACTACCAAGCTCCACTCAGCTTGAAGGCTGAAGAGAGTAACTGTTTAAATACAAGTCAGATGAAGGTGAAATTTCATATGAACATCCACTTGCTTCTTTTCACTAACAGCCTTAGCTTTTAATGCTGTGTGCTACACAAAATTAAAAATGGTAAAATTACTGTAGCCACATTGTTTCAGTGTTGATTTCACCCAGCTATTATGATAATGATTTGTATATGTACTGCACACAGTATCATCTGCTAGCTCTTAAAGGCTGACTAGGTTGGCTGTGCCGACAATAGTTTTGCTACAGACCAAGGCGAGTTAATTTCAACTGACACAGCTACTCCGTTCAACCAGAGCACAAAGAGTTAACTGTGTGTACTGTGTAACATTGTTTGTAGCCTTACATAACTGATCAAAGTGTTGGGTGTTAGCTATTTCTTTCAAGTAAAAATTTAGCGCTCTCTGTTGCAGTTTTAAGAGGGAAAATATTATGAAGAGAGATAGGAAAATCTTTTTGATGGAAGAGAAGGTAAAAATTCTTGAAGGAATTGAAGTTTATTGCAGAGCTCACATTGTATTAGTGCAGAGTTCAGTGGTGCCTCTGTCCACACTGAACTCAACTGTCAAAAACAAAGACTCCATTTTGGAAAGTGCATGTAACAGTGCCCAAATTAAAACAAATCCAATAAGTGAGAGTAAGACTTGCACACTAAGTGTTCCATACATATTTAATTATGTATACAGTTCGTCCATCCTAGGAATCGAGCATCTCGACAATTTCTGCCTGTTATCAATATTGGTAACTGGCAAGGTATCAGTCCTGGGAATTCCAAGACTTTAAAGATAGTTTCCAAGATCATTTTCAGATTTCTTCCCTTAATTGCACCATGGAACATTGCTTCTGACCACATTTCATGATTCTAGGTCAACTGGAAGTACCCTATAGTTTTTATGAATGAATTTGTATCAAAGTAAGTGACATTAATGACTGCATCTTTTGACTGGACTGACTAAGAAGCTTAATTCTTTTATACCACCAACAGGACTGTTGAATGGTATGTGGCATAAATGGCCACACCTTTTGATTGAAATCACTTAGTAGCTTAAATTTTTTACCCCACCATCAGACTGCTGATCAGAGTATGTGACATACATTTGAATGTGATACATCAACCCATTCCTGAGAAAATGTGATACATCAGCCCATTCCTGAGAAAAAGGGAATCTTAACAGATGAACTGACAGGTAGATAGAGAACAAATGATTAAAAAAATATTTTTCTCGTGTGATATAAAATTACAAATTAACAATTTTCAGATTTTTTCCGTTTACTTTTACTGTGAATCTTTGCTGCTTTCCAAATTTCATGATTTCAGATCAATGGAAAGTAGCCTACAGGTTTTCATGAGTGAGGGTTTGTGAGTGTCAAATATGTAGCATACTTGGCCATACTTTTTAATTGCAATCACTTTTGGTATAAAATCTAAAAGCTCAGGTACAGTCAGGGCACTGTGTTCAGCCACCAACATCACTTTGTTCAACACTTTAGCAGCAGAAATTGACAAAAAATGATGCATTTTGGAGAGATCTTTAATATGGTGAAACACTTAAACTGCATATTTCTGTAGTACACAAATATAAGTACGAAAACTGCCAAATAAGCACTTTAGCTTCACAAACATTAAATCAACATGGCAACTGCTCATTTTACTAATCTCTCTCTCTCTCTCTCTCTCTTTCTCTCTCTGTCTCCAAAAACATATTGTTTTTAGTGCAATTTAGTGTGCCTATGTGCAAGGAAATGTTAAATCAAAGGCTAAACATAGGACCTAATTCAGAAAACTTTTACTAGATAATAAACAAGTTACCAAGTTGCTGATGCATATTTTGTGTGTGTGTATATATAACTTTCACAAATTAAATAGAGATTTCCCACCTTTTATGTTTTCCCCCATTTTAAACCATTTTTAATGTCCATTGAAAAGTGCATACATGGGGTTCGAGGGTAACTACGTGTTTAAATATAAAAATGCTATACTTTGAAAGGGAAGAAAGACTGGTGTTACAGAGGGATCCCTACTGAAGTGTGGCTACAACAGATACATAAAATTCTAATAAATCTTGATTTTCTTTGAAGACTGAAAGTTATTCCCATAGGGCTTAAGGATGTCTCATAGAACAGCCACCTGCCCACGAACTTAATTCTGTATGGCATTCACATAAAGTTTTCTTTAACGAGGCAACACAAGTGCCCAGTCAGATGAAGGCAGTTGTGGACGGCTCTAAAATTGTCACATAAGACTTCAAGAAATGCTCCAAACAGATGATGAAAACATTAGGTTATTAGTGGTCAACTGTAGAAGCATTCACATGTGCTAGGGTTTAAATTACAACAGTACAATAGTTTGATAAAATAGAAAATGACAGCAGTGAGAAATGTATGATAAAGGACAGCCTATGTGGCCAGTATATCTATCAGCAGACAAACTTAAATCAACTGGGGACAAAACTAATAAATATGTGAAATAGTTCAGATAAACTTAATTATTAAGAGTAAGCTGAAAATTATGAAACTGTTCTACAAACTTTCTCTGAAAAGCATCTACAATGGATAGCTATGTTGCCCACTAATGATACCAACATATTAATTTGTAGGTTACAAACATATTAGGATGTTCACAAACACTGTATGTCTGTTAGCAGACATTTCAAGAGCCAAAACCAGAGAAGGTAGTGATGTTGAAAGTTGTTGTCTGGAGCAAAATCAATGCTCTAACACATCCCAAAGGTGTTCCATTAGTTTTAGGCTGGAACTCCAGACAGACCTTCCCATTTCTGGATTATTATTGCCCACAAACTGCATTATGGTTGGTTTGGTTGTTTGGGGAAGGAGACCAGACACCGTGGTCATCGGTCTCATCGGATTAGGGAAGGATGGGGAAGGATGTCGGCTGTGCCCTTTCAGAGGAACCATCCCGGCATTTGCTTGGAGTGATTTAGGGAAATCACGGAAAACCTAAATGAGGATGGCCGGACGCGGGATTGAACCGTCATCCTCTCAAATGCGAGTCCAGTGTCTAACCACTGCGCAAACTGCATTATGACAGGGTGCATTTTCATGCTGATACAAACGATTATCCTCTCTGAACTGTTCCTCTACTGTACGCAGCGGACAATGGTGGTCATATCCTTCTGGATTTAGTGGTTTTTTTTTTTTTTAAAGCATAATAAGAGGACCACACACTAACCACAAAATACAAATCCATACCATAAAACCTCTTTTTCCATACTTCACTGCTGGCACTAACAGAATGGCAAGTAACATTCTCCACTCATTCACTTACCCAAATCCTTTAATCAGATTGCCACAGGGTATAGCATGATTCACCAATCCAAATCACGTTTCCAGTCATTAACTGCACAGTGGAGCCGTCCTTTATACCACCTCAAGCATCGACTATAAATACTAGTGACTTGTGAGGAGTTGCTAGACCACTACATCCCATTCTTTTTAATTCTCTATGCTAAGTCATTGTTCTAGAAGGACTGTTAGTAGCACTTTGGAAACCATGAGTGATACCTTCCACTGATTTTATGCCATTTTTTACAATCACTCTTCACAACGCTCGATGGCCACAGTCTGTCAGTACATGAGGTCTCCCTGGTCTCGATTTAGATATGATTTTTTCTTCATTTTTCCACTTTACGATCACATCACCAATAGCCGAACTGGGCAGCTTTAGAACCACTGAAATGTCCCTTATGGATTTGTTACTCAGGTGACATCAAATGACTAATCTATATCTGAAGTCGCAGAGCTCTCTTGACTGACCTATTCTGCTGTTTACAACTTCTCTACTGACACTACAACACTCTCTGTCTGCTATTTTACTTATGGGTTCACCTCTTGTGACATCTAGTAGTCAATTCTGCATTGTGTAGGGTCGTAAGAATACATCTGAACAAATAGTAAAGACTGAATCAGTGATGTGATGCACTTGTAGCAACAACAATCACCAAGATACAAACTAAAAATCATTTTTGAAAACTGGGTTCACAGAAAGTCATGCCACTTTTTAAATATGAATTAGAATCATTCAGTGCAAGGTAAGTAACTTGCAGAGGAACTGTGCTAAAACTGAAGAAAATAGTCAAGCTCCACAAAAATAATGATTAGGATGACAAAATTGATAACATATGATCAGTTGTAGGTATAGCAGTCTTCCATTCATTGATAGGATACTAGGAAAATGCAATGACACTAGAAAGGTGACTGCTTACTAAACACTCATGTGACCCATCCTAGAATACTGCTCAAGCGTTTGGGTTACATACAAAAAATGACTAACAGGGGATATTGAATGCATACAAAGGTGGGTAGCAGAGATTATCAAAAGTTTGTTTGACCCATAGAAGAGTACTGCAGAAATGCCAACAAAACCTGAACTTCCACACACTTGAAAATAGATGTCAACAACTCCATGATAGCCTACTTAGCAACCTTCAAGAAGAAGTATTAAATGAGGAATCTCAGAATGTACTACAACCCCTATTAATTGCGCCTGAAGACATGATCAAAATTATTACAGCATGCACAGAGGCAATATATAAGCAGGCATTCTTCGCGTGTTTGATATGTGAATGGAACAAGAAGAAAGTTCAATATGAGATACGATCGAGAGTACCCTTTGTTATGATTTTCACAGCAGTTTCCAGAGTATAGATGCATATGTAGGTCCCCTTGATACACATACTATTATCAGGCAAATTTTGTAGACAAAGAACCTGCTGCTCAGTATGTACAAATCAAAATGTAAAACTGAAGAGATAAGCAGATGTTGACATAAAGTGGAACTGCACTTGTTACAATGTCCTTATAAGTTATTAGTGGCATAAAAATTATTCTTGCTGTGGCCATTGATGATGATGATGATGATGATGGGATCAAAACTAAACAAATACCGTAAAGCTAAGTTCTGTTTATGAATGCTCATTCCAGACTAAATACTGAAAAATGCTGCCTAGGCATCAATAGTACTGACACTAGAAAACCTTAAATCACTTAACAGAAATCCTACCAGATTTCTTTTGGAATTTACAAGCGAATTACATCACTCTTAACAATATTTTACTGTATCTCCACTGTGTAGAGATATTTTCCAAGTGACGGGACAGAGCACAACAGTTCATGCTTTTCTTGGGGAGAGAACTGAGAGGGAGGAGGGTGAAGAGGGATAGGACTGAGAGGGAGGGTGAAGAGGGATAGGGATAGGGAGAGGGAGGGGGATAGGGATGGGGAGAGGGAGGGGGAGGGGGAGAGGGAGGGGGAGGGAGGAGAGGGAGGGAGGGAGGAGAGGGAGGGAGGGAGGAGAGGGAGGGAGAAGAGGGGGGAGAGGGAGGAGAGGGTAAGGATGAGCAGGATGGGGAGTGGGAAGGTGAGAAAGCAGAACTAATTCACTCTATGCTATTTGCTTCCATCAATCGCAACCTTCTAGAACATATTTTGAGTTCTAACATAGTGATCTACCCTCAATATAACGAAATTTCTATGTGAATCAGCACTGACCCCAAAACAATCTATTCTGCGACACCATGTCTGCACTCTTCACACAATATTCAAAAAGCAATGGCTGCAATTAACTGGGGGATTAAATGACCATTTGTAATATTTAGCCAAGATTGTGACTTGACTGATAACTACTTGACCGGTAACTGAATCACATCTGAACTGTCACATAATACACATAATGGGAAGAAAAATGCATAGAGGCATGAATAGGATTAATCCAACAGTCTTGGTTGTAGATACAGCAAATGCATAGAGGCATGAAGAGGATTGATCACACAGTCTTACAAAGGGAGGCCACGATGTTTGGAAAACGGATTTACTTCAAACTTCGAACACTCGTAGTACTCCATTGGGACAACAAAATGTGTAAACGGTAGTGCGTACTTCTCAAGTGTTCTTGAGAAAATTGAAAGATAATTTTGGTCGTCAAATATATACCTGTGCATTATCATTTTCACCACGAAGCGGCGGCAGCCGAGCGGTTAGCGTTCAAGCCCCGTAATCGCTGAATCGAGTCCCGTTCGTCAGTTTTTTTTCCCAACACAGTCATATTCTTTACTATTTGTATTACAATTGATATAATGGGAAAAATACATGTAATCAGATGAACTTTTATTAAATTTACAACGTTTTTAGCAGTCTAAAAATTTACTAGTCGATAGTTATGAATATTATGTTATTTGTGATAATAAAAATTTGTAGACTGCCAAATAACATTGTAAATTTAATAAAAGTTCATCCGATTACACGTATTTTTCCCATTATATCAATTGTAATATAAATAGTAAAGGATATGACTGTGCTGGGGGGAGGGGGGGGGGGGGGGGGGGGGGCTGACGAATGGGACTCAATTCATCGATTATGGGGCTTCATCAAATTATCTTGCGATTTTCTCAATAATGCTTGAGAAGTGCACACTACTGCTTACACATTTTATTGTCCTAATGGAGTACTACAAGCATATGAAGTTTGAAGTAAATCAGCGTTCCAAACATTGTGGCCTCCCCTTGTTAGTTGTAGATACAGCAAATAGATGGCTCAGAGAGAGAGAGAGAAACTGTGTTAGTTCAGTTTTATTTTACAGGTAGGACAATGTAACTGAAATGCTGCAATATCTGAAATGAAAGGTGCATGGATAATGAACGCCTAAATATATTATGCTAATTTACTTAAAATATTATAAGAACAGGTTTTCCTGGCAATTTTTGTAAATATTCTTAAACTTCCTGAATATGGTGGACAATTTCTCATATAGAGGACCCAAACAATCATTCCTTCTGCACTCCACCCGTGAATGGCAGAGGGCATTTTCTTTACCATATTAAGGCTTCCTCCACTTACAAACATGTCACAGTTAACATGCAGATTACTGCACAGGGCACAAAAGTCATGGGAAAAAACATAGCACACCACAAAAGATTAGGCCCATACTCAATCTTTTAAGGCATGTTTCTCACTGAGGTGATGTGGTATGTGGTACAATACATTGTAATAAAGGTCGTGCAATGCAATGCTCATCTGTTCAGCACTTGTGTTCACACGGGAGTGATATGACAAGCAGCAAGACTACAGTAATTTTTAAATCGACACCAACCTGTGAATTAATAGTCATTTCCCATACATCAATCACAATGAAATTTTATCTAGCCTTCAAAATAACAATAGTTAACTTCTGTATGTTTCAGTACTGTATCTGACATAATTTTGGAGATATTCAAAATTAACTAAATTTTATAACTTCCCATTAAAAGGAATGTCTGGACATGTTAATATGTTTTTGTAAATAGATAAAAGGATACATCACAAATAATGGATATAGTTCAACTGCAATATCTCATAAGTTCTCTCAACACAAATGCAAATTCCACAAATTCTATTGAATGAGTCCAGACAGACTGTACTTTTTGGAGCAACTACTTTCAGCTACTTTTGACAAAGCAAGTCACAAACTTGTAACTTACTACTTCTCCTGCTGAGAAGCTACTCATTACAATACGTAATTTTGTGCAAGTGTTTGAGTGATATTAAAAATGCCGCTATGAAACAGTTATTTTTGTACGACCACATTTGTGCTACTTTATTTAATGTGGATACAATAATAACAGCAACAACAGTTACATGTTGAAAAGCTACAACTATTAAATAACTTAATGAAATTCAGCTAGAGGTGTATTCATAAAAAAATGTTGCCAGATTTGAAGTGAGATCATATTTGAACAGTCATCCTGCATGAACAACATGTTGATTACACATAGCACAGAAAGAAATAGCAGGTGAAGATGTATTCCCAGTCTGTAAGCACACATGCATGTTAATGTTTCGGCTTGTATCAGCAGTAGACTAAAAAGAGAAACACGAGTCAGCTCCACATAGTAGGTGGCAATAGCTTCGCATGTGGTGCATTGTTGCCAACTTCGCTACAGACAACCTACAACATGTATCCTGTATTTACTCAAGACTGGAAAGAAATTTCGATGTGTTAGCTACACCTCATATGCAGAAATCTGTGACCTAAAATGTACCAATTATAAACTGGCCAGTGATTACATTCTTTTTTGTAAACTTTTCAAAATGTAGTCAGTGAATTACTCATTTCAAAGTACTGCAAAAACTATGGACAATAGGGAAAAGAAAACCAGTTCATTAACAAGATGTCAAAAAAAAAAATGATTTTTTTAACAATCAGTTTCTGTGGAACTGCATTAAAAATACTGCATAGTGGAGAACACACGCAAACCTAAAAACTGTGGTTTTTAACTTCTTATGCAAAAAGTAAAAGCTTTACTGAGAAACCATGTATAGAGACAGTTGTACCTCGGCTTCATTTACATACAACAACATTTTACAGGCCACATCATACAACTTTAAATTTAGTTCTCCCTTTCCCTCCCTGCATGTCAAACAATACTGTTCTGTGGAGCAACCAGCACTCTGTGTTGTGCCAGACACGTGCTGGTGTTATATTGCTGTCTTTCCAGTGTGAACCAGTAAGTCACTTCAACTACATTTCTGTGTGTTCCATCAATGCGGGCTGCTTCTAAGTCATCACCTCAGTGGGAATTGTGTCTAACCAATTTCCAGTCCTTCCTTTCATTTCTTTTCAATCTGCCACAAGAGGGCAGTCTACATGTCCTACAAACTCTCCTAAGTTTGGCCACAATGGTCTTTATTTGAAGTCTACAATGCCAGTACCTACGTGTAATGAGTACTGAAGTGTATTATTTAATACTAAATGAACTTCAGAATACGTGCAGGCAATTCATACATTTTTGTACAGATGTATATGAAATTTGGACATTATCTGCAGTTCCCCAATGAGGCCCAAATCAGCTGACTGAGTAAGACTTAGAGATTTCTGTCTAATTAGTGCAACCAAATAAAAGAACAATAACTTCACTTAAAAACTCCATACAGTTTGTGGACTTGAATTACAAGATATTATTCATGCAAACCATATATAAAATATACACTTTGTGCAATAACATAAGTTAGAGATTCTTTTCTTGTGGGATATTTAACTTCATTTGATACTTGAGCCACAAGATGTTCTACCTATTAAAACATTAGTATAACTTCTTTTTGTGAGGAATAAGTTACTATTTTCTGATTTGATTTTCTCATTACACAGGCAAAGAAATGTGAAACCAACGAAATCTGTGGATATGCACGGGCTGATATGTACTCAATATATTACCAATGTTCCTGTCCTGCTGGAAACCTCTGCTTATTTGTGGATTACAACACCTACAATGTGACTGAACTATTCTACAGTGGAGCAGCATATCAAGCTCTATGCACTCCTTTTCCACATAACTTATAAGATATTCATATAAAGTTCTTCATAAATGAGTGTATAAGTTTAAACTTCAAATTTACTATGTTTTAATTTTGTACGGGAAATTATAGACTATTTTCATATTGTCTCACTTCTCATTTTTATATATCTACAAAATCAATTAACAGAAAATACCCTAATTAAGACACAAAGTACAGAACACCTAAATTTAATTGAAATCATTTCAGAAGAATGAGAGTAATGTTACATGTAAATAGTGGTGCAGAAAAGATTGTAGACATAAGAAATTCTTCAGTTACCTTCACAAAAATACTGAATGATTTCTATCAGCTAATCCGATTGCAGAAGAAATGTTGTACCAACAACTAACTACTACTACTTCTACTGCCGCTGCTGCTGCTAAAGCACAAACATGCACACACATGAATGTGACCTTACACACACACACACACACACACACACACACACACACACACACACACACACACACCAACATATTTTCTTTGCATAGTGGTTGTGGTCTGCTCCTACATAGTTATTTTCAAGTATAAACACTCTCTTCTTTTCATAATCTTGTTTTACATTAATTTGATACAGGCTTTGAAGCTGATTTTACACTCTACCTCATGCTATCAAAGATTTCAGAACTGTGAAACAAAACATCACATACATCAAAGTCAGACAAGATCATATACTTGTACAGGCGTATAAAAAAAATTAAATACATGGGAAAGTATAGTGTTCAGAAACAATGAAATTTTGGTGTGCCTTACAGGATAAACTGAGAAGTTGCTTGGAGTTGAACTGTGATACATTTTCTTCCTGTGCTTTGCCTTGCCTTAGCCTCTGATGAACTTATCTGTTTCCAGGTTTATGATGTGACATTTATTTCATGTGTGTACTAAATTTTGTGTAGAGATAAATACTGAAGCTATCTACAATATAAATCTTTCTTATAAGCTACAGGCCACTCAGGAAAGTACAAAAAAATGAAAGAATAAATCAGACACCTGAATCAAAAAGAAACACAAGGGTCAGAATTGGAATTCAACAGCAGAAAGTAGGTAACGAGACTGCATAATATTTAATTTTATAACTGAAAGAAAGAGCTTAGATTCGAACAACTGACTTAAATTAGATGTAAGTGAAAGAAACAAAATGGGGAACTTAATAAAAGAAAAAAGTAGGCAAATAAAATAAAGAGAGAAGAAGAAAATGGTAAAATGAAATACCTCCCATGGCTGAAGGAACTGAGAACAAATTTTTTTGAGGGGTACAAAAGAAACTAGGATAAAAATTGAAGATTTTATGGATGCAATAGCCTTATGTCACTGGAGAGTTAGTTCCTATCAGTGGACAACAGTAGAGTGTAGAGCCAATGCAACGAATCAAGTATACAGCAAACACTCACATCTCTACTGTTATATTCTGCATAACCAAACATTTGAAAATGCAAGATGGCCTCGGTAGCCCAAAGACTGTGATTGTGTGCGTGAGTTGTGACTGTGAGCATGTGTATATTGTCTAATTCCAATGAAGGCATTTTTGGCCAAAAGTGTACTTGCTGACATTGTTTTTGCTGTGCCCATCTGGGACTGAGCATCTCCACTACATGGTGAGTAGCAAAAATCCTTTTCTGGTATATTCCGCAGCAAATTTAGGAAAATTATGAATTAATTTACTAGCTTCAAGCAGCTATCTGCAACTCTGTGTTCTTTAAATATTTGTCTTAGTAAAGTATTGCCCATAAACTGTAGATAACGTGACAGATTGCTCAAGTTTTGGTAGTTTCATTAATGTTAGCCTTCTTTGCATATTTTAAGTAATTCATGACATAAGGAATACCACTATGGGACAACTGGACATGAACATCAATTGCAAAAAAGAATGTAATTATAATATATGCCATTTACGCAAATGGGAAACAGACTCACAATATTTAATCTGATCATAATAGTAAGACAATGACATTATAATTTCAACATGAATTAAAACTGACTTCTGCCATTTGAGAAGTGACACTGCAGAGAAACAAGTAAATTATTATGAGAGAGATTTCCTAGCTATTATTTACCTTCACAACACAAAATGTGTAGTACTGACAACACAAACCTATGAAAGTAAAGGCAGCATTAATATCTTGCTTTCGGAATTAGTACTTCCTTCCTTACGGAGTTGGAGAAGCTTAAAAATGAAGACCTGGTAACTTAGATCCCAGGACGAGAGGAACCCTTAGGTAGTGATGAAGAGGGAAGGGCAAAGATCCTCATCTACGCTCATCACTACAAGTGGGTTTCTCTCATATAGCGGTATGTGTGGCCTGCCCTTCCTTTGTACTGTTCCCTTCTCCTCCCTGAAGAAGACACTATTAGTTCTGAAAACTAGATAGTGTCAGTTTTATGTGCATCTACTAATACGAGGGCGGTTCAGAAAGTAACCTCCGATTGGTCACAGTGCGGGTTGTGGGGGGAGTAGCGACGCCATCTGTGCGTTCACGCACTCAACAGGTCAGTCGGCATCAAGCAGTGGTCGAGTGAACGTCGTACCTGCGCTAGTTTAGTTTTTGTGGCAGTTTGAAATGTGTGCTGCAATAGAAAACCCCGCCAAATGTGAAGTGCGTGCTGTCATAAGGTTTTTTTACAGCCAAAGGATATTCTGCAGCAGCTATTCATCGTGAGCTTTGTGCCGTGTACGGACCAAGAGTTATGAGTGAAGGAGTTGTCCGTGAATGGGTACGTTTATTTAAAAGTGGACGAGAAAACGTTCATGATGAAGAGAGGAGTGGTAGACCATCATTGGTGACTGACGAACTCGTTCAGACAGTTGATGCAAAAGTTCGTGAAAATCGACGTTTCTCAATGTCAGAGTTGTCTACTGGTTTTCCACAGATTTCTAAGACTCTCTTGTACGAGATAGTGACAGCAAGATTGGGTTACCGTAAGTTCTGTGCACGATGGGTGCCCAAAATTCTTACCGACCACCACAAAACTCAAAGAATGGCCTCTGCATTAGACTTTCTGTCACGTTATGAGGACGAAGGAGAACCATTGTGAAACAGAATCGTGACCGGTGACGAATCCTGGATTAAGTACGTGAACCCTGAGACAAAAGAACAATCAAAGATGTGGGCACATTCAAATTCGCCTACCAAACCAAGAAAAGCCTCGCAAGATTTTTCTGCCAGAAAACTGATGGCAACGGTGTTTTGGGATGCCAAAGGGGTGTTGTTGGTTGAATTCATGGAACGTGGTACGACCATTAATCAAGACGTGTACTGTGAAACAATAAAAAAGTTACGACGGGCTATACAGAACAAACGCCGTGGTATGCTGACTTCCGGTATCGTTTTTTTGCACGATAACGCCCGTCCTCACTCTGCTCGCAGAACAACGGCCCTTCTTGAGTCCTTCAAGTGGGACGTTATCAACCATCCACCTTACAGCCCAGACCTGGCGCCAAGTGATTATCACCTCTTCATGCATTTGAAGAAATGGCTCGGGTCACAGCGGTTTGATGACGACGAAGAGCTCAAAGATGCGGTCACAGGCTGGCTCCAGGCACAAGCGGGTGATTTTTATGCAGAAGGAATTTCAAAGCTTGTGAAGAGATACGATAAGTGCCTCAATCGCTATGGAGACTATGTAGAAAAATAGTGCAAAGATGTAGTTGTAAGATGTATATATTAAAATATTTTTATTTAACTTGGTGTATTTTTTTAAATCAACCGGAGGTTACTTTCTGAACGGCCCTCGTAGTTTTATACATTTTGTTGCCTCAAAGCAAACAATGACCAACAATTCCCTCTCATAATTCATTAGTTTTATTGGTCAAATTTTACTTTGATACAAACAAGTAAATCAAAGATCTAATCACCAAGTGGCAGCAGAACACACACGTAAAAGACTGTTGTGATTGGCAAGCTTTCAGTGCCAGTGGATCCTTCTTCAGGCAGAAGGTTGAAGGGGAAGGAAGAAGGATGAAGGAAAAGGACTAGAGAGGTCTAGGAAAAGGGGTAGATTTTGGGAAAGTTGCCCAGAACTGGGGTCAGGGGAAACTTACCATACGGGATGAGAATGAAAGACTGATTGTTGGGGACTGCATTGGACAAGATTTGAAAACCTGAGAGCTTAAAGGTGGAAGACAGGATAATATGCAAGACAGAGATTACCACTACAACATCATGTACGAGTTAATAAGCGTAGGAAGCTAAGTGCATTGAACATAACAGAGATGGGAGGGGGCAGTGAAAAATATATGAGAAAGACAATGAAAGATGTAGAAAACTAAAATAGAGTGAAGCAAAGAGCAGTTACAGTGGAGAATAGCTGAGACGGAAGAAATTAACGTAAATTAAGGCCAGGTGGGTAGCAAAACCAAGGACATGTTGTAGTGGTAGTTCCCACCTGGGGAGTTCTGAGAAACTGGTGTCTGGGGGAAGAATCCAGGTGGCACTTGTGGTGAAACAGGGGCCGAAGTCATTGTCCTTCCCGTCTACTTTTCACTGCCCCCTCCTGTCTCTGTTATCCCAGATCACGTAAGAAACAGATTGCCCGATCGCTTGGTCTAGCAGGCAACCCTTGTCAGGGAACGGCCACCAGACAGTGACAGCGTCACACCCTTACTTGTGGCACCAACCACTAGATGGCACTCTGTTCTGTGAAATATGTGACAACATCGTCCGAACACGTGCAGCTTTCCACCGTTTGGCATCTGAGAAGTACAGCTATTTCTGACATACCGGTGTTAGTGGATTGAGTCGTAATGCCGAGTGCCTGCGAATATATCAACTGTGGAAGGAATAGACGAACAAATCCTGAACTAAAAATGTTCAGATTTCCCGTCAAAGATAAAGAAAGGTTACGGAAGTGGATTTTAAATCCAGGTAAATCAATGAGTTAGTTACGAGTAAGAATTAATAAAGAGCCCTAAGCATTCGATCCCATCTAAATTTTGTCGAACTTATATTCTGATATAACGTGGCACCCCTTCCTTTATTTTTTTTCGAAGTTATCGTTGTTAAGTGCGTACATGAAATTATATTTGTTTACAACTAAGAGTAATCAAATGCAAAATGTGATTATACTTAAGAACACTTACAGAAATACTTAGAAAGAAATCAAAATCTGTTTCTTAAACTTATTTACAGTCTCAATGTAAAAAATATATTGCCGTTATAACTCACATAATCCCTATACATACTCTATGCAAAATAAATAATTCTGTCGGTAATGTCAGGACGCGAAACCCACTGCTCAGTGCAGTTTGTCAGTAAACTAACTGATCATATTTCAAAGACGTTGAGAAGATTTTGAAAGCTTTATAGTGTTAACCTGCACATGGAGATCTTTTTTACCACCATAATCAGTATCAGAAGAGCTGTATAACAAAGAGGAAATAGAAGGCATGGAAGGAGAGTGTAAAACCTATGTGACTGCAATACAGTCTTCATTTCAACAGTAACTCGTGAGAAATGTTTGTGTGTTACTTTTCATTTATTTCATTTCCCATATGATTGTGAGAAGTATCCCTACAGTAGAAATAAACTTGGTTTGTAGAATTACAGGAGCTAATCTACATTCTTCGATTGAAAACTCGGGAAAAACCACAGTCGATCATGAGCTACAGTCAGCTGTGTGACGAATGCATTTCGCGCGCAGCGCTCTAGCCGAACACAAATCAGCCTAATTCACGTCACCGAAGATACAGCGTTGCCAATTCCGTGACATGGACAGGTCAGTTAGCATTGTAGCGTCGCCTGCGACATCTGTTGACCGATGGGAAAACTATTTTTACGGTTGCCTGTTCTGCCGTAAGGATGGTTTCTTACGTGATCTGGGCTGTTATGTACAATGCACTTAGCTTCCTACGCTTATTAACTCATACATGATGTTTTAGTAGTAATCTCTGTCTTGCATATTATCTTGTCTTCCACCTTTAAGCTCTCAGGTTTTCAAATCTGTTCGTCCGATGCAGTCCCCAACAATCAGTCTTTCATTCTCATCCCGTATGGTAAGTTTCCCCTGACCCGCAGTTCTGGGCAACTTTCCCAAACTCTACCCCTTTTCCTAGACCTCTCTTGTCCTTTTCCTTCACCCTTCTTCCTTCCCCTTCAACCTTCTGCCTGAAGAAGGATCCACTGGCACTGAAAGCTTGCCAATCACAACAGTCTTTTACGTGTGTATTCTGCTGCCACTTGGTGATTAGATCTTTGATTTACTTGTTTGTATCAAAGTAAAATTTGACCAATAAAACTAATGAATTATGAGAGGGAATTGTTGGTCATTGTTTGCTTTGAGGCAACAAAATGTATAAAACTGCTAGTAGATGCACATAAAACTGACACTATCTAGTTTTCAGAACTAATAGTGTCTTCTTCAGGGAGGAGACGGGATACATTGGGTTCCGGGTGACTTTCCCAAAATCTACTCCTTTTGCTAGGCCTCTCCAGTTCTTTTCCTTCGCCATTCTTCCTTTCTCTTCAACCCCTCTGCCTGTAGGTGGAGCCACCGGCTCCGAAAGGTTTCCAGCCACAATAGTCTTATGTGTGTGTTCTTCCGCCACTCAACGAGTATATTTTTATCTATACAATTACATAATTTTATCAATAAGTGATTGTTTTTGTTGTTAAACAAGTAAATATTTGAGCACAAGTTGTATGTATTAAAGCTAAAATAGAAAATAAAAATCACTTTAAATACACATTAAGTATATCTGTGTTAGGAAATTATTTCTACGCTGTAATTCAACTTCTGGAAAGATAAAAAATATGCTTTTTTAACACATTACAAACTACTACTATATCATGCAAACTAAGGTCTTTGTAACAACTTCAGCTGAATAAAAATACTCAGTTGTGAAGTATGGTAAGTGCCTTCTTCAACACAGAAGGTCTTTGATGGGATTATAATACAGAAATCAGAGGCACATAGTACGCCAAATGGTATGTACAGCATAGCTGAAAAATTCGTCCTCTTTTTCTAAGCTATCAAATTCTCCACTCTGAAGTACAGCACACGATTTCTACATTACAAGACCACTTCTACTTACTACCTACATCCACACCTACATCAATTCTTTGCAGTTCACCTTACGGCACCTAGCAGAGGGTACCCTGTACCACTACTAGCCATTTCCTTTCCTGTTCCACTCACAAATACAACAAGGAAAAAATGACTATCTATATGCCTCCGTATGAGCCCAAAATGAGCCCTGATTTCTCATATCTTATCTTCATGATCCTTACAAGCAATGTATGTTGGAGGCAACAGAATCGTCCTGCAGTCAACTTCAAATGCCGGTTCTCAATATTTTCTTAATAGTGTTCCTCAACTATTCAACTAACTGCACTAATTTTCTGGTAAGTAGCAGGATGGGAGTGATGTGTCAAGCTCTCTACAAATTAAATCTCACTCCACAAGAATTAGTAAAATGCCATTCTAAAAGGAATACTGTGTGTGTGTGTGTGTGTGTGTGTGTGTGTGTGTGTGTGAGAGAGAGAGAGAGGGAGAGAGAGAGAGAGAGAGAGAGAGAGAGAGAGAGAGAGAGAGAGAGGAGGGGGGGAGGGGGCTTTCATCTTACATCATTAGCAGTTCTATGCCACTATTTTGTGATGACTGTGTTATATAAAAATTTCAATGTAGTGCCAAACCACTGCGCAACCAAATATTTGAATCATCTTTTACTACATGTCTGTTCCATAAGATAAAACCTCATCATTAACACAGAATAAAGAATCCAATACAGCATTTTTCAAAAACTTGAAAATACTTAACTTCTCATAGATGCTGAATTAATCACATAGAAGGATTGATCTGCAAAGTGAATGGAGATTTTCACACAAGGAATTTCTTTGGAGACTTGATAATTTGTTATGGACAATAACCATTCTCAATGAAAGTCATTTACTGTCTGATTAGTGGTTCTACATAACTAACATGATGTACGTAGTGCTTATGTCAAATTTTTGATCACTCTTTACAGTGTTCACCAACCGAGGTGGTATAATGGTTAAGGCACTGAATATTATTTCCAGAGAGGGGTATTCATACAAAAGACCAGTTATTCATGGTTTCCAAATGATTCCCTAAACTATCCTATGCAGATGCCATTTTCTATGCCATTCATTTCCTTCCCCTTAACCTCTTAATTTTTTGGTGAATGATTGGATCTAAATGTTTCAAATGTGTAGATGTACTTCTTTCTTGGTGTCACTGTCAGGTACACTTCCACAACTCCTAATAAAAACAAATTTTTCATCTACAACCAATAGTCTGATATTTGTACCAAGGTCCTGTTGAAGAGAAATTTTCTTGATCAGGTATTTTATGCACCTGTTGTGCTACCTTTGTTATGCATGTGTGTTATCTCTCTCTTCTTTAGTCTCTTAGAACTTATTTACAATGTACTGTGTACCTGATATTTGGATCAACATGTGTTAGAGAATTAGTGATTTTGACCATTAAATTTAATTATACAGTTATCGAATGCTGACTATTCATCTCCAGCGAAAATAAGAAAGAAAATACTGCAGCTGAAGCTGAATGAAAAGGACTTTAAATTTCATTTCAAGTAAAAACATTTATGTGTAAAAATCTGCATTTGTAAACAAATGATGTTTGAAAATTAACTAATCTAAAACATACAGAACCACAAATTGCTGGAGAAACAAAACGATTTAGCAGCCAAATATGACCAACAGATTCACAAGAGTTATAAAGAGGGTATTATTCAGCTAAAGGTATGTTTTCCAAAACAGAAGTTCGCGTGTTGTCCTACATTTTTCCCTTATTCATCATGGAAGGTTAAATGTGGAGTTTCAGTGTAGTGATTAAAATACAATGGAACAGAACAGTATGATGAAGACAACAGTGAACATGCTACATCATATTTGCTGTACTGGCACTGCGGATATTCAATATCAAAAGACGAAGCAACCACATTTTCCAGATCTTTGCCATGAGCCTTTCCATTCCTCTGCACTTTAATCACTTGTCTGAAATTCCACATTTGCAATTTGACAACAATAAGGGATGAACATATGACAACACAGCAATTTCTATTTTGAGAAATGTGACTGTAAGTACTGCAAATTTTGACATACAGTTTAACTTTTTTTCAAGACTTTATGACTTTTGTGAACCTGTTGGCCATAACTGTCTGTTACTCTGTATTGTATCTTCAGTGACTTGTGATTCTGTAGTCTTTAGATTAGCTAACCTGCAATCATTGATTGTGCACAAATGCAAAGTTTTATAGATAAATGATCTTCACAGGTCGTAGAACAGTAACGCCTCATTTTAAAATTATTTTTATTCAGTTTTAGCCATTCAAGCTGTGGTACTTTCCCTGTTAGTCTCAGAATGAAGATGGCATCAAGAGTGACTGAAAAAAATTTAAAAGATTGCACGAGCCATATAGAACACTGATGCTCAGACGAGTTGCTAAAATCATGAAGAAACACTATCTTGCAATTTCATTTAACAATAGATACTTAACAAAGGCAATATCCTTTTGTTAAGATCGATTAAATTTGCAACACCTGGCACTGATGTACCAAAAATTACCTGGGTTGATTGAGCTGAAACCCCGCGAACAATAGGAATCAGCTCCTCTTGGAAACGATCAGGCCATAAAATGCGTGTCACCAGGCCAAAGTGCAAAGCTTCACTGGCTGTTATTCTGCGACACCCAAACAGCAGCTCACTTGTCTGAAAAAATTTATGAGATAGCATTGGAAACTGGATTCCTGCCCTTAGAAACTGTGTGTGTGTGTGTGTGTGTGTGTGTGTGTGTGTGTGTGTGTGTGTGTGTGTGTGTGGCAAGGGGATACCAGATCGGTATCAGTGTTGCTGCATGATAAAATTAACCAATAGGAAGTCAAGGTAGGAATAACAACAACATTATGAGCAGGACAGATTGCTACTCACCATAAAGATGACACCCTGAGTTGCAGACATGCACGATGAAAAGACTGTTTACATGTAAGCTTTCGGCCAAAGCAATCTTCAGAAAAGAGAAACACATTTACATTCATACAAGCAACCACACCTCATACACGCCACCGCTACCTCTGGGTACTTCGGCCAGACTGCAGCAGAAACACATTGAATATGAGCAAAAATCCAGGGCAGGGAGAAAAAAGGGGAAGTATAGCAGGGTACGAGTGGGGAAAGAGGAATCAGCGCTGCCGGGTGAAGCTTGCAGGAGAGACTAGAGGCGGCATACAGGGCTGCCAGATGCAGTGTCAGGAGGCTATGGGTAAGGGAGAGGAAGGGGAAAACATAGGGAGCAGAAAGGATAGGAGCAGAGACAGGGAAAAGACCCCTTAATGCAGTGGCACAGAGCAGCAAACAATGTGGGAGCGAGGAGGTGACTTGTAAGGAGGTGACTGGACAGAGGGGGCAGGAACAGTTGAGTGGAGGTGTAGGGACAGTAGGTTGTCATAGACTGAGGCCAGGAAGATTATGGGAGTGGAGAATGGATCTGCAAAGTTCAGAAAAACTGGTAGTGGATTGGAGAGTCCAGATGGCCCAGGTTGTGAATCAGCCCTTGAAATCTATTTTGTTATGTACACCTGTTTGTTTTGGCATAGTTTGGTTCACTTTGCTCTTGGTCACAGTTTGGTGGTGCCCATTCATCCTGTATGGTGCCCAGGTGGTTAATGGTCATACCAACATAAAAAGGTGTGCAATGATTGCAGCAGAGCTAGTATATGACATGGATGCTTTCACAGGCTGCCCAACCTCTGGTGGAGTGGAAGGGTGGGAAAGATCTTGGGATGTATGTCCCTAATTTCAGGGCATGATGATAAATAGTCAAAGCCCTGAAGGATGTGGTAGTTATTCCAGCCCATGGTAGCATTGGGTGGTGATGGGGTCATTCCTCTGTAGCTGGTTCTTGGGGGCGGTGGGAGGATTGTAGTGTGGGAATATGGCATGGGGAATCTGTCTGTGGGCTGGGTCTCAGGGATAGTGTCTGTCTTTGAAGGCTTTTGAGAGATTTGCAGCGTACTAAGCAAGTAAGCTCCCGTCCCTGCTGATACACCATTCCCATGTGGCAAGCCTGTAAGGGGCAGATTTTTTTGTGTGGAGGGGATGACAGCTGTCGAAATGCAGGTACCGTTGGCAGTTGGTGGGTTTAATGTGGACAGAGGTATGGATGGAGCCATCAGAGAAGAGGAGGTCAATGTCCAGGAAGGTTGCACGCTCGGTTGAGCAGGCCCAAATGAACTGTATGGGAGAGAAGTGTTGTGGTTCTGAAGGAACGAAGATAGGATGTCCTGGCCCTGGGTCAAGATCATGAAGATATCATGAATGGACCTGAACCAGACCAGGGGTTTGTGTTGTGGGAGACTTCCTCTAGATGGCCCATAGACAGGTTGGCGTAAGAAGGTGCCATGCAGGTGCCCATGGCTGTGTCAGATTCGTTTGTGTATCTTTCCTCCAAAGGATAAGTAATTGTTTGTTAGAATAAATTAATAAGGTGTATGAGGAATGAGTTAGTGGGTTTAGAGTCTGTAGGATGTTGGGAGAGGTTCAACAGCGGCAAGACCATCATCATGAGGGTACAAGGAAGAGGTGTCAACAGTGAAGAAGTGTTGTCAACTGTGATTAGTAGGGATACAGGAGGTAAATGGGTGGACATGATGAAGAATCAGTGAAGGAAGTGGTCGGTATCTTTAATGTGGGAGGCTAGATTTTGGGCCATGCATCCTGTCAACAGGATGTGTTTGTTCTGCTGCCACTTAGTGAGTAGATTTTTTTATCTATTTAATTACATTATATTGTCAAAAACTGAGTGCATGTATACAGTAATAGACTAAACATTGCCAAGAAACCTTCTCTATAATGTTGGGAAAAGCTTTTATTTTATTAGGTCAGCACAGTCATTGTGAAGGGACAAACATTCTTATTCTGCTATTCAGTAATACATTTCAAGAGAAGAAAATTTTTACACTTCTGCAGAAAAGTGACCAGTCACTCACTACTAACAGACAAAGTATGAAAATAATCTTAAAGTGAGTTAACTGTTACTTACCAAACAATTTCCAAACATGTATTGGAATGTCATTGTGGCTCCACCCTCAGGTACTTGTCCAAGTTTAGCATATGGTGTGTAGAATGTTGCTTTATCACTTGCAATCACCATGTCGAAAAAAGGTAGCATTGTTACACCTAAACCAACTGCTGCACCATTAACACCTGCTATAAGAGGTTTGTTGAAATGTGCTAATGTTCTAATAAAATCCCTGAAAATTAAAATTCAGTTTTGTAGTCAATGCAGAGGAAATAAGAAAATCTATTACAATGATTACAATCTACAACAGCCTTATTCGGTGTCATTAAAGTACACAGAAATACATAAGGCCGACACACTCAATGACAAGTCAATTAAATGCTATTTGTTTCATCACACTAAAGTGGAACTTCTATTTTACATTTTCCGATTTTACGTTTTTTGCAATTCTACATCATAAATTCGTAGCCCTTATGAAAAATCCATAAGAGCAGTGCTAAAAATTCCCCGATTTTACGTTTCTTCCTAGTAATGTTTATCTCAATTCGAAGTTCTTACTTGACGCCTCACTTTACTTCATCCCGTTTTCTTCCTACTGATAACAGACCGACAGTTTGCTCCACAGGTGGTGGTGGAGTTGAGGGAATATTTTAGGTCATTGCAGAGAGGGGACATGTGAGAGAGGAAATGCTGACGTAATCCACAATTGGTATTGCCAACACAACTTGCAATGTTTTGCTTCACCATGCAATTAGGATACAACTACTGCTAGATTGCAGCAGCAATGGAAAAACAAGGCAGTTGGCAAAAAGTGTTCCAGAGCACGAAGTATTGCATATCCAGCCAATGCGTGACAAAGGGGACCAGCTGTCATCTTTCCTTGCGCCAGTCTCATCTTTTGGCAAGTATTTCCAATTTACTGTATTCAGCAACAATATAAATCGTCATCCTTTTAAACTCAAAAATTGAGTCTCAAAGAATATGCTTGGTCATAATCAAGGAAACATTGACCATTTTCGGATAGTGAACATTTACTGGCTGGCGACTTGTTAAGTCACCCAACAGCCAGTGCAGGCATCACACCGCACTAACGTAAAATGAGCTTGCCTGCTGGATGTGTGCAGAAGGGTAGTGGCCCTTTAATGATGGGAGTGCAGACAGGAGCGAAGGCATTCTGTGAAGTGCTGAAAATACACTTTTTGTGCACATGATAGCTATGGCGGAGAAGCACATTTTGAAAACTTCTGTGTTCAAATCTGACACAACAGTCAAGATTAGGTATTTTGTGTATGGTAAATTTATTAATAGTGCATAACAATCTTTCATTCTGACAGCGTGTTAATTCTGTAAATATTAGCTGCTCCAGTTTACCGCATTGTATACATCTATTTCGACAGTCTCCTGACAAATGATAAGGGTAGTAAGCATTCGATTCAAACATTTTATGTTTTTATGTTATACTATCTGACATGTTCCACATCCACGAGAATAATCTCATTTCTTGGGTCTATGGAACAAAAACTGAATCTAATCTAATTTAATCTCTACAGTTCCAAGAATTACATAGACTACTCACATATGTACTTTGCACCACACACTGTAGACAGTAAAGATTGGCAGCACTGAGAGCATGAAGTAAAACTCCAGTGCTGAGCTGTCTTCCAAATTTACACTTCACACATTGTGCAGAAATTCATTGATCTGACTTCTAATAAGCTTGTAACGTCAATTTGGGAAGTAAACTCATTTTTTTCATGTCTCTGTTTCTCTCGTCAAGCCTAAAATAACATTTTGACGGTGGCAAGTACCTAAAGTGCGGCTCATAAGAAAAGCATTAAACAATAACAGGAATGGTGACGAATTTTGTCACCAAGCAGATGTCTGCATTTATGCTTAGCTGCTGCAATATTTTTGTTTTAATTCATGTTGTTCATCAATATTTGCTAATTCTGGATGAGCACAAGATAGAGATCTCTCAAAAATGCGTGTTTTGGTTTATAATCTATGGTCATAGCATGTCAGAAAATAGCTCGATTACCTTGTACCCAGATACCAATCTCAGTTTTTTGACGAGTTTTTACTTGCTGTTACACTCTAATGAAATTCATTATCACAAATTATTGTATAAACATGGTAATGTACTCTTAATTTACTTCACTTATACAGATTTTATACAATATATTGGAAATGACTGCGATTTTTAATCATATATGCCAATTACATGTGTTTTTGCTCAGATTTTGGGAGGTTTTAACATTTTCCTCAATTCTGCATTTTCCTCAGTTTTGTGGTTTTTAAGTCTGGACCGAAAAAAAATGTAAAATAGCAGTTCCACTGTATTACTACATTATATAACCAAAAGTATTTGGACACCATCTGACAAGACTGTTGAAGAGTACAATGGCATCTATTACATGGAACATGCAGACTACACTTGCATTCACAAGGAAATAAGACTATGGCATATTTAGCCTGTCAATATCAGCAACTAGTTACATTATCTGATAAGAACTATTAGCTAAAAATACAGGCCTTTTACTTTTATTTATAAAAAAAACACAAAGATTAATATTTTCTGAAAAGCGATACAGACAAAAGATGTAAAAAGATAGATGACAATTTACAATTCCATTCTGCATGTGAGAAAAAATGTCTGTTTTATTTCTTCCTGTCAACAGTTTTGCCAGTCAATCTGCATTACTCCAACAGGATACCACATTTAAGAAGATAAGACAATATAAATTGTTGGTGAAGCTGTATCATTAAAATCACTGTGAAACATGTCTGCAAAAATATTTCAAACAAACAAGTATTGCTCTCTCTCTCTCTCTCTCTCTCTCTCTCTCTCTCTCTCTCTCTCTCTCTCTCACACACACACACACACACACATATATATCTCTAAAAACACAGATGATGTGACTTACCAAACGAAAGTGCTGGCAGGTCGATAGACACACAAACATACACATGAAATTCAAGCTTTCGCAACAAACTGTTGCCTCATCAGGAAAGAGGGAAGGAGAGGGAAAGACGAAAGGATGTGGGTTTTAAGGGAGAGGGTAAGGAGTCATTCCAATCCCGGGAGCGGAAAGACTTACCTTAGGGGGAAAAAAGGGGTATACACTTGCGCACACACATCCATCCGCACATACACAGCTGTGTATGTGCGGATGGATGTGTGTGTGTGTGTGTGTGTGTGTGTGTGTGTGTGTGTGTGTGTGCGCGCGTGTGCGTGAGTGTATACCCCTTTTTCCCCCTAAGGAAAGTCTTTCCGCTCCCGGGATTGGAATGACTCCTTACCCTCTCCCTTAAAACCCACATCCTTTCGTATTTCCCTCTTTCCTGATGAGGCAACAGTTTGTTGCGAAAGCTTGAATTTCATGTGTATGTTTGTGTTTGTGTGTCTATCGACCTGCCAGCACTTTCGTTTGCACAAGAAAAGCAAGCTTTTGTTCCATGGTGAAGCAGCTGAATCTTACCCATACATAACCAATAAGTCATAGGCACTATGTTACACAGTTTACAGTATGGAGAGACACTATAGTATTATACAAATATGAAAAGCTACATTAATTGTGATATGATGTACAATATTCATATGATAAATACTGAAGTTCTGAGAGCAAGCGATGCTAGTCTTTCACCACTTACTGCCACTGAAGAGCAGTCTGAGAATAAGTTCGCTCAATCGAAGAATATAGATTTAAATGAGCTGTTTTCTTTTAAATATGTTGTTAATGGAGTGGTATTCTGGGCATAGACATGTTATAGAAGTGAATTTTTACCATATGTTCTTAAATGTACGCTTTATGCCAGATCAAAAGGCTCGAATTAATGCTATCTCTATTTTACAATATTATGAAAAGGATAGTTGCCAATCACTACATAGTGGAGCTGCTGGGGCACAGACAGACACAACAAAAAGACAGTCAAACAAAGCTTTTGGCCAAACAGGCCTTCATCAGAATAGACCACACACACACACACACACACACACACACACACACACACACACACACACACACACGACTGCAGTTTCTGGCTGCTGAGGCCAGAATGTGAGCAGCAGCGCATGATGGCAGGGACGGGGTAGGAAGAGGGTAGGGCAGTTAAGTGTAGTCGGGAGGTTAGACAGAGGGCGGGGGAAAGGGGGGGGGGGGGAAGCAGAAAAGAAAGGGCAAAAAGACTATGGGCACATTGGTGGAATATAGGGCTGTGTAGTGCTGGAATGGGAACAGGTTAAGGGGATAGGTTGATAAAAGACAATAATGAAGGTTGGGGCCAGGAGGATTATGGGAACTTAGGATATATTGTAAGGAGTGTTCCCACCTGAGCAATTCAGAAAAGCTGGTGTTGGGAACGACCCAGATGGCACAGGGTGTGAAGCAGTCATTTAAATGAAGAACATAGTGTTAGGATCCATGCTCAGCAACAGGATGGTGGCGCTGTTTCTTCGTCACAGTTTGTCAGTTGCCATTCATGTGGACAGACAGCTTGTTAGTTGTCATACCAACGAAGAATGCAGCACAGTGGTTGCAGCTTAACTTGCAGATCACATGACTAGTTTCACAAGTAGCCTGCCTTTGATGGGACAGGTGATGCTTGTGACTGGAATGGAGTAGGTGGTGGTGGTGGTGGTGGTGGGATGATGCATGGGACAGGTCTTGCATCTAGGTCTATTACAGGGATATGAGACATGAGGCAAGGGGATGGGAATGGGGGTTGTGTATGACTGGACCAGAATATTGTGTACATTTGGTGGGCAGCAGAATACCACTATGGGAGGTGTGGGAAGGATAGTGGGTAGTACATTCCTCATTTCAGGGCACGACAAGAGGAAGTCAAAAACCTGTCAGTGAATGTGGCCTGTAATGAACGGTAGGTGTCGAAGTGGAGGTATTGCTGGTGGTTGGGAGGTTTGATACGGATGGAGGTACTCATATGTAGCCATCTTTGAGGTGGAGGTCAACATCAAGGAAGGTGGCTTGTTGGGTTGAGGAAGACCAGGTGAGACAAATAGAGGAGAAAGTGTTGAGGTTCTGGAGGAATGTGGATAGTGTGTGTGCACCACTCGATCCAGACCAAGAAGATGTCATCAATGAATCTGAACCAGGTGAGGGGTTTGGGAGCCTGGGTGGTCAAAAATGATTCCTCTAGATGATGCCCCATCAATAAGTAGGCATAGGATGGTGCCATGTGGGTGCCCACAGCCATATCCTGGATTTCCTTGTAGGTGATGACTTCAAAGGAGAAGTAATTGAGGTTGAGTATACAGTTGGTCACGGCGACTATGAAGGAGGCTGTAGTTTTGGAATATGCCAGGCAATGGGAAAGGTTGTGTTCAATAGCAGCAAGGCCATGGGCATTAGGTATGTTAGTGTAAAATGGGGGTGGCATCAATAGTGATGAGCAGGGCACCATGTGGTAAAGGAAGACGAACTATGGAGAGTCAGTGGAGGAAATGGCTGGTATCTTTTATATAGGATGGTAGGTTGTGGCAGCCACAATGGGGCATCCTGGATAGTTGGGTTTGACTTCAAGAAGCACGTTGAACGAAGGAGTGTAGGGGGTGGTAGGGGTGGGGAGAGGTATGGACTCCAGGTGAGAGTTGAATTCCGGGGAGAGGTTCTCGGATGGGCCTAAGGATTTGAGGAGAGACTGGATTTCTGGCATGTGGTCACTGTGACAGGGTTTGTAGGTGTAGATGAATGTGTCTGACAGCTGGCAGAGTCCTTCTGCCACATAATCCTAGCAGTTCAAAACAATAGTGGTGGAGCCTTTGTCAGCAGGTAGGATTATAAGGTCAGCATCATGTTTTAGATGATGAACTGCTGTTTTTTCGGCGGTCGTAAGGTTAGCGATTTGGGAATGATAGTGGTGCAAGGCTGAAGGTTAAGAAACTTATCTCTATTTGTAGTTTGTAGGCCACCATTAAGTATGAGTACCTATTTCCTACAAAGCTTTCTTTTTTTAAACTGCAATTGTAGCAGAGAGAGAACAGAGACTGTTACAAAACTGAATAATGTATCAAACATCTAATAGGTACTGCCATATCTAACTGACCAATGCACATATTTCAACCACCATATCTAACTGACCAATGCACATATTTTAACTACAATTTCAGATTAATGTCTGTATACTTTTACTGACATAACATACACTTTCTAAAATTACAACAACACACAATGGCTGGCTTGTATTTATCTTCATAAAGTAAATTTTTTTTAAATATCACTAATACATACAATTAACAGTAGAATAAACAGTATCTAGCTTTTGGAAATGTCAGTTCTTTACTCAGGGAGATAAAGAGGGATAACTTGGGGATTGTTGGAAAAGAGGGGCAGATACCACATAATCAAGGTCAAGAGGAATCAACCTGTAGTGAAGAAAGGGGAGGCAAACCATAACATATGATACGGAAGGCTTGACTCATGTTTTCTACAAAGGTCTCAGTGAGGGTATATACAAAGTCTGTGATCTCAGACTACTATTTTGCAAGGTCCTTATACAATTTGAAGTACAAATACGAATTGTTACCCTCAAAATAGCCCTTATACAAAACTACATGGTGCTTTCCTTCATAGAAGGTCTCAGATATCTGAATTGTTCCCAGCCTCTTTAATGTTCTGTATAACCTCACAGTGGTGTCATTTTAAGTGAATTTTCATGCAGTTCCAGAATGGCAACCTTGTAAGTGAATTGTCAGTCTCAAGAGAAAAAAGTTGCACAGATTAGATCAGGGAAATAACTTCATTGAGAACCATGCAGATATTTTCATTCATCAAACAGATATTAACATACAGTAACTGTGACACAAGAGTTGCAATGCAATAGCAGCACCACTCATACAAGCCACAACAACAAACTAATCTTCTCCCTCCTTTTTTAGCCTGCCAGGCACTCACTAGTGTATATGCTGGTTTACTGGCTCTCCTTGAGAAAATAATTCTTTACAGGCAACAATTGCTGTCAAGAAATGAAACAGCACTGATTTCTGATCTCATTTTTTGTTTATTTTTTGGGCTTGGTAAGTTAGAAATGTTATATGTGATTTCTATTTTTTTCCCATCTGCACTGCATTCTGTAATCTGCATTTTATCACTAGTAATGGGAGATTGCTTAAACTAGTGTCATCTTTAATCGATCAAGCCACACTTACTTCTTACAAAATAACATGTATATGAGAATAAATCACTACTCATCAAACAGAAGAGGTACAGAGTGACAGGAATATAGAAATGACTGTAAACTGCTAAGCTATAACAACTGATTTAATAGAACATCCATGAGACTTCTGGATTTACAACAAAAGCATAGTGTTCTCTATGTATTGTTGTACCCCACCACATATACAGTATCTGTACAATGCTTAACATTAAAATTGCAAAACCAGGCATGACAACAAATGACTTCTTGTGTGTACACATTATGGAGGGAAGAATGCATGATCTAGTATATACACGACTTGGAGGCATAAAAGGTGTGAAATAAAGTATATGCAGCTGCCATCTCTGACAAAACAATGGTTCTAATCTGACTGGGCATGGAGTTGAACTGAGCTCGGTTGACACACAAATGTACGTTATTCAGTGCTGCTTTACCTATATGCTAACAGTTAATCGATAGGAATGGCTGGCGAATGATGGCACGGTAGTCACTTAGTAACCTGTGATCAGTTGTTTTTAATGGGTAAGAAATCAAGAGAAAATGCTGGCCAGGGCAACAGTCAAACACTCTCTGTATCAAGATATGTCGAAACAGCATGGGCAACATGCAGTATTGCAGTATCTTGTTGGAAGATAGTGTCATGGAGACCTCTAAGATAGGGTAAAACCACCAGTCTTAACATACCAGAAATGCAATGCCAGCTTTCTAACACCAGTTATGTGAACCAGATGTGACAGCGGCATGTTCTCATTGGTATCTCATACCCTCACACCAAATGCTGGGCCCATTTGATGATAAGAAATGGAATCTGGTAACATTAATTCTTTTTGAAGCTTTCACACAAGGAAACATTCATCAAAACTGCTGTATCCACTGACATTAATGGTGAATTTGTTCTGTGCATTGGACTCTTATTCAATAAATGTGATGTGTTCCGCATCACAACAGGAAAGCTGTACACACTGCTGGCTCTTATGCGGAAAGATGATGTGGTTCCACCAACATTGGTGATTGTGCTGACAAGCCATGGTGATCCAAATAGCGTCACACTGTCTGTGTTGATCTTGTCTGGTTGTAAACAAGCCCATTTCCTGATTCATGGTTTATGATAGGGCTATACGATCCTGCATGGGTAAGCGAAAAATACGTTCATCTCCTTGGGCACTAGTCATGTGGGGCTATTGAAATCCTGCACAACATTGAGTATTGAACTGCTGAACCTTTCACTTACACATTCACGTACAGTCATAGGACTCAATTAATACGAACAGCAATATCGTGGAAACATAAACCACTGTCTCAACAGACCATGATTCTGCCACTGCCAAATTTTGACATATGCTGGTGGATGTTTCTATTTCTTACACATGGCATAACACTATCTTCTCAAAAACATACAACATTGAAATGTGATTGCTGAATGAGAAACCCACTGCATAAACTTTCTTTGTATACATAATGTACATAGTACTGTTGCTATCTACTTCATGCAGTTGCACTGAAATCCTAATGATTTGCATACACAGTACAATTTGCTAAGAACAGAATTGCTTGGGACTAAAATAATATTCCAAATTGGACAAGTTTCCGGATTACACAAAACTCACTAGGCCACATAAATTATGTCCAGTATCATGCACAAAAACATAAATTGGTAATTATGCATATATTTACATACCTTCTTCACTCCCGCACAGTAAGATGTTCGTTTACTGTGTAGTCTACAACAGAACACTAGAAATTACATTAACTGATAAATAATATGCCATTTCTGTATTTTTACTCTAAATTTGTTTATGGTTGTTGTACATACATATTATTCCTGTGTTTATTTGCTTTACATTTCACTTTTATTGCCACAAATCAAGGGGGTACACATATTTGACTTCCCTATTCAATTCCCCCTCCCCTTCCACTATACAACAGTTCCTACAGCTTTGGAGAATGTGTGTGCTACAAATTGCATAATATCGTTTATGCACACAATAGGTTCTTCAGGCATACCATATTAATTTTTCCAGGGACATCATTTTGCTTCACTACCTCTTCTTCTTCTTATTCTTCCTTTTCTTCTTGATCATCTGTGTTGCAGCTTTCTGCTAAATCTGTTGTGAAGTAAAATGCGAGTGAGTTGACAGGAAGACAACGCTTTGAAGGTAGTCGTCAGCACTACATGAAATGTTTTGTATTTTAATTAACTCAGCGACATCATTGCTGCCATATTTTCTCGAGCTTTGATGGCCACAAAAGTGTCTTGTTCTTGACCTCCAATCTCACTTTATTGAAGCTTCTGGCATCATTTCTCTTACTGACAAACCAATCACATTTACTGCACCCAGGACAGAAACTGAGCATGCAAGCGCAAAAGCACTTTCGATTTCTTCAACACTCAATAATCACCTATAATGGGACTTGAATGTGTAAATAATCCCCTGATCCATGGGTTGTGCGAGGTTGGTTGAAACTGGCAGGGACCAAGTCAATTTCACTTTTGATCCTTTGACTTTCAGGTAGCACATTCCATTGTCTAGGTAAAGGAGAAGTTGGAAATTTCTTTTTCTTTTTTTTTATTTAAAGATCCCATCCATTCTTCCATAAGACCACTCACCACCCACACCTTTTTGTTGCTTCACCACATGACTGGAAGTGTACTGATGTCTATAGTTTTGTCACCTTTCGAATCACCAGTGGCTTGTCCATTTCACCTAACATGTTTCCACACAGCAGTACAGTGAGTCTTTCCTTCGGCATTTTTCTGTCAGTGCACTTTTCAGCTCTAATTGCTAGACATTTTGAAGGCAGTACGTGATAGAACAGTCCCGTTTCATGGGCACGGGACACATCTTTTGGGTCATAATTTGCAATTAGGATGTACAGTATTGTATTCTGTTGCTACACTGCCCTGCACATCCTTGGTTTCCCCACACTTCATTCTACATGATGTAGTGCCTCGCTCTGAAACTGTCCAGCCAACCTGTGTATGTCTTAAGCTGCATATTTCCAAGCTATTTAGTGACTTTTAGAGCTTCACTCGGCAATATGTGGCCAGACATAGGTAAATTTTTTGCCCATGTGCTTATGAACCATTCTTACACTATCTTGTTAAAATTTTCATTTCCTGTCCACTTTACTTTTTTTTCATTCAGCTTTTCCCTTTTGTCCATTGATCCAGTATCTTATACTTGTTTCAAAATGTCTGATAAATTTGTGTTTTACCTTATTTGAAATGCAACATAATTTCGTGCATGGAGAGTCTGTTTCTCTCACTCACCTAAATTCCTTTACTTTTTTCATTAAGTGTTAGTGAAACATGCTTTTCTTTCAACATCATATTATCACTTAAAAGTTCTACTAGTTAGTTGAAACTGGCAGAAAATAATGCAGGTAGTTCATTTCTTTGGAATGCTTGACCTTGCTGGGTAAAACCACTGTTTAACAGAACACCCATCTCTTAAGCTGTGCAGATTGCAGCAGTATTCGCGGGTGTGCAACAGTGTTGCAGTGTGTGCCCGCATACATCAATAATTATGTAAAATGAGAAATGCCAATAAACAGAGCAATCATGAATGAACCATTTCCTTTGATTTACCAACATTGTGCTAACTTGTTTGCTGTTGTACAGAGCGGTGCATACTGATGTCCACACCCACATAGTCGCACCTCTTTTCTTAAATTTGTGCCATTCAATAGCACTGTCAGTGCTGTACATCTTTGTGTTAAAAGTCATCTCATTGTTGAGTCTAACTAAAGTATTCTGTAATACAATAGTAGTGTAAAGTAATAGTACTGTATCAGCACTTTTCCACATTACACAATGAATTATTAATAAAAGTCTAACTAAAGTATTCTGTAATACAATAGTAATGTAAAGTAATAGTACTGAATCAGCACTTTTCCACATTACACAATGAATTATTAATAAAGTCTTATAATTTGGATTCTGTTTCCACGTAAAGACACATTCTGCTTCACACAAAAAGTTATCCTATAAAAGTATACTGAATGTGTTGGGGTTGAAATACTTGTGTGGTTTGGGCAGATTTCCGAATGATACATTTCCTGCTTTGATCAAGGTTTACAGTACAAGCATGCTGTCTTCATGGTGTTTTAATTTTAATGGACAGCAGCATAAAAATCAGAGTGTCTGTGGGATTTTGGTCCAAAATATAAATTTATACTGGGCAGACATGAGAAAGAAAAGAAAAGTGACTATGAAATAGTTAATGTTTCGAGTGGTGAAGCAAACTGTTCATTGTCGAAAGCTGGATACTTGTAAAATCGACCACTTTAAATATACCACAAATTGAAACATGAAAGCTCAATCAATTATTATCAAACTACAACCAATTTTGGTACTTACCTGCACTGACAACCAGGGACAGAATGAGTCACCTACCAATATGTGAACAATGGTTTGTTAAATTTCTTTAAAACATAATCTTTCTGTGGAAGTCAAATAAGAAAAACTTAAAACAGAATGGGAATGTGGTATGTCAAATATGTAATATTTGTGAACCATACAAAACTAAAGAAGGCAACAAGCAAGCTTCAGTACTCGACAAGGCAACATAGGATCAGGAAATGGTCTCCTGAAATCATAACGAAGCAAACTAACAGGAGCACAGAATATAACAAAAAGGTTATTACAGAAAGGAAAAACAGAGGGGAAAAAAACAGTTATTCAGGAGAAGGGGCAGTGGCAAGGGGAGGTGGTTACGGGGGCTATAGCCCCCCCCCCCCCCCTCCAATGGAGTACGACATTACACTGGATAAAATTACTTCAGAAATCAGTGAATGTATTACTTCAACAGGTTCAATCTTTTTTTATAATTATGTAGCAATATAGGTTGCGATGTATTTCAAACACATTTTAACAAAGGAATAAGAGCAGCAAATAGCTTACTATCTAAACCAAAAAATATCATTTAACTAAAAATGGGCGTCTGATTATTCATTAATATACACTGGATGTATATTAATGTAGGAGTACCACTTACAATAATCAAGAAAGATAAATATGCTGGGTACGCCTACCCACACTCATATTGCTGACCCCAGCCAAAAACTTGTCGCCGGACAGCTGGGTCAAATCGTATTATTTTCCTGGACACACACATTCTGTAGACACGTTTTTACCCTGAACTCCAAAACAGTTACCAAAATCTACTTTAAGCAACACCAAATTTTACCAATTTGTCGGTGGTGGACCTCATCTCACCTTTTATCAGGCGTATTCCATTCCCCCCCCCCCCCGACCGCCTTCTAGAATCGCCGCTGTTCAGGAGAATACAAAGTGGGAAAGAGCATTTGTATAACGTATGTGGTACTACAAACAGAACAAGTTGGAGACGGTAGTTGGTATATCACCTGCTAAAAGTATATGAGCCAACTAGCAGATCTATACGACTAAGTGTACATAATAATTTCCAAACAGAGATAAAATTGTATGCATCTGCAAGTTGCATACCAATTTTGTACTACACAACTTTGCGCAAAGCAAACCCTAGGCTGGTTCTATGCATTCTTCACGGTACCCTTCCTGTGCCATAGCTAGTCCAACAAAAGTATACAACAGAGCTTCTGCAGACAGGGTATGGAAAACAGCAGTTAGAGTCGGAGAACTGAAGCTGTCGAGGTGAGTCACAAGTCATTGCACATGGATAGCTTAGTCAGTCAGGAAACTGTCTGCAAAGATACATGTTCCGATTTGAGACCCCGTCCCGCACACAATTTTTATCTGCTAGGAACTTCCACAACTACGAGGCTTGGTAGGTGTTACGTTCTGTTTCCAGTGATGGACTGTGAAAACATTACTCACTCGTGTGGATTTGAGCTCACAGTAAATGACACATGCAAACATTACATTAATACTCTGTGGTATCAGGATACACACATCTAGATTATTCTGCTCTGATCATACGTATAAAAAGTGACTGTCAGCTTCTCATCAACATACCTCAATTTTGAATATTGCTGAAAGCTCACAAGGAAAGCCATATAGATCCGGAGTATTATGAAACTTAGTAACTTGAACAAAAAAGTGTACACAACACTACTGAGTATGTTTACAAGTCTGAGAAAGAGATGAAATATTTAACTGTTTCTAACAGGATACCACTGGGTAACTTGCACAACAATACAGAACAGTATATATGGAAAACATGTAGACAAATTCATTAATAGCTAATGTGAAATATATTTCTCTAATTCCTGGTCAGAGACTTCTAAAGTCCACGCAAAAAAGGGATCTTAGGATAAAACAGTTTATGACCAACGTTAGCTAGGTAGCTGTGGAAATTAATGTGAGGTGGGGCATATATTTGCTGAGTGAGACAAGGTACAGTAATGAACCAAAACATTATGGCCACTTGCATCATAACTTGTTGGTCCACCTTTGGAATGCAATACAGTATCAATTACATGTGGCACAGATTCGGTAAGTCCTTGAGTGTTTTCCACAGGTATGTGGCATCAGTATGGTACGTCTATGAACATGGAGCACAATTCCGGTAACTTACAGGGCAGTGGTTTGTGAGAGCAGAAATTGTGCTCAAAATCATTCCAGACGTGTTGAGTTTGTTTCATACATGTGAATCTGGTGGCCAAACCATTAAAGTGAATACACTACAATCTTCTCAAACAACTGTAACACTATTCTGGCCTTGTAACATGAACAGTTGCCATCCTGAAAGATGCCATCACCCTTGGGGAGACATAAAAAATAAAGGGGATGTACATAGTCCACAATGATGTTACTGTTGTCCACAGCTGTCACCATGCCTTTGGATACTACCACAGGTGCCATAGAAGTATACAAAAATATTCTCCCCATTGGCCTGCACTGATAAAGCAGTGTGTGTTTCGAGCAGCTGTTTGCTGGACCATTACAAGGGCTTTGACCTGCTATAACAATAAACAAGATTCATCACTCAAGTGAAAGACACATTTTCATTGAGCCACAACACAATCTGAATAATCCCATGGCCACTGCAATTGTAATTGATGACACTAGGTCAACATGTGAACACAAAGGGGTCATATTCTGCAGAGGTCCATGATCAAAAAATGTGTACTGAACAAAGTGCTCCAAAACATTTACTCCTACACCAGCATTGTACTCTGATGTCAGATCTGGCACAGATTGTTGTTGCCTATCCACGGAGTGGAAAAATCTGCAACCTTCACATTCTGTGATGAGACACTGGACACTCAATATTGTGTCACCTACTTGTGATTCTACTATTGTTCAAACAATTTCCGTAGGTGCTCACAATAGTAGTATGTGAACAACTTTGTCATTTCCAAAATGCTCTTTTCCAGGCTGCTTGTCTTTCTATGTCGCTTATGTCACTGGATTTCACATTTGCAGCCCATATCATCACTACAACGATTCCTCTTTTACTTCTGCTCTCTCTCTCTCTCTCTCTCTCTCTCTCTCTCTCTCTCTCTCTCTCTCTCTCATATATATATATATATATATATATATATATATATATATATATAAAAACAAAGATGAGGTGACTTACCGAACAAAAACGCTGGCAGGTCGATAGACACACAAAGAAACACAAACATACACACAAAATTCAAGCTTTCGCAACAAACTGTTGCCTCATCAGGAAAGAGGGAAGGAGAGGGGAAGACGAAAGGAAGTGGGTTTTAAGGGAGAGGGTAAGGAGTCATTCCAATCCCGGGAGCGGAAAGACTTACCTTAGGGGGAAAAAAGGATAGGTATACACTCGCACACACGCACATATCCATCCACACATACAGACACAAGCAGACATATTTAAAGACCTATATATATATATATAAAAACAAAGATGACTCGACCCACCAAATGAAAGTGCTGGCAGGTCGACAGACACACAAACAACCACAAACATACACAAAAATTCAAGCTTTCGCAACAAACTGTCGCCTCATCAGGAAAGAGGGAAGGAGAGGGAAAGACGAAAGGATGTGGGTTTTAAGGGAGAGGGTAAGGAGTCATTCCAATCCCGGGAGCGGAAAGACTTACCTTAGGGGGAAAAAAGGACGGGTATACACTCGTGCACACATCAAAGACACCAACCACTTTCTCGAACGCCTGGAATCCTTACCCAATCCGTTACCCCCAGAAACCATCCTTGTAACCATTGATGCCACTTCCTTATACACAAATATCCCGCACGTCCAGGGCCTCGCTGCGATGGAGCACTTCCTTTCACGCCTGGGTAACCAAGAAGGCTTCCTCTAAGCGACCCTTGAATAGGTTGGCGTACGACGGGGCCATCCTGGTACCCGTGGCTGTTCCCTTTAATTGTTGGTATGTCTGGCCTTCAAAAGTGAAGAAGTTGTGGGTCAGGATGAAGCTGGCTAAGGTAATGAGGAAAGAGGTTTTAGGTAGGGTGGCAGCTGATCGGCGTGAAAGGAAGTGCTCCATCGCAGCGAGGCCCTGGACGTGCGGGATATTTGTGTATAAGGAAGTGGCATCAATGGTTACAAGGATAGTTTCTGGGGGTAACGGATTGGGTAAGGATTCCAGGCGTTCGAGAAAGTGGTTGGTGTCTTTGATGAAGGATGGTTTTTAAGAAGGACTGAGAGGCAAGGCTGGAAGTCAGAAATTCCTGGAAGGTTTGGAGAGGGTGATTTTGAGGAAGAGGAGGTGGGTCCCGCTGTGACGGAGGACGGAACTGTTCCAGGCAGGGTTCAATTTGGATAGTGTCTTTGGGAGTTGGATCATTAGGGGTAGGATTAGGATCATTTTTCTTCGTGGCAAAGTGATACTTCCAGCAGAGAGTACGAGTGTAGGACAGTAAATCTTTGACGAGGGCTGTTTGGTTGAATCTGGGAGTGGGGCTGAAGGTGAGACCTTTGGATAGGACAGAGGTTTCGGATTGGGAGAGAGGTTTGGAGGAAAGGTTAACTACTGAATTAGGGTGTTGTGGTGCCAGATTGTGTTGCTTGGAATTTTGAGGTTTTGGAGGGAGTGGAGCTGGAAGTGGGAGACTGAGTAGATGGGAGAGACTGGGTTTGTGTGCAATGAGAGGTGGTTGAGGTTTGCTGGAAAGGTTGTGAAGGGTGAGTGAGTTGCCTTTCCGGAGGTGGGAAACCAGGAGATTGGATAGTTTTTTGAGGTGAAGGATGGCATGCTGTTCTAATTTGCGGTTGGCCTGTAGGAGGATGCTCTGAATAGCCGGTGTCGATGTGGGAGAGGAAAGATTGAGGACTTTTATTAAGGATAGGAGTTGACGGGTGTGTTCATTGGCTGAGTTGATGTGTAGGTGAAGGATTAGGTGGGTGAGGGCAATGGATTGTTCAGTTTGGAACTGGTATAGGGACTGATGGAAAGAAGGGTTGCAGCCAGAGATGGGAACTTTAAGTGTGAGGCCTTTGGGGGTTATGCCAAATGTCAGACAAGCCTGAGAAAATAAAATATGCGAGCGTAATCTGGCTAGGGTGAAGGCATGTTTGCGGAGGGAATGTAAATAAAACTTAATGGGGTCGTTGTGGGGGTGTTGTGAGGGTGACATGGTATTAGAAGGTGGAAAGTGTAACATGAGGTTGAAATGAAAATGAAAGATAAAAATATATGGGGAGAGATAAGGGTGAACTAGAAAGTAACTGGAGATCTGGTATGAAAAAAGGCGAAAAAGTGTTGGTTAAGTTGATCCTGTGGTGAACTTGGGTTGGTAGACAGCGATGTGCATGAAGGTTAGGTGGTTGTGTTGCCGCTAAAACACGTTAAAGGACGGAGAAATTCGGGAAAATTTCGAAAAAACGTGTAAATGTATTAAAAGGAGTGGTGTTGTGGTGAAAGATTACAAAAATGGGGCTAACAAATGTGAATAATGACGTTAAAACCTGTGGGGAGCGGCTAAAAATGATCAGTGATGTGCGAAAAACGGAAGTGGAAATAAAGTAAAAGTTATTAGAACTAGCCGAAATGGTTGTTTAATACGTGAAAGCAGCTGTTATTGAACTAGAAACGGTGGATTTCATAGCAGCGGTAGTGTTGAAAGCGGAAAATAAAAATTATTTGGTTATGGTTTGGAAGTGGGTTACGTATTATTGAGCATATATAGGCGGGATAAAATTGTATTACGGTAAAAAGGGGAAGGTGAATACAAAGTGAGACTACTGGTAAAAACAGAAAGAGAAAATAAAGAGAAAATAAGACGACAGGAAAGATTTTGAAATGTAACAGCGACAATAACGAACGTAATTGTTGGGTTCAAATTAATGATATGGTTATAATAGAGGGAAACATTCCACGTAGGAAATATATATCTAAAAACAAAGATGATTCGACCTACCAAATGAAAGTGCTGGCAGGTCGACAGACACACAACAACCACAAACATACACACAAAATTCAAGCTTTGGCAACAAACTGTCGCCTCATCAGGAAAGACGAAAGGATGTGGGTTTTAAGGGAGAGGGTAAGGAGTCATTCCAATCCCGGGAGCGGAAAGACTTACCTTAGGGGGGAAAAAGGACGCGTATACACTCGCGCACACATCAAAGACACCAACCACTTTCTCGAACGCCTGGAATCCTTACCCAATCCGTTACCCCCAGAAACCATCCTTGTAATCATTGATGCCACTTCCTTATACACAAATATCCCGTACGTCCAGGGCCTCGCTGCGATGGAGCACTTCCATTCACGCCGATCACCTGCCACCCTACCTAAAACCTCTTTCCTCATTACCTTAGACAGCTTCATCCTGACCCACAACTTCTTCACTTTTGAAGGCCAGACATACCAACAATTAAAGGGAACAGCCATGGGTACCAGGATGGCCCCTTCGTACGCCAACCTATTCATGGGTCGCTTAGAGGAAGCCTTCTTGGTTACCCAGGCCTGCCAACCCAAAGTTTGGTACATATTTATTGATGACATCTTCATGATCTGGACTCACAGTGAAGCAGAACTCCAGAATTTCCTCTCCAACCTCAACTCCTTTGGTTCCATCAGATTCATCTGGTCGTACTCCAAATCCCATGCCACTTTCCTTGATGTTGACCTCCACCTGTCCAATGGCCAGCTTCACACGTCCGTCCACATCAAACCCACCAACAAGCAACAGTACCTCCATTACGACAGCTGCCACCCATTCCACATCAAACGGTCCCTTCCCTACAGCCTAGGTCTTCATGGCAAACGAATCTGCTCCAGTCCGGAATCCCTGAAGCATTACACCAACAACCTGACAACAGCTTTCACATCCCGCAACTACCCTCCCGACCTGGTACAGAAGCAAATAACCAGAGCCACTTCCTCATCCTCTCAAACCCAGAACCTCCCACAGAAGAACCACAAAAGTGCCCCACTTGTGACAGGATACTTTCCGGGACTGGAGCAGATTCTGAATGTGGCTCTCCAGCAGAGATACGACTTCCTCAAATCCTGCCCTGAAATGAGATCCATCCTTCATGAAATCCTCCCCACTCCACCAAGAGTGTCTTTCCGCCGTCCACCTAACCTTCGTAACCTCTTAGTTCATCCCTATGAAATCCCCAAACCACCTTCCCTACCCTCTGGCTCCTACCCTTGTAACCGCCCCCGGTGTAAAACCTGTCCCATGCACCCTCCCACCACCACCTACTCCAGTCCTGTAACCCGGAAGGTGTACACGATCAAAGGAAGAGCCACGTGTGAAAGCACCCATGTGATCTACCAACTGACCTGCCTACACTGTGACGCATTCTATGTGGGAATGACCAGCAACAAACTGTCCATTCGCATGAATGGACACAGGCAGACAGTGTTTGTTGCTAATGAGGATCACCCTGTGGCTAAACATGCCTTGGTGCACGGCCAGCACATCTTGGCACAGTGTTACAACGTCCGGGTTATCTGGATACTTCCCACTAACACCAACCCATCCGAACTCCGGAGATGGGAACTCGCTCTTCAATATATCCTCTCTTCCCGTTATCCACCAGGCCTCAATCTCCGCTAATTTCAAGTTGCTGCCACTCATACCTCACCTGTCATTCAACAACATCTTTGCCTCTGCACTTCTGCCTCGACTGACATCTCTGCCCAAACTCTTTGTCTTTAAATATGTCTGCTTGTGTCTGTGTGTGTGTGTGTGGATGGATGGATGTGTGTGTGTGTGTGTGTGTGTGTGTGTGTGTGTGTGTGTGTGTGTGTGTGTGTGTGCGCAAGTGTATACCTGTCCTTTTTTCCCCCTAGGGTGGTTCTTTCCACTCCCGGGATTGGAGTGGCTCCTTGCCCTCTCCCTTGGAACCCGCTTCCTTTCGTCTTTCCCTCTCCTTCCCTCTTTCCTGGTGAGGCGGCGGTTTGTTGCGAAGGCTTGAATTTTGTGTGTGTGTTTGTGGTTGTTTGTGTGTCTGTCAACCTGCCAGCGCTTTCATTTGGTGGGTCGAGTCATCTTTGTTTTTAGATATATATTTCCTACGTGGAATGTTTCCCTCGGGGATGATGTGACTTGCCAAATGAGAGTGCTGGCAGGTCGACGGACACACGGGCGGACACGGGCATGCACGCGGAATTCAGGCTTTCGCGGCGGACTGTTGCCTCATCGGGAGGGAGGGGGGGAGGGGGAGGGACGGGGGGATGTGGGTTTTGAGGGGGAGGGTAGGGAGTCGTTCCAGTCCCGGGAGCGGAGGGACTTGCCTTGGGGGAGGGAGGGACGGGTATACACTCGCGCACACACACACACACACACACACACACACACACACACACACACACACACACATATCCATCCACACGTGTACGGGCGCAAGCAGACATATTATGTCTGCTTGTGTCTGTATATGTGTGGATGGATATGTGTGTGTGTGTGTGTGTGTGTGTGCGCACGAGTGTATACCCGTCCTTTTTTCCCCCTAAGGTAAATCTTTCCACTCCCGGGATTGGAATGACTCCTTACCCTCTCCCTTAAAACCCACATCCTTTCGTCTTTCCCTCTCCTTCCCTCTTTCCTGATGAAGCAACCATTACACTCGCACGCACGCACGCACGCACGCACACACACACACACACACACACACACACACACACACACACACACATGTATCCATCCGCACATACACAGACACAAGCAGACATAGGTGTGTGTGTGCGGGGGGGGGGGGGGGGGGCGAGTGTATCCCTGTCCTTTTCTCCCCCAAAGGTAAGTTTTTCCGCTCCCGGGATTGGAATGACTCCTTACCCTCTCCCTTAAAACCCACATCCTTTCGACTTTCCCTCTCCTTCCACCTTTCCTGATGAAGCAACCATTGGTTGCGAAAGCTTGAATTTTGTGTGTATGTTTGTGTTTGTTTGTGTGTCTAACAACATGCCAGCGCTTTCGTTTGGTAAGTCACATCATCTTTGTTTTTAAAAATATAAGTTGATGCAGATTAGTGAGAAAAACAATCCCATACTGTTCGAATACGGCATTAGTAGTGTGTACTTGACACAGACACATCAGTTAAATATCTAGGTACAACACTACAAAACAGTATGAAATGGGACAAGATTAGATTAGATTAGTACTTGTTCCATAGATCATGAATATGACACTTCGTAATGATGTACAAAGTGTCAGGTTAACAAAAGGTGTCTATACAAGATATTACATTACACAAAACATTAAATGACACTTAATTTTTTTATTTTTATTTTATTTATTTATTTATTTTTTTGTGGTCTGGGGAAATTACCCACTTACTACATCCAAAAATTCATCTAATGAGTAGAAGGAGTTGCCATTAAGAAATTCTTTTAATTTCCTGTTAAATGCTATATGGCTATCTATCAGACTTTTGATGCTATTAGGTAAGCGACCAAAGACTTTTGTGGCAGCATAATTTACCCCCTTCTGAGCCAAAGTTAGATTTAACCTTGAGTAGTGAAGATCATCCTTTCTCCTTGTGTTGTAGCCATGTACACCGCTATTACTTTTGAATTCGTTCAGATTGTTAATAACAAATTTCATAAGTGAATATATATATTGTGAGGCTACAGTGAAGATCTCTAGCTCTTTAAATAAGTGTCTGCAGGATGATCTTGGATGAGCTCCAGCAATTATTCTGATTACAAGCTTTTGTGCAATGAACACCCTTTTACTCAATGATGAGTTACCCCAGAATATGATGCCATAAGAAAGCAGAGTATGAAAATAGGCGTGGTAAGCTAATTTATTCAGATGTATATCGCCAAAATTTGCAATGACCCTAATAGTTTAAGTAGCTGAACTCAAACATTTCAGCAGATCCTCAGTGTGTTTTTTTCCAGTTCAACCCCTCATCAATGCATACACCCAGAAATTTTGAATATTCTACCTTAGCTACCGATTTCTGATCGAAGGATATTTATTAATGGTGTCATTCCATTTACTGTGTGGAAATGTATATACTGTGTTTTGTCAAAGTTTAATGAGAGCCCCTGTGCAGAGAACCACTTAATGATTTTCTGAAAAACATCATTTACAATTTCACAAGTTAATTTTTGTCTGTTGGGTGTGATAGCTATACTTGTATCATCGACAAAAAGTACCAGCTTTGCATCTTCGTGAATATAGAATGGCAAGTCATTAATATATATTAAGAACAGCAGAGGACCCAAGACCAAACCTTGCGGCACCCCATTCTTGATTGTTCCCCAGTTTGAGAAATCACCAGTTTTTTGCATATTATGTGAACTGCTTACTTCAATTTTCTGCACTCTTACAGTTACGTATGATTTAAACCATTTGAGCACTGTCCCATTCATACCACAGTACTTGAGATTATCTAGAAGTATTCCATGATTTACACAATCAAAAGCCTTTGATAGATCACAAAAAATCCCAATGGGTGACTTCCGGTTACTCAGAGCATTTAATATTTCATTAGTGAAAGTATATATAGCATTTTCCGTTGAAAACTCCTTCTGGAAACCAAACTGATATTTTGTTAAGACTTTATTTTTAGAAAGGTTTGAAGCTACTCTACAATACATTACTTTTTCAAGAATTTTGGATAAGGCAGTCAGAAGTGAGAGTGGGCGGTAGTTGTTGACATCAGACGTATCCCCTTTTTTATGCAGTGGTTTAACAATGGCATACTTCAGTCTATCTGGGAAAATACCCTGCTTCAGAGAGCTATTACATATGTGGCTAAGAATACCACTTATTTCTTGGGAACAAGCTTTTATTATCCTCCTGGAAATGCCATCAGTTCCATGTAAGCGTTTATTCTTGAGAGAGTTTATTATCTTCCTAATTTCAGAAGGAGAGGCAGGTGGAATTTCAATTGTATCAAATGGTGTGGATAAGGCCTCTCCCATTAACTGCCTTACTTCTTCTAATAAACATTTAGATCCTATTTTCTCTACAACATTTAAAAAATGATTATTCAAAATGTTTTCGACTTTTGGCTTGTTGTTTATCAAGTTTCCATTCGCTTTGATGGTGATGCCATCATCCAGAACTCATTTTTGCCCTGTCTCCCTTGTAATAATATTCCAAATTGTTTTGATTTTGTTATCAGAGGTATTAAACTCAGACATGATGCACATGCTTCTGGACTTTTTAATAACCTTTCTTAATGTAGCACAGTAGTTTTTATAATATTTGGCTGTTTCTGGATCGTTACTCTTTCTTGTTGGATACAGTTCCCTTTTGTGGTCACAAGATATTTTTATTCCTTTAGTAAGGCAAGGTTTTTTGCGTGGTTTCTTATAATTAGATTTAACAACTTTCTTGGGGAAACAGTTTTCAAATTCTCTTACAAGTGTATCATGAAATACGTTATATTTTAAATTATTGACAGATGTCAAATTGAAAGAACCGAGCAAGACTTCCTGGTCATTCTTCCTATTACACTCTTTCAGTGAATCAACACTGAAGTCCCCACAAATAATTTGCTTTCCTCTATCTGACAGATAGCACAACAAGGCAACCAAGTTTCCCAGGAATAAATGAAAGTTTCCTGAAGGGAACCAATATACTGTTACAATTATAAATGAGCCCTCCTTCAGCACATAAGGATAGTAGTAGGGGGGTGAATGATTGAATTCAGTTTATTGGGAGAATTGTAGGAGGAGAGTGTGTTTAACTGTAAAGGTGACCACATAGAGAACACTATTGTGACCCATTTTTGAGTGCTGCTAGAGTGTTTGGTATCCACATAAGGTCAGTTTGCAGAAAGACAGTGAAGCAATTCAGAGGTGGGCTGCTAGAATCGTTATCATTAGATTCAATTAAGATGTGGGTATTACAGAGATATTTTGAGAACTCAAATGGGAATCTCTGAAGGGAATACAATGATCTTTTCATGAAACACTACTGCAAAAATTTAGAGAAGCAGCATTTGAATTCAAATGCAGAATGAATCTACTGATATCAATGTACAAAAGAATGAAAAACATGGTAGAAGTGGATCTCCCGAAGGATCAGTTTAGATTCAGGAGAAATGCAGGAACACGCGAGGCAACACTGACCCTATGACTTATCTTAGAAGATAGGTTAAGGAAAAGCAAACCTACATTTGTAGCATTTGTACACTTAGAGAAAGCTTTTGACAATGTTGACTAGAATACTCCCTTTGAAAACCTGAAGGTAGCCAGGATAAAATACAGAGAGCAAAAAGTTATTTACAACCTGTACAGACACCAGATGGCAGTTATAAGAATCAAGGGACATGAAAGGGAAGGAGTAGTTGAGAAGGGAGTGAGACAGGGTTGTAGCCATTCTCCGATACATTCAATCTGCACGTTGAGCAAGCAGAAAAAGAAACCAAAAAAATTTAGAGTAGTAATTAAAGTCCAAAGAGAAAAAATAAAAATCCTGCCGACGAAATTGTAATTCTGTCAGAGACAGCAAAGGACTTACGAGAGTAGCTGAACATACTGCTCAATGTCTTGAAAGGAGGACACAAGATGAATATCAACAAAAAGCAAAACAAGGACAATAAAATGTAGTCGAATTAGAACATGTAACGTTGAGAAAATTAGTTTACGTAAAAAAGTAGTAGATGAATTCTGCTACTTGCGCAGCAAATTAACTGTGATGGCAGAAGAAGAGAGGACCTAAAATGTTGACTGGCAATGGCACTAAAAGTGTTTCTGGAGAAGAAAGACCTATTAACATTGAATATAAACTTAAGAGTTAGGAAGTCTTTTCTGAAAGTATTTGTATGGAGTGTAACCACGTATGAAAGTGAAACACGGATGATAAACAACTGAGACAAGAAGAAAATAGAAGCTTTTGAAATAGGGCGCTACAGAAGAATGATCAAGATTAGTTGAGTAGATCAGGTAACTAGTGAGGCAGTACTGAATAGAACTGGGGAGACAAGACATTTGTGGCACAACATAACGAAGAGTTGATTGGTTGATAGAATAAGTTTTGAGACATCAAGGGATCACCAATTTAATACTGGAGGGATATGTGGGGGGCAAAAATCATAGAGGGAGACCAACAGATGAATACAGTAAGCAGATTCAAATGGATAATGATTGCCGTAGTCATTCAGAGATGAAGAGGCTTACACAGGATAGAGTAGCATCAAGGGCTGTATCAAACCAACAACAATAAAAGTCCCTACACTCAAAATTACTTTTTTCACTCCAATGTATGTAAACTTCTATTTCCACATAATAAAAACAATTTTATAGTGGTATTTCATATTGCATTTAATTTAAATATTTCAAAAATGTTCAGCCATCAATGCGTGTTCAACTTCCACAAACAAACCAGGAAAACCTAGCTAAATTTTGACAAAATTTATAACACAAGGCTGTATTGGATTCTTTAACTGTACTACCAGTTCTAGTTACAAACCATCATTTGGTATGAAACTCAAACAAAAATAACTCATATTTTCACAATACATAAAATGTTTTTGTCTGAGTTTCGGCTTGTAACTGAAACCGGTAATACAATTAACGAACCCAATACAGCTTTATACTATGAATTTTGTGAACCCAAGAAAGTTTAGAATTCCATGAAAAATTACAATTTACCTCCTCCACTTTCCAACTCAAATCACACAATAATTTCAGGATATTGCCTCCACTGCTTCTAAACTGAGTTGAAAACCTTTACAGGAGAAAGTGTTGCACACAAGAAGTGTGCCCACCCCCACCCCCCCCTCGCGCAAAGGAAAAAACCACGTACGCACGCGCACGCCCGCACGCGCGCGCCACACACACACACACACACACACACACACACACACACACACACACACACACACACACACAGAGAGAGAGAGAGAGAGAGAGAGAGAGAGAGAGAGAGTTATTTTAAATCACAGTTCTCTGAACTGCTTCAAATTTTTGTCACAATATAAAATTAGATGTAACTCTGCTGTTTTTCTTTATATTAAGCTTGTAATATTAAATGCCAAGAGGATCAGAGAAAAAGTGTTCTATTTGGACCTAGCAGGCTGGAGAGACAAATGAGATAAGAGCATCCAAAACAATCCAGTGTATATTCAGACATATGTCTCTTACCTGTTAATGTTCCAACATCTAATTCAGTTATATACAAGCAACATGCTTTTCTACAGTTCTCATTTTATTTTACTTATGAAATACTATATTTCTCCCCAAAATAAACAGTCTATGCAATAATAATTACTTGATTGCAAAAGCAAATTCTTGTGCTACTGCCTTCCGCCGTTCTATGTTTGAAAGCAGCACACAGTGCAGATCAACACCTTGACAGAAGAGACCACCAGTCGATGTCAGCAGAACAGCTCGACAGGAATCATCTCGTTTCATTTGAGATAATGCACCACGTAATTCACGTAGAACCTACACGGAACAGGAAGAACAAGTATTTTTAATATACAGACATACAAACATACAAATGTTAGCAACATTACATATCACTGACTTATTGTTCTCACAAATGGTCATATATCGATAGAAACACAAACAGACACATACATACACACAAAATTCAAGCTTTCGCAACAAACTGTTGCCTCATCAGGAAAGAGGGAAGGAGAGGGAAAGACGAAAGGAAGTGGGTTTTAAGGGAGAGGGTACGGAGTCATTCCACTCCCGGGAGTGGAAAGACTTACCTTAGGGGGACAAAAGGACGGGTATACACTCGCACACACACACACACACATATGTCCATCCACTGTTAGATGCATCCTGTTAGGTGGATGGATATGTGTGTGTGTGCGAGTGTATACACGTCCTTTTTTCCCCCTAAGGTAAGTCTTTCCACTCCCGGGATTGGAATGACTCCTTACCCTCTCCCTTAAAACCCACTTCCTTTCGTCTTTCCCTCTCCTTCCCTCTTTCCTGACGAAGCAACAGTTTGTTGTGAAAGCTAGAATTTTTGTGTGTATGTTTGTGTGTCTATCGACCTGCCAGCGCTTTCGTTCGGTAAGTCACATCATCTTTGTTTTTAGATATATTTTTCCCACGTGGAATGTTTCCCTCTATTTTTTTTTTTTTTTAATATATACACTCCTGGAAATGGACACCGGTGTGTCAGACCCACCATACTTGCTCCGGACACTGCGAGAGGGCTGTACAATCAATGATCACACGCACGGCACAGCGGACACACCAGGAACCGCGGTGTTGGCCGTCGAATGGCGCTAGCTGCGCAGCATTTGTAGACCACCGCCGTCAGTGTCAGCCAGTTTGCCATGGCATACGGAGCTCCATCGCAGTCTTTAACATTGGTAGCATGCCGCGACAGCGTGGACGTGAACCGTATGTGCAGTTGACGGACTTTGAGCGAGGGCGTATAGTGGGCATGCGGGAGGCCGGGTGGACGTACCGCTGAATTGCTCAACACGTGGCGCGTGAGGTCTCCACAGTACATCGATGTTGTCGCCAGTGGTCGGCGGAAGGTGCACGTGCCCGTCGACCTGGGACCGGACCGCAGTGACGCACGGATGCACGCCAAGACCGTAGGATCCTACGCAGTGCCGTAGGGGACCGCACCGCCACTTCCCAGCAAATTAGGGACACTGTCGCTCCTGGGGTATCGGCGAGGACCATTCGCAACCGTCTCCATGAAGCTGGGCTACGGTCCCGCACACCGTTAGGCCGTCTTCCGCTCACGCCCCAACATCGTGCAGCCCGCCTCCAGTGGTGTCGCGACAGGCATGAATGGAGGGACGAATGGAGACGTGTCGTCTTCAGCGATGAGAGTCGCTTCTGCCTTGGTGCCAATGATGGTCGTATGCGTGTTTGGCGCCGTGCAGGTGAGCACCACAATCAGGACTGCATACGACCGAGGCACACAGGGCCAACACCCGGCATCATGGTGTGGGGAGCGATCTCCTACACTGGCCGTACACCACTGGTGATCGTCGAGGGGACACTGAATAGTGCACGGTACATCCAAACCGTCATCGAACCCATCGTTCTACCATTACTAGACCGGCAAGGGAATGTGCTGTTCCAACAGGACAATGCACGTCCGCATGTATCCCGTGCCACCCAACGTGCTCTAGAAGGTGTAAGTCAACTACCCTGGCCAGCAAGATCTCCGGATCTGTCCCCCATTGAGCATGTTTGGGACTGGATGAAGCGTCGTCTCATGCGGTCTGCACGTCCAGCACGAACGCTGGTCCAACTGAGGCGCCAGGTGGAAATGGCATGGCAAGCCGTTCGACAGGACTACATCCAGCATCTCTACGATCGTCTCCATGGGAGAATAGCAGCCTGCATTGCTGTGAAAGGTGGATATACACTGTACTAGTGCCGACATTGTGCATGCTCTGTTGCCTGTGTCTATGTGCCTGTGGTTCTGTCAGTGTGATCATGTGATGTATCTGACCCCAGGAATGTGTCAATAAAGTTTCCCCTTCCTGGGACAATGAATTCACGGTGATCTTATTTCAATTTCCAGGAGTGTGTGTGTGTGTGTGTGTGTGTGTGTGTGTGTGTGTGTGTGTGTGTGTGTGTGTGTCTATATATATATATATATATATATATATATATATATATATATATATATATATATAAAGTAAGTTAACAGATAAACTGGTCGTGGTTTGTCCAGCACATAATTGTACTTTTTTCCCGCGGTACATACTGTAACTAGCACATCATTTTTAGAATCACGTGACCAAAAGATTTTGAACACCATTTGCTGTTCACTCCAATGAGGCCAGCTGCATGTAATTAAAAGCACACACAATCCCCTTTCACAATTATTCCAGTGAGTATCCTCTGGAGAAAGTTAATGACTAAGTTTTGGTAATTTAAGGTGTAAATTGTTTACACTCATCTTGAAGGCAGATATTCGTGAAAATTGAGCCAGAAGCAATCGACATTCTAGTTCATCCCAAACATGTCCGACAGGTTTTAGATCACCGCTCTGACCAGCAAATCCGCTTGATTTTCTCCTAATCACAATACAATGGTCCTTATATAAGGGACACATTTTAGAGAAGGTACAATTACAATCTATTTTCAAAATGTGGGAATCATATTGTAAGCTAAAACATTCTCCTAACAACTGCATTAATTCTGCCACCAAGTAATTAAAATGATGTTCACCTAAAATCACTAAAATTTATTCTCATCAGAACACAATCGAGCAATTACTCACACCAGCCTTTTGCCGGGCCAAAATTTCCCATTTGAGTGCCATATAATATAACATGACTCAACACTCCACAAAACCTTCTTACACTGCTCCACAAACCATAATAGCAAGATATGATTCGTACTTTTAATTACTGCTCTCAAACAGATATGGCAGATACTGAGATGGGCGACTGTAGAATAGATAATCAACTGAAATAACTCAGTAGTGGAAAGGAATCTGGATCAGATGACATACCTGAGAGATTTTAAAGAGATTATGTGAAAATACTTGTTCCCCAAATGAAAAAAACTAAGAATACCAAATAACTGGGAAAAAGCACAGGTCACTGCAGTTTCCAAGTAGGGTTGTCACATTGAGGCACATACCTAATTGCCAACCTCAATCTGTTGTAAAATTATGGAACATGTACTATACTCATGTCTTATGACTTTTCTGCAGAATGTAAATGTCCTCTGCAAAAACCAAGATAGATTCCATAAACAGAGAGCTCGTGAAATAGACTGTTCTCTTCACCTATAAAATCCAGAACATTGTAGACAAAGGCATCCAGGTTGATACAATCTTCCTAGACTTTCGAAGGTCATTTCATACAGGTCTGTGGTGTCATTTATTGAACAAAATATGAAATTGTGGAGTACTGAACTTGATTTGTGACTGAATTCAGGACTTTATAAGCTGTGGTTCAATGAAAGAAGGTTGCAATAGATGTTCAGAGATGAAGAGCGTTGTGCTGCATAGCGTACCATCTGCACCAATGATGACAATGACATATCCATTACTGTTGCAGTTTGAAAATATTAAGAGTTTACAGTCAAAGAAGATTTGGGCAGCATATTACTTCCTTCCATATACATCTCACACAAGACCACAATGAAAAATACCCATGCACCATTTGCAAATTTAAAGATGATTGGGGGGGGGGGGGGGGTTTGCCCACTACCACACATCATTAGGTGGCTTGCAGAGTACTGGTGTAGATGTGTTTGCTTGGATAAAGCTGTAGTTAACTTTTCAAAAGTACTATGAAGTTAGGCCCTTAGGTGGAGCTCTTGCAGGTCATCAACCATTACTTTTAACATCCTCATCAATCAATAGTAAGCCTAATGTTAAATGGATAAGAGGGCAGAAAGAAAAATATATTAATTCATTTATCGATAGATTAGCAGATGTAAGTTAGGGCTTTGTGTACCTATGGGGTGGTCACAAACTGTCTGAAAAGTTTGTAAGGGTGTTGGAGGGTAGATTGTGCTGGGAAATAATTTTTAAGAAAAAAATCTGATATGTAGCACAGTTTCCAAATTAATTATCGTATTTACTCGAATCCAAGCCGCACTTTTTTCCGGTTTTTGTAATCCAAAAAACCGCCTGCGGCTTAGAATCGAGTGCAAAGTAAGCGGAAGTTCTGAAAAATGTTGGTAGGTGCCGCCACAAATGACTTCTGCCGTCGAATATATGTAGCGCTGCATAGGCATGCTTTGCAGGCACAAAGATAAATACTAGCGCCAAAATCTCCGCGTCAGTAAATAAATTAAAAAAAAAAAAAGGTGGAAGACAAGCCTTCTTCTCCGCCCCGAGTTTCAACCACTGCATTTTATACATTATCCAACGAAGTAAATACAAATTCCGTATTGTTCATCTTCGAATGTAGCAGCATTTCAATGTAGTACGAAAATCCGACTGGCAAGACTGTTTGGGATGTTTGTCAATATGGCCAACACTACGTTCTGAATTTATTCCTACCTGTGAGAAGAGATGGTTGCTAATAGGAACTTTTATGAATTGTGAATCACATACAGTATTCTCTTCGCCATAAGAATAATACGAATATAAACATTTTGCCGTGTATTATTTCGTGTTTGCTGCTATCTCATTTAAATCCCATCTGCCGAATAAACTACGAAACTAGGGTGAGACAACAGCAAACGCGGAAGAATATACATATCATGTCATATTTATATTCATATTATTCTTATGCCTAATAGTGATACAGGCAGAAATGAAGCACGACAATTGACTAGATTTTTAAATCTAAGATGACTCTAATTTCTGTGCAGAATGTAATGTACTAAAGAGGCGTCTGCAAAGATTTTCAAACGGAGAAAAATTTTCGCTAAACTCTCGTTCAGAACGTCTTCTATCAAAAGCAATATATTTTTTGGTTCTTGTTGATCATTATCAAAGAAAGCAGCAGTGTAAGTAACAACAAATAGCAGTCTCTTGCCATTGTTTTGCTAATGAAACAATTCCTCTCTTTTTTAATTGTAAGCGGCGGTAGCGCGCATGAAAACAAGCCATGCCGCGAGCAGGGACAGGCCGTAAACACTCATTATCAGAATGCGGCAAACAATTCATGACACAGTACAGTAATGGATTTTCAGCTTAGAGTGACGTAAACACCTATAACAAACAGCACGGCACTAACTAGATCAAAGCAAAATAAGCAATTAATTCAAACCAGACGAAGCACGTGAAAAAGGAAAGGTACCCGTATAGATACGGACGGAGCGCGTGACGCATAACAATGGCTACCTAGTAAAGCTTAACTGCTAAGCTTCCGACTCGAGCTTACTGTAGCTGTATCGTCATTCATTCGACCTAAATTGTGTCTCATATTACAATGGACCAACTTTGTTTCGATTTGGAGGTGCGGCCTAAAACTTTTCTCTCCCCTTGAATTTCGAGTCTCAAATTTCAGGTGCGGCTTAGATTCGAGTGCGTCTTAGATTCGAGTAAATATGGTATCTCTAAAGTTGGTTGGTTGGGTCACTGTGTGCACAAATTAAAGTGGCCTGCCAGAGATGGTGTCGCCAAACGTGTTCTTTGTTCAGTATCCTAAAACCAAACAACAGAGTCATACATAAATTGGACATGGACAGTAGTAAGGATAAACGTAAGCCAAAGGCTGAGCATTCACATGCGCTGCCATCTATGGTATGGGAACAACTGCCACTATTTGCATCTGGTGGGCTGCTTGAAACTGCATGCACAACGGACTGATTGGCTAACTTCAATGCTAATTAACTCAGAAATGTTACTCCTATTTACTATTAATCAAAATTAGCCCTAAACATTAAAAATAAATATTGAAAACTGCAGAGATGGAGAGGAAACACACAAAATGAATAGAATATATAAAAATTCTTGTAAGCAGGTGGTCCAAGCTGGATGACAATACTTTTACTTCCTGGCCTCAGTAATTGAGATGAAAAACAAAATCAAGCAAAATAACACATGAACATTGTCTTCGTGAACACTGTGGGAGTGATAGGTTGTTGTTGTTGTTTGTTGTGGCCTTCAGTCCTGAGACTGGTTTGATGCAGCTCTCCATGCTAGTCTATCCTGTGCAAGCTTTTTCATCTCCCAGTACCTACTGCAACCTACATCCTTCTGAATCTGCTTAGTGTATTCATCTCTTGGTCTCCCTCTACGATTTTTACCCTCCACGCTGCCCTCCAATACTAAATTGGTGATCCCTTGATGCCTCAGAACATGTCCTACCAACCGATGCCTTCTTCTGGTCAAGTTGCGCCACAAACTTCTCTTCTCCCCAATCCTATTCAATATTTCCTCATTAGTTATGTGATCTACCCATCTAATCTTCAGCATTCTTCTGTAGCACCACATTTCAAAAGCTTCTATTCTCTTCTTGTCCAAACTATTTATCGTCCATGTTTCACTTCCATACATGGCTACACTCCATACAAATACTTTCAGAAATGACTTCCTGACACTTAAATCAATACTGGACGTTAACAAATTTCTCTTCTTCAGAAACGCTTTCCTTGCCATTGCCAGCCTACATTTTATATCCTCTCTACTTCAACTATCATCAGTTATTTTGCTCCCCAAATAGCAAAACTCCTTTACTACTTTAAGTGCCTCATTTCCTAATCTAATTCCCTCAGCATCACCCGACTTAATTAGACTACATTCCATTATCCTTGTTTTGCTTTTGTTGATGTTCATCTTATATCCTCCTTTCAAGACACTGTCCATTCCATTCAACTGCTCTTCCAAGTCCTTTGCTGTCTCTGACAGAATTACAATGTCATCGGCGAACCTCAAAGTTTTTATTTCTTCTCCATGAATTTTAATACCTACTCCGAATTTTTCTTTTGTTTCCTTTACTGCTTGCTCAATATACAGATTGAACAACATCGGGGAGAGGCTACAACCCTGTCTTACTTCCTTCCCAACCACAGCTTCCCTTTCATGTCCCTCGACTCTTATAACTGCCATCTGGTTTCTGTACAAATTGTAAATAGCCTTTCGCTCCCTGTATTTTACCCCTGCCACCTTTAGAATTTGAAAGAGAGTATTCCAGTCAACATTGTCAAAAGCTTTCTCTAAGTCTACAAATGCTAGAAACGTAGGTTTGCCTTTCCTTAATCTTTCTTCTAAGATAAGTCGTAAGGTCAGTATTGCCTCACGTGTTCCAGTGTTTCTACGGAAACCAAACTGATCTTCCCCGAGGTTGGCTTCTACTAGTTTTTCCATTCGTCTGTAAAGAATTCGTGTTAGTATTTTGCAGCTGTGACTTATTAAGCTGATAGTTCGGTAATTTTCACATCTGTCAACACCTGCTTTCTTTGGGATTGGAATTATTATATTCTTCTTGAAGTCTGAGGGTATTTCGCCTGTCTCATACATCTTCCTCACCAGATGGTAGAGTTTTGTCAGGACTGGCTCTCCCACGGCCGTCAGTAGTTCCAATGGAATATTGTCTACTCCGGGGGCTTTGTTTCGACTCAGGTCTTTCAGTGCTCTGTCAAACTCTTCACGCAGTATCATATCTCCCATTTCATCTTCATCTACATCCTCTTCCATTTCCATAATATTGTCCTCAAGTACATCGCCCTTGTATAGACCCTCTATATACTCCTTCCACCTTTCTGCTTTCCCTTCTTTGCTTAGAACTGGGTTTCCATCTGAGCTCTTGATATTCATACAAGTCGTTCTCTTATCTCCAAAGGTCTCTTTAATTTTCCTGTAGGCGGTATCTATCTTACCCCTAGTGAGATAGGCCTCTACATCCTTACATTTGTCCTCTAGCCATCCCTGCTTAGCCATTTTGCACTTCCTGTCGATCTCATTTTTGTGACGTTTATATTCCTTTTTGCCTGTTTCACTTACTGCATTTTTATATTTTCTTCTTTCATCAATTAAATTCAATATTTCTTCTGTTACCCAAGGATTTCTACTAGCCCTCTTCTTTTTACCTACTTGATCCTCTGCTGCCTTCACTACTTCATCCCTCAAAGCTACCCATTCTTCTTCTACTGTATTTATTTCCCCCATTCCTGTCAATTTCTCCCTTATGCTCTCCCTGAATCTCTGTACAACCTCTGGTTCTTTTAGTTTATCCAGGTCCCATCTCCTTAAATTCCCACCTTTTTGCAGTTTCTTCAGTTTTAATCTACAGGTCATAACCAATAGATTGTGGTCAGAGTCCACATCTGCCCCTGGAAATGTCTTACAATTTAAAACCTGGTTCCTAAATCTCTGTCTTACCATTATATAATCTATCTGATACCTTTTAGTATCTCAAGGGTTCTTCCATGTATACAACCTTCTTTCATGATTCTTAAACCAAGTGTTAGTTATGATTATGTTGTGCTCTGTGCAAAATTCTACCAGGCGGCTTCCTCTTTCATTTCTGTCCCCCAATCCATATTCACCTACTATGTTTCCTTCTCTCCCTTTTCCTACACTCGAATTCCAGTCACCCATGACTATTAAATTTTCGTCTCCCTTCACAATCTGAATAATTTCTTTTATTTCATCATACATTTCTTCAATTTCTTCGTTATCTGCAGAGCTAGTTGGCATATAAACTTGTACTACTGTAGTAGGTGTGGGCTTCGTATCTATCTTGGCCACAATAATGCGTTCACTATGCTGTTTGTAGTAGCTTACCCGCATTCCTATTTTCCTATTCATTATTAAACCTACTCCTGCATTACCCCTATTTGATTTTGTGTTTATAACCCTGTAGTCACCTGACCAGAAGTCTTGTTCCTCCTGCCACCGAACTTCACTAATTCCCACTATATCTAACTTCAACCTATCCATTTCCCTTTTTAAATTTTCTAACCTACCTGCCCGATTAAGGGATCTGACATTCCACGCTCCGATCCGTAGAATGCCAGTTTTCTTTCTCCTGATAACGACATCCTCTTGAGCAGTCCCCGCCCGGAGATCCGAATGGGGGGACTATTTTACCTCCGGAATATTTTACCCAAGAGGACTCCATCATCATGTAATCATACAGTAAAGCTGCATGCCCTCGGGAAAAATTACGGCTGTAGTTTCCCCTTGCTTTCAGCCGTTCGCAGTACCGGCACGGCAATGCCGTTTTGGTTATTGTTACAAGGCCAGCTCAGTCAATCATCCAGACTGTTGCCCTTGCAACTACTGAAAAGGCTGCTGCCCCTCTTCAGGAACCACACGTTTGTCTGGCCTCTCAACAGATACCCCTCCGTTGTGGTTGCACCTACGGTACGGCTATCTGTATTGTTGAGGCACGCAAGCCTCCCCACCAACGGCAAGGTCCATGGTTCATGGTTGTAAAATATTTCTAGATTCATCATGAAAGTGATGAATCTAAGTAGATTTTCACATGATAGTTTGCATCTATCTCAGGCATCTGGCAGTTCACTTCTTTCAGCACCTTCATGACACTTTCCTATGGGTCAAATAAACCTGTGACAATTCGTGCTGCCTTTCTCTGTATACATTCAATATCCCTTGATAATCCCATTTTGTATGGGCTTCACAACCTTAAGCAATATTTTAGGATGAGTCATACGAGTGTTTTGTATGCAGTGTCCTTTGTAGACTGACTGCATTTCCCTAGTACAGGGCTTAACAACTAGCCGGTTTTGAGCGCGAGTACTCGCGTCTGCTCAGGCACGTGCTTGCGAGCAGGGGCAAGGTCCCGGAAAGGGAGGGAGGGGAAACGCACGCGCACGTTTGAATAGTCGTCGTTGTGTAACCCCAACCATGCTTTCGCAGTTCAACCCCCATTGGGAGGAACTGTATCTGTTTACAGAAAAAGTTGGTGTTGCAAAATGTTTAGTATGTCACTAAACGCTGAATTCTTTTAGGAAATTTAATTTGCAGCGACATTATATGTTGTACCACGCGAAAGACTACGGAAGTGGAAAATGTGATGGACCAGATCATCCACAGGAAGTTATTAAACTTAAAAGGAAGCTATTCGAAGAAGATCTGGACGACGAAGAAAAATCAACTGAGGCAGCTCTCAGAGTGAGTTACAAAATTGCTTTCCTTTTAGCAAAATCCCTGCGGCCCTTCACTGATGGCGATTTAATAAAGGAATGTTTGGTAGTTGCAGCGGAACATTTGTGTCCATCTCAAGTTGAACAGTTTCGGATTGTGCCATTATCTAACATGACCATTATGCGTCGCATACAGGACATGGCAGACGACTTCCAGAGCCAGCTTGCAAATATCTGTAAAGATTTTATGGTGTATTCTCTAGCTCTGGACGAAAGTGGTGATATCACTGAAACAGCGCAGCTTCCCATATTTATTAGAGGTGTTAACAGAGATCTTCAGGTGAGGGAGGAGCTCCTCGATGTAGAACACTACAACCGGAGGTGATATTTTATGTAGTGTTGAAGAAAGTGTTGAAAATATAGGATTGTCGTGGAATTCTTTAGTTTCAGTGTCTACAGACGGTGCACCAGCGATGACAGGGAAAAAATCCGGTTTAGTTGCGCTGTTGAAGGAGAAAATGCAAAAACTGACCGTGCCGAATGAAATAAGGGGCGTTCACTGTGTGATCCACCAGGAAAACATATGGGCAAAGAGTATCACTAAAAAATGTGATGATTGTTGTTGTTCGTACAACCAATTATATAAGGAAGCATGGGCTACAACACAGGCAATTTAAAAGCTTTCTTGAGGATGTAGAAAGCCAGTATGGTAGCCTGCCTTATTACAGCGAGGTCCGCTGGCTTAGTCGTGGCGAATTATTAAATCGATTTTTTTGCCCATTAGATGAGATAAATATGTTCATGGAAGTAAATAACATGTGTGTTCCTGAATTGAAAGAGCCTTCATGGAAATATGATCTCGCGTTCTTAGCAGATTTAACTAGCCATCTGAATGCTTTGAACATTTCACTGCAAGGTAATGATCTGCTAATTACTCATTTCATAGATTGAATACGAGCTTTTAAAATGAAATTGACACTTTGGGTGAGTCAGCTGGAAACAGGAAATCTAGCTCATTTTCCTAAATTATCATGATGTTCACAAAGACTGTGAACGTTATTCACATAGTTTAATTGACCTTAAGGAAGAATTTGATCAACGCTTTCAAGATCTGACAGAACTAGGCAGTGATTTTGATCCGTTCTCCTCTCCATATTCAGCGAAAGATTCGTCCTGAGCTGCAACTAGAAATTATTGACCTGCAGTGTGACAGAGAATACAGAGACAAATTTCAGAACAAGAAAAACATTTTGGATTCTACAGACACTTCCCTCAGGATAGATTTCCTCGTTTGCACAAACTGACGGCTACAATAATATCAATGTTCAGTTCCACACATGTTTGTGAACAACTGTTCTCTGCAATGAAAAGTAACAAGACGCGCCTGAGAAACGCATTGCCTGATTGAAATTTAAACTGCACGCTGCGCCTACAATGCACAAGAACAATTACTTCGAACATAGGCGCAATTGTAAAGGGCAAAAAGTACAAGATAACCGAGAGTCCCACACTTCAGTGACACCTTTTATTGTGTAACAGTTCACAAATTAATACGAATGTAGAGGCATACACTAAGCTGATAAAATTATGTGGCACGTGTACATTCTCCTTTATTTGTTTCATTTGTCGCAGTAATAATCCGTGAGTGATATCCCTGCAGGTGGCCGCGGATTTACATTGACTGGCGGCAGCTTTTGTGTGCCCCACATGACTCTCCCCACTCTCCGCTCTGGTCCGGTAGTGGGGCTAGCGTGCTCGCGCTGCTCCGTGCTCGCGCCTTGCTGCTCACAGCTTGCTCCGCGAGCATGTATGTTGTGAAGCCCTGCCCTAGTATTAAACAAATGAACTACATACAGACTGTCACTTGCTTTATCTACAACTAAGGCAACTAAGGCATACCCATACAAACTATTACACCCAGTTATTTTACGAGATTTTCGATTCCAATGGTGACTCGTTGATGTGTGAGTCATAGGATACTACGTTTTATCATTTTGTGAAGTGCACAATTTTACATTTCTGAACATTTGATGCAAGTTGTCAGTTGTACCACAATGAAATCTTTTCAAGATCTGCTGAATATTTGTGCAGCTTCTTTCAGACAGCACTTCATTATAGAAAATGCATCGTTGTGAAAAGTATGAGGTCTATCAATAGTGTCCGAAAGGTCATTACTACACAGTATGAACAAATGGGCCAAACACACTTCCCTGGGGTATATTCGAAGTTACTTCTACATCTGTCGCTGGCTCTCCATCCAAGATAACATGCTGTGTCCTCCAACCAAGAAATCCTCAATCTGGTCACAAATTTTGCTTCATATCAATATGATTATATGTTTGGTAATAAAGTGCAGATGTGGTATCAAGTTAAATATCTTTCAGAAATTGAGAAATACTGCAACTATCCAACTGCCTTGATTCATGACTTTCTATAAGTCATGTCAGAAAAGTGCAAGTTGGATTTCACAAGATCGCTGTTTTGGAAACCATGCTGACTGGCGTGGTAGAGGAAATTGTATTTGAGATACCTCATTAAATTTAAGCTCAGAATCTGTTCTAAGATTCTTCAACAAACTGATGCCAAGAATACTTGAGAGCAGTTTTGTACATCACTTCTACTACCCTCCTTGTAGATGGGTGCCATCTGTGCTTTCTTTCAACTATTGGGCATGAGTGTGTGTGTGTGAGGAATTTGTGGTAGATTATAGTTGAAAGACAAAATTTGATGGAGATTCTATCGAGCCCTGGGCCTTTGTTCAGTTATAATAATTTCAGTTGCTACTCAGTGCCAATGACACTAACATCTACTTCACTCATCTTTACAGTGGTGTGAGAAATAAACTGGGTCAATACTCCTGGGTCTTCCTTTGTAAGGGAACATTTGAAAACAGGTTAATAATTTCTGCTATGGCTTTGTTACCCTGAATTTCATTTCCTGTCTCGTCTGTGAGTGACTGGACACTATATATGGTGCAACTAATAGCCTTCACACACAACCACATTTTTCTTGGGTTTTGTGAAAGATCTTTTGATAATATTCTGTTATGTTAGTCAGTGAAGACTTTGGTTTACTCCTACTAAGCAGTAGTCTCTGTTTCTTTAGAAGTTTACTTAGACGGACTGTATACCATGGAGAGTTCTGCCCATTATGAACTGCTCTGCTAGATAAATATCTATCCAGTGCATGGTCAACTATGTTTTAAAACCTGAATCATACGTTCTTAACATTCTCCTGTCCTAAGCTAAAAGCTTCCATTTCTCATTGAGAGATGACACTAATGCTTTTTTTATCTAATTTACATAACATACAACTCTTGCTAGTTGTTTTAGTTGTCCTTTGAACTCTGTCTCCTGGTAACTGACACCAGTTTCAATGTGGACATCTTCAAAGAGGTCAGGTCTATTTGTTTCATTAAACCAAATAGATTTCCAACATGACTGCAGTTCCAAACTATCTGTTCTAGGCAGTTTTCAGAGGATGTGTTATCAAGCCCTCCACTAAAAAAACTGTAAATATCCCAACTGACTGTTGGATGATTTAAAGTGTCCTCTGATGATTAAAGTGCAACTGGGGAACTTAACGCATTATTGACGTGAGCCTGTTTCTAAAATTTTCAGTTACATCAAGAGCTTTCTGTACCTAATATTATGCAAGCTTCACTCACAATGATATTATACAAGCTGTGTTGAAGTTCTCTAAGTCAAAAATGTCTTATCTGTTACTCATTTACTTTCATTTTTAATAAGTGTTTAGAATCTGGAGCTTTCAATGATGCACTCAAAACTGTTACAGTTACAGCAATCTACAAAAATGGGGGCTAAGCACTTTCCTGAAAATTACAACCAGTTTCTGTTGTTCCAGTTTTCTCCGGAAGTTTTCAGGTCTATCATGTACAAGTGTCCACAGTTCATGGGCTCGCAGTAGCGTTCTCGCTTTCCGAGCAGGGGGTCGCAGGTTTGATTCCTGGCTAGGTCAGGGATTTTCATCTGCCCCGAGATGACTGGGTGTTGTGTCATTTTCATCATCATCATTCATCCCCATTATGGTTGGAGGAAGGCAACTGAAAACCACCTCCATTCAGACCTTGCCTAGTACGGCGGTGCGGGTCTCCCGCATCTTTCCCCTATGCTCTGTCAAGAAGCACAGGACTTCATTTCCATGTACAACCAGCCAAATAACTATTTCAAAAAGCATGATCCTGTCCCCAACAGACAATCTGGATTCTAGCACTACTACTGCTATCACTGATGTTAACAGCACCTGAAAATAAAGATCTGGTATTTGTTGCATTTTTTCACCTTGCTAGACTTCGGTTCCATACCCTTTAACATCCTACTTGAAATTTTGTAGTTTTATGGCATACAGAACTCACTCTTAGCTGATACAAAGTACTATTTGAGCGACATGAGACAGTTTGTTCAGTTAAAAGCTTTGACTTGTGTATTGCACAGTTCAGTCCTCAGTCAATTTTTTTTCATTGTTGCAATTAATGAGTTACTTCCTCACATAGGCCAGGACTCAGAAACACTTTACGCAGATGAAATGACATTGCTCAATACACACAAAATCGTCACCACATTGCATCAGGCAACACAGGAAAAACTGTAACTAGCGATGAATCAGTTTTATTCTAACAAACTACTTTATAGCCCCGATAATACACATGAACTAATTCTAGGATTAACTACTCATACATAAGCAAAATGCAAAACTACTAGACTTTCCTCCTGATTCCAAGAGAATAGCAGCAATTTGCCATCTCATGTGGAAACTGAGAGATGCAGTCACAAATGAATATCTTAAGATTGCATATACTGACCTTCTACAATCACACATCTCCTTTGGCAGATGTACTTGAGAATATTGCCCTTGTGTCACAGAAGAAAAAGGTAATCAGAATAAAAAGCAAGTGAGTTCTAAGGACCTCTGGCGTCCCATCTTTCTCAAGCTGGTAATACCAACCATTGTGAACAGAATTACTTTATGTCAAGAGCAGGACAAGTGAGCTCTAAACTTAAGAGAAAATACATCATCGCAATAACAGGGGCAAACCGGACTTTTGATACACTGAGATACAAACTGACAAATACAAGAAACTCACACAAAATAACATTTTTAAATTTTTTAATAAACTTCCAAAATCTTCTCAGTCCTAGCTTATAATAATTTTGAAGTTAAGATTTGTGGCTGAATACTGAAACACCAATTCTACAATCTAACAGTGCTACTTGAAACAAACAGTCAGCATTAACAGTTTTCTGAGATGACTCATTACAGCTGCCAGGAATATAAAAAATTTTGCATTTCCCATCAGGGGTACGAATTTATTATTCATTTTCTACTGATTTTGGTTGTAGCGACAAACTTCACATCAATTGCATCAATAAAAACTAAGGAACAATGTGCACACAGCATAAAACAAATTAAGTATTTTAAAAAGCTGTATATTAGGTGGAAATGCAGTTCAACATTCCATTGGATGAATTGAAAACCACGAGACTCATAAAAGGTTTGCAGAACCATGTATAACAGGCCATGATCTCAATACTAGCACAAAATTATCTTCACAATGACTGCACAGAACACTCATTAAAGTGGTAACATGAGGACTAAACTCTGTTGATAAGAGTACGTCAAAGAACTTATGAATGTGTGAGAAATCTACGAGCATGTGCTGAAAAGTGATACCTCTGAATTTTTTAGGTGAAAACTCTTAAATCTTTTTAAATAAAACAAACATTATTAACATTCTACATCGAACAATGGAAACTCCCAACAACATAGGTAAAGACAGCTTGTTAATTACTGTGAAGAAGACATGTTAAGTTGCAGACAGGCACAATTAAAAGATACTTACAAGAAGCTTTCGGCCCGAGATGCTGGACCTGGCGGTGCTGAGGACATGAGATGTGCTTCCTTGTGTGTATGAATGGTGTGTAAATCTCTTTTACTGATGAAGGCTGTGGCTGAAAGCTTTATGTAAGTATCTTTTAATTGTGGCTATCTGCAACTTAACATGTCTTCTTTACAGCAAGTAGCAGTCTGTTCCTACAATTTTAACGTTCTACATCTTTAGAGTGTCACTGTCACTGTAGAATGTTTGACTTTGTTAATGGAGCCACAACCTCACCTCTGCTTGCATCACTTTATTACAACCAACGTAAAGTCCTCGAAGGTGTTTAAGTTTTGGAAGCAGACGAAAATCAGATGGGACCTAGTCAGGATTGTGAGAGGGATGACTGATGACAGTGAACCCAAGGTGTCAGTTTGTTGCAGATTGTACATGTCACAGCACTTGTTTGTGGTCTGGCATTGCCACAATGAAGGAGAGTGTGCTCCATCTGTGGGCAAACTCTTTGAATTTGAAACTCAATTACAGCATGCTTTTTCTCATGCACTGACATAGTTATGTCACACACCACTTTCTGGTCTCCTAATAGTAACTCGAATGTTGTTTATTAAAACTTCAGTTTGGTCAGGAAGATCATTCCCAAGTACAACTTCTAAATTCATAGTGTCTCTAGAAACCACAAAAGTATCTGTTTCAATTTTCACATCATCAATTTCTTCTATGCCTGTCAAATACCTTTATGAAGAGATCAAGTTTCTCCCAAATCATGTCAAGGCAACACCTGTATCTTGAAACCTTGGAGCATCCATAATCTCACGAACATGTTTTTCATAATAAATTGACAGCCACGGTCAATTAGCACCATCACCTCTTAGTCAGTCACTTATTCATACATTTTAAAATTTATAGTTGTTAATATTCTTCTGAAAAATGTCTGCATTCATTGTTGCCTTTTGATTACTCCCTGCTATGGGCATTCAGATGAGACATGGCCAAATTCATTGTAACTGAAGCATCTCTTTCCCTTGCTCTTGTGGATGTAATCACTTGACCTTGACTGACACCACAACTGCAACACTTTTTGTTTGGATCCCAAGCTGCACTTTCTGCATTTCTGTTACCTGAGTCTTTAGCATCTTTCTTACTGGAGCTTCCAAAGCTTTCGTTGCTGTAACTTTCGTTCTTCCTTTCAGCAATAACTTCACAGCTCTTTTGTCATGCCTTATTTGTTCTCTTAAACTCTTCCACACTACCAGCACCATGAAGTAGAAGTTTTTTCCCTGAACCTTCTTCTACCCTCTCAATAATGTACCGAGTCATTATGAATATCACCAAGCAGTGGACTCCAACCCATTAAAAATGCTGCTTCTTCAAAGGCCATGATCCAGTTTTTAACTAGATATCAGTCACTGCCACTACATGACTTAAGAGCACCCTTAACATCATGAAATAACAGAGGAAAATTAACCCTGGTCTTGAGAATGTGGTGAGAATTGTATTACATTTTTATCACCTGCTCCTAAATCAGGAACTTTTTCTGTCTTCTTTTCAAGTACACTCAATCTTTTGTCACTATCCACTTGGACTGCATCCTCTTCTTCATCACCATCCTCTTCATACACTATGTTGTCCTTAATTTTCACTGCAACTTTGGCAGTGTTGAGTAAATAATAACAAATTTCAGTAGTCATATCATTTTTTGTCCTGCTTTCTACACACAACATATTGCAGATGGCTTGCACTTTCACTTCTGAAAAATATTCTTCAATAAATGACTTCTTAGCTTCAAGTTCATTGGATACTGATTGAAAAGTAAAACTAGAAAATCCTCTCAAGTGTTGTCAATTTCTTCTGTCATCTGAAACCTTTCTGAAAATTAACTTACGTAGAGATCAACAGTTTTCACTGGTGCAGAGGTTATACCTTTATTTACTTTCTCAATTTTGCTCAATGCTCTATTTCTAGATTTTTTTTTCCTTTGTCAGCTATTTCTCCTTTCATTACAATGTTTAAAATTTCTTCTCGCATCTCTCTGTTACTATTAATTATTATCAAAAATATTAACAGAATCTTCCATCTGTTCTTGGTAGAACAACATTATAATAAATGAAAAGCACCAGTTTGCTTTCGCTCTACAATATTGTAGAGCAAAAGCAAACTGGTGCTTTTCATTTATTATTAAAAATTTGAATCCTTATCTTAAATCCAAAATCATCACAATTACACATCACTATGTTGTCACATGCAAAACTGTGCTCAGGAAAGTTCATTGTAAACATTATAGATTAGGTGGCAAAATTGTGTCGTCTCTCATTCAATCCATTTTCCAGAGTCTCCAAAATTGTAGGAAAATTAATTCCGACTTTCATGCGTAACTATTTATTATTTCCACAGTTATAAACCCTGAACATTGAGCAATCCAGGAAAATAAAAGAACACAACCACCAAACTCGTGTTTTTTCGTGAACATTGTTTGTCCGGGAACACTCAAAACTAGTATTCAGTATTCTAGACTATGCACTGTATGTATATTTTGTGTTCCTTCAGAGATGACAGACACACACCTACACACTCACGCAAAAGCAGCTCTCACACACGTCTGCAGTCTCAGGCAACTGAGGCCACATTGCGAGCTGCAGCACCAGAGCACGATGGGAGTGGCGACTGGGTGGGGGTAAGGAGGAGGCTGGGGTGGGGAGGGATAGTAGGGAAGGGGTGGTGGACAGTGACATGCTGTTGGAGAGCACAAAGGGACGAGGTGGAAAGAGGGTAGGGCAGTTATGAGCAATCGGGAGGTTAGACAGAGGGCAGGGGGGAGGGGGGGGGGGGGCCGCAGAAAGGGAGGGAAGTAAATAGACAGGGTGCACCCATCATGCAGTGGTGCTACTGTTTGTAGTGTGGCCTCAGTTGTCTGAGACTGCAGTCATGTGTGTGAGAGTTGCATTTGCACGAGTGTGTATGTGTGTGTCTGTTGTCTAATTTTGACAATGGCCTGACTGGTTGAAAGCTATATTAGTGTCAGTCTTTTTATTGTGCCTGTCTGCGACTCACTATACAGTGGAGACACTGTATAGTGAGTAGCAACTTCCTTTTCATAATGTTGTTACATTCCATCCCGGATTTTCCATTGTTTGATTAATGCTCTGCAGTTGCTAAATATATACTGGAATTGGGTATATATCCTAATTTCCTTCTCCTACCCCCTCTGTCCATTTCCTCCTACCCTCTCTCTAACCTTGAGCCTTGTTACTCTCATTGAGAACGAAACCTTGATTGGGAACTGAAGTTGCTTAAAATGAGTGGATTAATCGGTCTGGGGTCATTGGCATATTGGGTATGAGAAAGACCACTCCAGCAGCTGATTCTGTGAAGATAGTAGCTTCAATGAAATTATTTTGCATAGTTTCTATCTGCAAATGGGTAGGATTATAAAGTTTCAGGTGATTCATATTCCATACTTATATTCTAATCATATGCTGATACATATACAAATTTCTTATTTTATGTTCAAACGGATTGCGAGGAAGAAAGCAGCACATTGTTGTGTTTACAATTTTTGTTGCTGAGCCCAAACCACCGTCATATGCGAATTCAGTAGTGTCAAGCGAGAGCTTGTTGGAGGGCAGAGTGGAGGCCTGTCGTGTTTTCTGATGAAGCAGATTCTGCCTTAGTGCCAGTGATGGCCATGTGTTGACTAGGAAGATGCCAGTTAAGGGCCTGCAACCAACATGTCTGTGTGCTACACACATTGAACCTACACCTGGGGTTATGGTCTTGGTTGTGATTTTGTACAACAACAACATGACTCTTGTGGTTTTCCCACATGTCCTGAGTGCAAATTCATACATAAACAGGGTGATTCGACCTGCTGTGCTGCCATTCATGAACAGAATTTCAGGGGGTGTTTTCCCAAAGGATACTGCTCCCCCACATACTGCTGCTGTAACCCAACCTGCTGTACAGCATGTTGAATGTACCTTGGCCTGCTCGATCACCAGACTTCTCTCCAACTGGGCACACACAAGACATCATCGGATGACACTCTAGTGACTAGTGAAGGCACTGAGAAGCAGTTCATGTATTGGCCACTGATACGTACAGCCAGCAGCCAAGAATTTCTGGATGATATTGTTGCTTTGTTCTAGTCAGCTCTACAGTTTGTATAAATTTTTAGTTGTTTAACAAACTTGATTGATGGGTTGGAGAGATATTTCTGCTAGTGCAGTTGAAATGCTGAATGGATACAGGGAAGAACTAGCAAGTGGAAGAAGACAGTATGAATGTGCAAGGGAAGTTTTTTATTTCACAAAGAAATTCAGTAAATAATTTACAGCATAGCATGGTAGTTTTCTGGGTATGGACCATATCATATTGCAAAAAACTATCACTGATGAAACCAATGTTTCATCCACAATTGCAGAGCCTCCTCCTGATTCTATTCTGTAGAGACAGAAGAAGGCCAATGTAACTGTGTCCAAAACGTTGTGTAAGCAGGCCTATCTGTAGGATGGACACACTGCACGAGACGGAGGTCAAAAATAGTGTAATGCTGGCGCCCATGCATAACTGTTGGTGGGAGTGGACCTATAAGGCATCACGAACCAGTGAAAAGTCTGCTTGGTCAACATCAATGATGACTGTAAGGCTTATCGCACCTTGGGCCTTGAAAATCTGAACCATCGACTCAGTCTCCACATTGGAGGAGGGCTACAGAGAGTACCATCTGAACAGACTCATGAATCACAAATGGAAGTGGGCAAACTTGACAAAATTTAGGCACAGCAAAAGACTTCAGAGAAATGTGAGCTGTGTAGTTACAACACGTCTAAACATTTCTTCAAAAACTCCTTATATGAAGTGCACAGGGTGTCACAATCAGAAAAAGGCACTATGTCTGACACCAGATCAACTGGTCATCTACTATAAACCCAAAACTGTTAAGGTGCTTAAGCCAAAAATTTTAGTTGCAATAGGATAGTGCACTACCAAGAAGGTAGCATATGTGCAACATTTTTGTACTTACACCCAAACCTCCAGATGTCAGACACTCAGATGAGTAAGAAACGTTTTGTGTCGAAAGAGTATCAAGCAAAATTTCAATTTAGTTCACACTATGTGCTGTCATCCAGTAGAACGAGCGTAAATGTTAATTAAAAGTAATACGATATCTACAGAGCACAGGAAAAATATAACTGTAAGTAACTAACACATATAGCTTCTGGGGGGAAGATGGTAGAGCATTAGATCGTCGTACCTTGGGTCCTGGGTTCATACCCAAACGAGGCCAATTTTTTTTTTTTTTTTTTTTTTTGCTGTATTGTGTGTGAAAATGTTATTTGGGCCTACCAATACTTCCCCACATGTGACACAATTTTTCATTTATTCTACTGTTCCGATTGTTTATGTTAACTCTGTGAAACTACAAATGCACTAGCTGCTTCATCACGAGTGGTGTCTGTTCTGTCCCACACGTCCAATGCAACACAACACCTATCTTTACAAATGTACTCTATATGTCTGCTACTTTCAGCTAACAAAGTGAAAGCAGACTGACAAAAGAACATTTCTAAAAACTCTCAAAAAGTCAGCAAAACAATCTCCCATAAAACAGTTTCACGCATAAATCATTGTCATCTGTGGGGTTTGAAGGCAGGACTGTTGGTACATCTCACACCCCATCAGCTCACCCACACGAAATGTACAAAACTATCACTCACAGATACACCGTTTCTGTGCTCCATTGTTCTGGTGTTACTGCTAATTACCATTTATGCATGTTCTACTGGACGACAGCACACAGTGTGAACTACGTTGGTGTTTTGGTTGATACTCTATATGCATACAACATTTGGTAATGATCTGAGTGTCTGACATCTGTAGGTTTGGGCGTTAGTCACCAGTGACAGTTCCCCAAGGAGAGGAATGGCACTGTGGCAGTAAGACAGAGCCCAGTGTCACGCTCGACCCAGTGAAGGCAATCAAGCCAGCTATGCAGAGGTTGGAAAAAATATGGAAACACCAAAAACACAACACAGTACCCTTTCTAATACAGCGTATGAAACCCATTGACATCCAAAACAGCTTCTAGTCATCTTGTAATAAATATATACAGGTCCTGTATGGTTTTCAAAGCAATCTTATACCATTTCTGCTGCAAAAAAAAGGGGGGGGGGGGGGCAAGTTCTGGTAACAATGATGAAGGTAGAGAACAACAACACAACCTTCTCTCCAAATCAGACCACAAAGGCTCAATAATATTGAGATCTGATGACTGGAGTGACGGCGGGAGATTCATCCTCATGCTCACAAAATCAGTTCTGCACAATGTGAGCTGTGTGAACATGGGCCCTGTTGTCTTGGAACACAGTAACACTACTGGGAGCAAACACCTTACCATTGGATGGACCTGATCAGCCAAAATGGTCATGTAATCCTTGGCAGTAATGCAATCTTGCAGAATTATTATGGAACCCACAGAATGCCACAACGTGGCTGTGCAAATAAACACTGAATGCCCACCATGTTTCACCCGTGGGATGTAAAATTCAGCCAGAAGGTCTCCCCCCGCCCCCTTTTTAACACAACCAAACAATCTTCCAAAAGTTGGAAACTGTGTGAAAAAAGACTCATCAGAGCAAATGACATTCTTATAATGCTCCACAGTCTAGGTTCTATGGCTTCAGCACCACATAATCCGTTTGCAGACATTGGCATCACTGAAGTGTGGTTTTGGAATTCCAGCTCATGCTACAATTGCATGCTTATGGCATTCTCTTCACAATGTTTTGGTGCTGACAGGGTTCACGAGTGTGACATTAAATTCTGCAGTACTTTTACAGCTGTCGTCCTCATGTTTTTCATTACAATAATCTTCAATGACTGTCTGTCATGATCACTCAACACACAGTTTTGGCTCTGTTGTGACTTAGCAGATGATGTTTTTCCAGTTTCCTGAAGCAGTATAAATTTTCAATACAGTACCTCCTGCAACACCAAACACTTCAGCTCCTACGGGTACAGAAGCCACCCCTCCACACACACACACACACACACACACACAATTTGTCCATGTTCATACAGACTTAGCTCTGACATAACACACTCATAACTACGCGGATCGTTGTTCTGGTTCAGTCATTCGCGGTCAAAAACCAGTCTTGGGTAACATCTGCATTTTCATTCAAGCATGAATTTCTAATGGTGTTTCCATATTTTTGTCCAATCCCCCAATGTTCCATCACTGATTAAAGGCATGACAGTGTTCAGTTAGACTTCCAAGGACTCATCAAGCAGTGTCCAGTCCAAACTAAGCTTCCACAGCAACAAGGAAACTGCCAGCTCTGCAGCCATGATGGAATGGACAGCATTGTTCTCATGCTGTAACTGAGCATGCAGCTGGTAGGCCACTTGTTGACACACATAAACTAGATAACTGCTTGTTCAGCATATCCAGTACGATACAGGCACCAACTTCTGGTACGCCCACTGCCTCAATGAGGGTAGGGCTTAAGCTTCTTCGACGAGCGTGACATATGTCTCAATGCCAAGGGGGAAGGACGTTTTTGACACGCCTGATTAACACTACAAAAAAAAGTCATCTAGATGCCAAGGAGGGAGTAGAATAATTGATGTGCTTAAGTCTCTTATGAGATGTCAGTGACACAGAACTTGTGAACTTGAGTGAAAGTTAAGAGGATGAAGAGTCGGAATCATCACTTGACAGCTTCTCCTGACAGCGGCTAGCAATCTGAGAAACCTGACCTTAATTTGTAAAAGCATGTGAGCTGCTGAAGCAATGTAACAAGATTTAGCAATTTTAAATACTTTTCCATGATTATGACTGGACTTCGCCAAAGCTGTGACCTTCCTTATCAGGACCAAGGCACCCATGGCGAGTCAATGATTCTGCACATGAAACTTTACAGTTCTGGCACATGAAACTGCACTTGTGAGTGAGACCCTGCAAGCCAGCAGCCTTAATTGCACACGACTTTCAATGTTGTTTATGATACTGATTAAAATGGAACGTAGCAGCAACACCGTGTCTCAGCTGACTGTTGTATTCGGTTAATATAGCACAGAGGTTACTGGAAGGCAATTCACTAGGGTCCAAAAGTGATTGCAATTTCTGCACCACTTTATAAACTAACTACCTTACAACAAAAGCTAAGTAATTTCTGCTTACTAGAAATGCCATATGCAAAACAGTACAGCTCAAAATGGTGGAAACACACTCCCCTGCTTTCTGAATATCCACTGAGGGCAGCGAATGGCGATGGCGATGTAGCCATGACCAAAGACTGACATGATTGGTGCTGCTCAGAAATGAACTGCAGGAGAACAGCCTGCCATTCCAGCTAAAGTTTTTACTGTTTTTGAGCTGCAAACTGCTGCTGCTAGGGCAGCTGTTGCTGCCAACATTTCAGTCCATAACATATAAATGGGAGGCAAACAAGATAAGGCAAGAACTCATCGCCACTAAAGTGTCAGTGGCGGGTAAAAATGGGTAAACTGTAAGCAAAGCCAAGTTTGTCATGAGTGGATTACTGAATAAGCACCACAAACAATAGCCAGAAAGTCGAGGTCTAAAGCTGAGTCAGTATCAGTCTAGGAGCTATGCATAATTGGAAACACCACATACGGTGTACGACATGAGACTAAGCTGTGGTGGCTTTCTTAGCCTGTGGCTGTCAGTGGCTCAGCCCATGTGACCCACTTTCCACGTCTCTGGCAGTGCTCCTCATTCATGAGCTGCAACACCACTGATCCACTATCGATACCCTCTATTGGACGGGATATTAATATGTTCAACATCTTAATACAATTCTCTTCTTACTAAGGCACAAGCTAACCGAAAAGCTTTTGATGGAATACTGTATTTGCACGAATATAGGCCATGTGCAACTACAGCCTGCACATAAACTTTTGACACCAGATTATAGTAAAAAGTAAATCTCAAATACATGTCGCACTACTAAATTTACGAGAAAGTTCAGTTAGACATTAGTTTGAACAGTGTTTCTCTCCCTCTCCTCCTTTAGTTCACATATAACTAAGAGTGACTTGTAACAAACACACACAATTATGACCCACTCTAACACTGCATGGTTCTCAGTATTATAATTGTCAGTACGCACATTCTGTGGTTTGCAGTTCAGCTGAAACACTCAATACACCTCCAATTACAATGTACTATTACTACATACTAGATACAGGCACTAAATTATGTTGGCAATTCTACATAACAATTGAGCAGCGCAGTGCAATAAAATTAAGCTTTGCATTCTGGGCCCATATGGAAATGAACAGCACGTCTCAGAAACAATTCGCCAGTGGAATTGAAAAGTTTCATATGTATGGGTCCACGATTTATGCAATGAAATAATCTATTTGTTTGTCACAGTACTACAACTGTGTAAACACTGCCTCAAGCTTACAAACACAGTGTGATATCTTTTCAGCATTACTTGATCCAACTTCGACACAAAGTTCTTTATTTACACTCCCAAATTTCCCAAATAGGGAATGCACACGATGTTGAGCATTATGGCTGATGGACAAGAATTGCCACTGTTGTGTTTTTTAATTGGAAAACCCTCCCCAAGGGAGAAAGCTTTACAAATTATTGTAAGAGCTAGTGATATTACTTTGCAGTAACTTGTAGCGATATTAATTTGACCCCACAAGATACATGTACATGTCATTTTTAAAATGACAATTTACAATCTGAGGGGGGGGGGGGGGGGGGGGGCAATCTCTATTATAGGCCACACCATGGTTTTTCAAGCCAAAATGTAGAGAAAAGGTGCAGTCTACATTCGCGCAAATACACTAAATGCTCCTGAAATTTAGATATATTTTTACAAATACAGGAATTGTTTCTCATGGACAATTACTTAGATTAAAACCACAAAGAAGCCATTTTCCGTCATATAACCACTCTTGCATTCATAACAAACAATAGATGAACAGTCAGAATAGAAGTAAATCGCACATAAACGAGGCACTCTGAACTTCATTCTTCACACTGAACAACTAGTAAAGACAGTAATACTTTCAAAGGCAGTTCACACACAATCTTCTTGTCAAATGAAATTAAAAAATGAAGAAATCTTGAAAAGAAAAGAGGTCTAAATCGCCTTGTTGTTTTGCATGGTAACAAGGGCATTATCCATCAATTTTGTTACTGATTTGTCCTCCCAAACTTTCATTGCTGCTTTTCAAAGATCCGTTTTCTGGCAAAGTGTTTGCCCAAATGTGTTCAGTGACAATGAGAAGACATTCATGTGAGCAACAAATGAGCCATCTAGACTGCACAAACTGAGATATACTGGATAGGAATGCTGCACAGACACCATGCCAGCGTGTAGCACATGACGACTTGGAAAAATCGACTGGGTGGGGAGACAGAATAGTGGGTGGGGAACCTGCAGGGAAAAGAGTGAGTGCAGGATGGATGAAGTTAGGGTCCTTGGGCAGGGGTGCAAATGGGTGTGGAGAAGGAGACTAGCGGAGATCGAGGCCAAGGAGGATTACAAGATCAGAGGATGTCATGCAAGAACAACAAGAACAAAAGGTTGGTTAGTTTCTGGGTGGTTGAAGGGACCAGACTACAAAGGCCACTGGTCCCTTGTTCCACAACCATAAAATCCTACAAGGAATAAAAAAAAAAAAAAAACAAGCAACGGAGATGACAAGGAACAACACAGAACAAGAAAGACACAGACAAAGACCAGACAAAAGCAATTAAAAGCACACTGAGAGTGACGGTGGTTGGCTGAACATGGAAACAAAACAAGGAAAAGCCAAAAAAATGAACCTTTAGATCACGCAATAAAAGCCCCATACATAAATAAAACTCAAAACTAAGTCTGCCATTGCAGCGTCATCCGATAAAAGTGCAGGGAGCGTATCAGGCAGTGCATGTGTCTGCCTGAACGGAGTTAAAAATGGACAGTCCAACAATATGTGGACCACCATCAATTACGAACCACAGCGACAGAGAGATGGGTACTTGCTGTGCAATAAATATCCGTGCGTCAGCCAGGTGTGGCCAATGCATAGCCGGCAGAGGACAACAGAGTCCTTGCGAGAGGCCCGCAAGGAAGAGTGCAACACACTGGTAGTCTCCTTGACGACCCGTAGTTTGTTGGGTGAAGGCAGGGTGTGCCATTCATCACTCCAAGTACCAAGTAACTTGTGCCGCAAAACTGAATGGAGATCACACTCCAAAAGGCCGATCTCCAGGGCCGGTGCACTGACAGCCTGTTTGGCCAGCATGTCTACACATTCAGGATGCCGACATGACCCAGGGTCCACACAACGACCATGGAGCAGCCACAACGCGCTAGAGTATGGAGGGGCTCCTGGAGAGCCATCACCAGACGAGAGTGAGGAAAACACCAGTCAATAGCTCGCAAACCGCTCCGGGAATAACTACAGATAACGAAGGGCTCACATGAGCAGGAGTGGATATACTCTAGGACGTGAGAGATGGTCACCAGCTCGGCAGTGAAAACACTGGAGCCAGCTGGCAATGAGCATTGTTCAGAATGACCTGCTAGAGTAATGGCATAACCTACACGACCAGCAACTATCGAACCATCGGTATAGACCACGTCAAAGCCCTGAAATGCAGCAAGGACTGAAAAAAAAAAAGGTGCAGCAGTGGGCCTCAGGAGGGACTGAGTCCTTTGGGGCCTGCGCCAAACCAAGCCGAAGGTATGGGTGAGGCACACACCACGGGGGTATATGTAGAGGAGCCCGGAAAAGAGTTAGAAGAGGGAAAAACTCAAGTCCAGAGAGAAAAGCCTGGATACAAACTGGGATTGTACACCCTGACCGGGGCCGCTATTCCGGGAGATGGATGACCGAGTTGGGGAACAGGAGATGGTAATTGGGATGCCCAGACAAGCTACAAACAAAGTGGCCAGCAGTCGTTGGCACCAGATCCGCAGTGGAGGGACACCAGCCTCCACAAGCATGCTGTTGTCAGGACTTGTCGGAAAGCTCCAGTTGCGAGTCGGATCCTGCTGTGGAGGATGGGGTCAAGCAACCGCAACGAGGAAGGCGAAGCCGAACCATAAGCCAGGCTCCCATAATCTAGACGGGACTGAATCAATGCCTGATACAGTTGTAGAAGGGTAGACCAATCAGCACCCCAGCAGGTGTGACTCAAACAACGAAGAGCATTAATATTCTGCCAGCATGTTTGTTTAAGCTGCTGAATATGGGGGAGCCAAGTCAACCAGGTATCAAAAAGCAATCCTAAAAGCCAATGCATCTCCACCACAACAAGAGGTTTGCTGTCAAGATAAAGCCATGGCTCAGGGTGAACAATGCAACAACAGGTTTTGGCGGCCGAAAACTGGAAGCCATGCGCTACAGCCCAAGACTGCGCCTTGCCGCAAGAACAAAACCCATATAAGTAATACAGAGAAATTGGTGCTGCGGGAAGGACCCAGATGGAACAACTTGTGAAGCAGCCATTGAAATCTAGCATTTTGTGCCCAGCAGCATGTTCTACCACTGGTGGTCCACCATGCTCGACAGCTTGGTAGTGGCCACTGATTTGAATGGACTGATGGTTGGTAGTCACATCCAAATAAAACACTACACAAAAAATTCAGCAAAGCTTGTACATAACATGAATGTTTTGACATCTTGTTCCACATCTGATAGGACAGGATAAGCCTGTGACAGGTCTAGAGAAGGATGTGTCGGGTATGTGTATCAGGTAAATCCTGCGTCTGAGTCTTCCACAGTAATATGACCAATGTGGCAAGTGGTTCTACATTTACATCTATACCTATACTCTGCAAACTACCATAAGGTGCATGGCAAAGGGTACATCCCATTGTACGAGTTATTAGTGTTTCTTCCTGTGTCATTCACGTATGGAGTGAGGAAAGAATGATTGTTTTGAATGCCTCTGTGCGTGCAGTAATTATTCTAATCTTATCCTTATGACCCCTGTGTGAGTGATACATAGGGGGTTGTAGCACATCCCTCGAGTAACCATTTAAAGCTGTTTCTTGAAACTTTGTTAACAGATTTTCTCAGAGTTTACAACTGTCAAGAGTCTGCCATTTCAGTTCCTTCAGTATCTGTGTGACACTCTCCCATGGACTAAACAAACCTTTGACCATTCGTGCTGCCCTCCTCTGTATACGTTCAATATCCCCTGCTACGGGTCCCACACATTTGAGCAATATTCTAGGATGTGTCACATTTCTTTTTCTTTTGTAGACTGATTGTGCTTCCCCAGCATTCTATCAATAAACCAAAGTCTACCACCTGCTTTACCCATGACTGAGCCTAAGGGACCACGCCATTTCATATCACTACACAGTATTACACCTACGTATTTGTGTGATTCTGACAGTGACTCACTGATATTACAGTCGTAGGATACAACTTTTTTTTGCTTTGTGAAGTGCAAAATTTTACATTTGTGAGCATTTAGAGCAAGTTGCCAACCTCCACACATCATGTTGAAAGAGAGAGTACCTCATTATAGGTAATTGCATCATCTGCAAAATGCTTCATTTTACTATTAATATTATCTGTAAGGTGATTAATATAAAACATTTACAGCAAGTCTCCCAACATACTTCCCTTAGGCACATCCGAAGTTACTTCTACATCTGATGATGACTCTCCATCCAAGATAACATGCTGCATCCTCCCAACCAAAATGTACTCAATCCAGTCACAAATTTAACTTGATATCCCATATTATCAAACTTTTGTCAATAAGCATAACTGCAATACTGAGTCAAATGCTTTTTGGAAATAAAGCAACACTGCATCTACTTGGTTGCCTTAGTACAAAGCTTTCAATATGTCATGTGAGAAAAGTGTGAGTTGAGTTTCACATGATCGATGTTTTTGAAAACTGAGCTGGTTGGCATTGAGGTCATTCTGTACATGATAACTCATTATGTTTGAGCTCAGAATACATTCTAAGATTCTACAAAAAATTGATGTCAAGGATATTGGACAGTAGTTTTGTGGATCACTTCTACCACACTTCTTGTAGACCAGTGTGACCTGTGCCATTTTCCAAGAACTTGGCATAGTTTTATCTACGATAGCCTCTAGTTGGGGCTTGGTGTCTTGTTCAGTTTTAATGATTTCAGTTGTTTCTCAATATCACTGACACTAATACTTCTTTCATTCATCTTTTCAGTGGTACCAGGATTAAATTAGGACAATTCTCTTGGGTTTTCCCTTGTAAAGGAACACATTTGAAAACGGAGTTCAACATTTCAACTTTTGCTTTGACACCCTCGATTTCAGTTCCCATCTCATTCACTAGGGAGCAGTGGACACAACCTTTGGTGCCACTAATAATGTTTACATATGACCAGAATTTGTGAAATACCATTTGACAATATTCTGCTATGGTATTCATTGAAGGCACCACGCATCACTCTTCTGACAGCCAAATGTGTTTCATTCAGGATCTCTCTATCGATAGCCCTACACTTTGTTTCACACCTATTATGCTGCAATCTCTGTTTCTTTAAAAGTTTGTTTACAGTGACTATAAACCATCAGGATTCCCTCCCATTATGAACTGTTCTACTGGGTACACACCTATCCAGTGCATGGCCAACTATTCTTTGAAACTAGGGCCAGTGTTCCTCTACGTGCTCCTGACCTGCATGAAAGTTTCAAGTTCCTCATTGAGATATGGCAGTACTGTTCTTTTTTTTATTTATTTTTTTTTATTTTTTAAATCTAGTTTACTGAACATATACATGTTTCTGCTGGTTTTAGTTGTCCTTTGTACTTTGGTAATCATTGTTGCCACAACTGCATCATGGTCACCAATACCAGTTTCGATGAGGACATCCTCAAAGAGCCGGGTCTATTTGTTGCCATTATATCCAATATATTTCCTTCGTGAGTAGTGTTCCTGACTATGTGTTATAGATAGTTTTCAGAGAAGGCATTTAAGAAAGTTTCACAGGAAGTCATCATGCCTGTCATTAGCAAAACTCTAATTTTCCAAAATTAATCATGGGACGATTAGTCTCCACACCGATGGTTACAGTGCAAATAGGGAACTTACGTACAAGTGAACTGAGAGTTTCTCTGAAGTTTTTGGTAACATCAGGAGAGGAGTCTGGTGGGCGATAGAAGGATTCAATTATCATTTTATGCTTTCCCCTGATATTGAGTCTTGCCCAAACAAACTCACAAGCAGCTTCAATTTTTATCTCTGTGGATTTGAGTTTTTTGTCTATTGCAACAAATGTACCACCTCCTTTTCCCATTTGGAGCTTCACTGCTTTTCATGAGCACTTCCAACTCTGGCATTTTCTTGCAAATGCTTTGGTAGTTTACCATTATGATTTTACTAATCTCACCTGTGGAAGGAATTTCTTTCGATCTTACACCGATACTTCTGGGTTTCCTACAGCTATTGTTACCTGGCCATAAGGCTGGTCTTCACCTTCTCTATCAGTCTCTGGAAGGACCCAAGAATGACTTTGAAGCCCAGATGACAGGCATCATTTGTTCCAAAGTGTGTCACAGCCTGCAGCTGGTTGTAACCTTTTCCCTCAAAATGGCTGCTGGAATAGCTTCTTCAACATGGTGAAGGAGACCCCCACACATACACAATGAGTGCACTTGGTGTCCTTTCCTTTCCCTTGCTGCCATTTCCCTAAGTGGTATCATCATACACAGTTCGTTTGAACTACCGATGATTAATAGATCCCTAACCTTTTGCATTTACCTCTTCCTGACACCGGACAAAACAAGTTTCTCCACATCAGGTAAAGTTAGTCCCACTGGGTCAGTATCAGTGAAAGACAGCATCTCAAACTTGTTAGTTAGAGGGACTGGTACAACATCCCGAGTCCTCCCTGGTCCCCTCCACCCTGTACAGGATGCCTAGCTCTACCACTGACACACCACTTGCAGTCAAGTAACGATAGAGCCCGTACTTTCTACAGAGGTGACAGGATACACAGAAGATAGTACTTGAGGTACCTCTGGTACAGGTATCAAAGGTACACAACTCTCAGGAGCTCTTCCAACACACTGATTCACAGTAGCTGTCAACCGCTTGACAGTAGTCAGTTCCATTTCCAGCAGCTTACGAACGTCAACCAACTCACCCCATGTTTGACAACAGCATCCACAGTGGCGCTGCATTTTGGCTGGTGCAATGTATTACAAGGCAGTGAACAAAGGACTTTAAATCAAACCTCCTGATTATCTTAAATCTGTAGAGCTAGAAGTTACTAATTCCCTGTAAGAATTAAAGCAGATACACAAAATGAGATTTCTATTAAGGCAACACAAAAATTTGTGGTAAAAATTAGTAGTTTCCTAAAATGTTTCGATGTTAATTATAGTTGTCAGCACACAGGTGTAGTATAAGTTGTAATCAAAGCACTCTGGCATTTTACAATTTTAGCAGAGTATAGCTAAATTCCACCAAAATTTTGCAGGGATGATTTCTTTATGCAAGTATAATATATCTTTGGTTTCGGGAAAAAGATTTAAGTCATCATTCTCCAACAATCAGAAAATTTTCCAGTGGTCAGATTCAATTAAAAAGCCTTGAGAATCCTTTTTATTAACATAAAGCATTAAGCTGCAGCTATACATAGTATATTTAGTTGCTATCAGATGTTTTATCAAAGCCTCAGAATGTAAACAATGTCATCCTTGTGGAATGTTGCCTCTTTTACTTGCTACAAGTGAAGCCTGAAGCAGCAGCTGCATGACTGGTATCACTGGAAACACTGATTGACTAGATCATCATTATTTTTCTAGTCAAACAATGTCTATTAGGTATCAGAAACAGTGTGTCCCAATCATTTCAGAAGCTTCACTGTTCACAGATATTGTAATATCTGTCACAGTTATATTGTGCAATTAAATACGTACCACCACTACTAACTTCACTCAGTTTGTGACAACAACATGAGTCCATCATGTTATTTAGCAAATTTTGAACAATGCCATAATACATACAACATTGCTTGATATAACTATTTCTTTCATGAAACATACAATAATTATTTTCTAAGCCTATCAGCAACATTAACACCCTTTAGCAACCAAGGACTTAAGAAATATATCAATTTACGCATAAAACTTTCATCATAAAGAGTTATAGAAGGGTTAAAAATGAAGTGAACCGTTGTCAAGCAACAGAATCTAATATGGAAACTGGAAATAATGATGAAGTATTCTCCATATAGTATCAAAATAACAAATCAGTACTGTTAGGCATTGTTTCCAGTATCAATATTTTTAACTGCGGGAAACATATGAAACATTTCAAGAAGAAAAAGAATTAACCAGCACATCTTTGAGTGAAGAATTATGAATTCCTTAAACAGTAATTACGACAGCTCAGTTTAGGTATAAATAGATGTTTGTTAAAACTGAGCAGCATTAATCAGAGACCGCCTGAAGATGGCACGAAGCCTGTCTGGCGAAATATTGTGGAGTAATTACAACATGACCCAGCCAGACACCCGAGAATTCTACAAGCTTTGGGAAAACTATCTGAACTCCAAGTACTTTCTCTCCAACAGTACTACCAACATCCTGATCAACGTATGTGCTAGAATATTGATTTTCCAGGTATTCAACTGGTCCAAAATGCCATGTTTCTCAAACTACTTTAATGTGTTATAAGTGAGTGTCTTAGAAGTTCTTCCCAAAAGCATCAACAACTGCCTGGTCAAGCTGTACACCAGAAGACAATTTTTCTTGGTGTCTAACTAGATGACAATTTCAATGTTTCAGTGCCCTTTATTTCCATAAAGTTATCATCAGTTGCTGTGAGTGAGTGTGTTGGTATTTCTACCTGTTTATCTGGAGTCCACTCAGTGAGCATGTTTAACATCATCACTTGCGACACTGGAAGAAGATGGTCTTCAAAATACAGTACAGAAAATGAGATCTCCCAACATCACTGGACACCTGTGAATGCCTTTTCTACTATATCACATTTCTGAATAAGTATAGAATCCTTTCTCCAGCTCAATATGGATTCCAGAAGGGGAAAACAAAGTTGTTTATAAATTTCTAGATACAACTATCACTCTCGTAGATAAGAAACAGCCAGCTGTGGGGTTGTTCCTCGACCTCACAAAGGCCTTCGATATTGTAAACCACAGAATAATATTACAAAAACTATATAACTATGGTATACAGGGTACTGCCTACAATTTGTTTGCAAGCTACCTACTAAACAAAAAACAGTATGTGCAGATATGTGAGGTCATCCCTCCAGGAAAATCCACAGTTTCATGTTCTGATACGCAAACCATAAAACATGGTGTCCATCAAGGATCAGTTTTGTGCCAGATCCTATTTCTCCTGTTCATTAATGATCTTCCCCTTCACCTACCGACTTGCAATACCTACCTTTCTGCCGATGACACCAATATTCTGATATCTGACTCAGAAGAACGCATTGAAGCTGCAGTCAGCCAACATACAGCTCTACCGGATTCATGGCTTACAGCTAATAGGCTACTTCTTATTGCAAAAAAAGACTGGAGGCCTAACATTTCATACAGTTCAGAACAGAAATCCCACCATCCCGACTATACAAATAGGTGGAAATAGTATTGAACTGGAAAATGTAACTAAATTCCTTGGAATATCTATCTCTGACATTCTGAGTTGGAAAAGACACACTGACAGCTTAGCTACCAAGCTAAAAAAAGTATGTTTTATGCTTCTGTCAGTCAGGGAAGTGACACTTCTAAAAATCCTAATGTCAGGGTACCATGCTCTTTACCACTCTATGCTAACACATGGCCTCTGGGGCTCCACAAGAAAGCTGTCAGGGTACTGTTATTTAAAAAGCAGAGAGGCTCATGTAAAAAGCTATTCTGAAAACTAGGTATTCTTCCACTTCCATTCCAGCACATATTAGAGATACTAAGTGTCACCAAGCTAAATATTGGCAGCCTACAGCAGAATCTGGACTATCACCAGCACAACATTAGAGGGAAATATTAGCTGACACAGTTTCCCCATTCCACTAAATTATATGTTTATAGTGTAGAATGCATGGGGATTAAACTATATAATCATCTACCACCAAATGTAAAAACATCAACAATCCAGCACATTTTAAAATAAGGCTTAAATTGACATTATTAAAATATTCTTTTTATAATGCTCATGAATATTTTGAAAGTGATTTTTTCTATGTAATATATTTGCACACTTATCTTTCTGTACTATAATTTATCTTCAAAATGTAAATTTCAATAAGGCCTAACCGACCGTTAAAAATTTATCTACTTGTCTGTACTCTTTATATTTATCTTGTTAATCTTAACTAATGTATAAATTATGTAATGCTTATCTGTACTTAATTTAATTTTAAATGTATCATCAAATTTTAATTTTAATTAGGCCTAGTTGATCTTAATTTGGAACAACTTGTGAGTATACTAATAATAATTATGTAATGCTTATCTGTACTTAATTTGATTTTAAATGTATCATCAAATTTTAATTTGGCTTAGTTGACCAATAATTTTGAACAAATTGAGAGTATACTCATACTATATCTTGTAATCTATAACTATCATACAACTGCGTAAATCAAGTTGTATTTAATTTGGGATTACGTATTTTTAAATGCTTAATTGCTATAATGACTTGTCCCATAATATGTAGTACTCTCTGTACACAAAATGACTCAGTGGATCAATAAAGAATGAATTAATGAATCATGTATCAATCATACAGGGGAGTAATCAGAAACTGCAAATTATATCTTGCATTAGTACAGTTCTAAGACTGGTTTCAGAATTACACCGTAAATCCTGCTAACCTCAAATTGTCCATATATAGCTCAATTAGTAGCACTGCAACTTGTTGTATATAGCCTGACAATGACAGAAAGACCCACCCAAATGGATTAGATTAACAACTGAAATGATCATACTATTTGGGCCAATATTTATTATTTCTGACAGCTCTAACCTACAGTAATAAGCAAGAAAGAAGTGAGTGATCAATGCAAATTACAAAGACAGATTCTGAAAAAAGTAAGCCCTTAGCTTTAATACTGTTTTGATTTAACAGTACACTTTTTTATACGTAGTAATATTCAGCACACCATTCAAACTCACCTGCAAGTTTAGTGCATTTTTCATTTTTGTTGATGCAGGGTTCATTATGATCTGAACAAGACCATTATAACGCCGAATGTTAAGTTCCCTATAGCTCACAGTACCAGCATTTTGACGAATGCTTGTTCTTGACTTAGCATGCTCATCATCTTTGCGCTTCTGTTTCTGAACATCATTCTCTAAAGTTTTCACCAGAGTGACATACGCTGGGGAAAAAATGTTTAAGTACAGTTTAAGTACACACTAATGAGCTGAGAATACTTTTAACAATAACATGTGAACATTTAAAATGAAGTAAAGTTTCCACAGTACATCTGAATGTACATTTAATTTCAAACATTTAAATAAAAACTCCTCTTCATTTACAGAGCTACAACAATTTTGCAGTGTATCACAAGCCACAGGCTACTACACAGTTACGAAACAATTTACTTAAGGTGAAAAGTACCAAGCAATATCTTTATTAAGAATATGAAGATATTATATTCCTTGAAACACGAAAAATTATGCTACACAGAATGGAGGATTAGACAATATAATGAGGATTTTATATTTCCTGAAAGACTTAACATTATACTACATACAATGGAGGATCAACAATAATTCAATTTATAGTCAATTAAAAATTAAGTCCAAAACAATACTTACAAGCAGCATTGGGACTCTGTGGATGTGAGCGGTTTGTATCTTTCTTCTGTGATGGATTTGGAGTACTTAGTTTGCTCCTTGCTACAACCTGAGTGTTTTGACCAGACGATGACACTTGGAGACTTCTATCTTCTGCTGCAAAAGCTGATGCAGCTTCAGCTAAACAAGTAGTGAGCTCTGCCTCTACATCAGTTGCTGAAACTGGTGATTTCTCAAGACTACTAGAAACCACTACTGGCATCCCAGTAACCTCTGATTTTTGTGTCCTGTCCTTTTTCTTTGCTTTCATTACACTGTGTTCTTCAGATAACTTAGCTGATTTTGGGAGTTTTTCTTTGTGGGAATTTTTCTGATGCATTTTTGTCACATCTGGATTGAATTTACTTTTATCAAGAGAAACATTTTTTGGTGCATTTGGCAAAAGAACTTCTTTTGATTCATGTTCTTTCTGTGATATGCTTGTCTTTAATCTTGGTAGTGTTTTACTATCTGCAATTCTAGTACTTGAAGTTTTAACAGATTTACTTGCACCTGTCACCTCCTTCTGAATACTAACAGTTCCATTAAATTCCTTCTCCTTTCCTTTCTTATCTTTATATGTCCGTAGAGGCTCTGCTTTTCTGATGAATATTGGAACACCCTTCTTACGAGCCTCTGCCCCTTGCTTTGAAATCGATTTAAGTTGAGATTCATAAACAACTTTTTTGCCACTTTGACCATCACTGGTATGTTCACTCTTATGTTGATTAATACCAGTATCACAACTAGTACGTGGTATCAGAGTTGGGCTTGTGCTGCGACTGGAGAAATTACTGCTGGAAGAATGTCTACGAATTATTCTTGATGCCTCAGCCCGTAACTGCAATCGTGGTGGACATGGTAAAGACTGAGTTGGTGATGGGGGGTCAAAGTGAACAGTCGATGGAGGTGGTGACCGAAGAGTTTCACGAGATTCCATCCGTTTGGGTGGCGCCATTTTGCTGTCTGCACTCTGCTGGTGGTCTGATGTGCAAAGTAACTGCCTTTTTGCACGTAAGTTAACTGCCGGATTCTGCAAAGATTTCAGTCTCAGAACAGCATTCTTCACAAGGCGGGTTTTCAATAGAAGATTCTTCTTTTTCCACCGGGAAGAGTTCAGTTTCGGTTTTATTGGTTTTTTCAGATTGTTATTGGAAGAAACATCATTATCACAAACTGCAGACCTTCGTCTTGAGTCACCTAATTCTGCTTCATATAAAAGATTAATTGCACCTTCATCTATAAGTAATTTATCTACTTCACTTCTTCGGCACCGTTTCTTGGAACCAGATGAGGCATCTGGTAACTTTTGATCTTCCCCATTGTCTTTACTGATACCCCTACGGATATTTTTCTCAGAATTATCTGCCCTGTTTTTTAGATCAGACACTTCTGAAACTGGTGTATTATTCTCATTATTAGGAACAGCATTAGTTGAAATTGCGTCTTGTACACTGGCTTTGTTTTTGTCAAGATGATTTTTTACATTTTCCACACTAGATTCTCTATGAAGTCCTTTTGTATCCACTTCTGAGGGCTTGTCAGAAAGGTCACATTTCGTATCTTGAACTGGCGACTGGCTCTCATTTATTTTCTCCATTTCTGCAGACGATTTCACAACTGACTCAATTACTTTAACAACATTTTCACTAATTTTTTTATCTGTTGAATTTATTTTCTTTGAGTCTTTTTGTAATTTTTTCACTTTGTTTCTATCAGCTCTTCCATTCTCAATGTTTTCTGATACATTCTTAGTAGATAGCTTTTTCTTCTTTACATTATCAGAGGCAATAACGACAGCTTTTCTTTTCCTGTTCTTTTTCTTCTTTAACTCTGCTACATCATTTTCCTTTGGTACCTTCTTTACTTCAGTTGTAACATTATGAGCATTGTTTTCAGTAAGTGCATCAATAGCAGGCTTCTTAACATTCTGCTTAGTTTTCTTTGGCGACTTTTCTTGCAATTTATCTGTTTTCTTCTTCCGTGGAGTTGTCTCAAATTCCATCAGTTGCTTCAAAGCAAGTTCTTTTTCAAGCAAAGGGTCCAACTTAGGAGGGGTTGTGAAATGATTTCCATTTGTAGGAACTGTAGAAGGAACTGTTCTTTGTAGTTGACACTGTGGTGTAGCTTTTATCTCGGGTATCCAGTTAGGGTCTACATCACCCTCAAGTATAGCAAGTAACTCCTTGTCATCAGCAATAACCTTTTGCTCTTGGGCGGAAGTGTTCTTCTCTGATACAATATTACCTGATTTCACTGACAAATCAGTCTTTTGTAGAACACCAGTAGGTTGTGCTGCAGTGGCACCTGAACTAGATGATGATGGAGCAATATGATTTGCAAGTCTCTGCGTTAACTTAATAGCAAAAAAAATATCGCCACCTTCTGGTGTGTCATGAACTGGATACTTTTTTAAAGATCGTTCGAGCAGTTCTTGTGCTAGTTCGTCCTGGGTCACAATCTGGCTTGTCAAATTTCTATATGGCACTTTTACACCCAGACGTGGCTTTTGGGGTTTTCTGCCTCGTGTAACTAAGTCTTCTGCAGGATTTTCAATATTCCGCCCCATTAAATGTGGAGGAATTGAAAAATTTGGTGTTGGAAGCGGCAAAGTTGCTGCGTCTCCATTTGCAATATTTTGAGAACCCGATTCCTGGGGCATCCTTATATCATTGGCTGATAACTGTACTGGTGAAATTGGTGTGCTATTTGGTACGTCAACAAATACTCCAACACTTACTGGTTTTTGTTCTGCGCTGTTAACAGTAGCTGCCATACTTGCATTTTCTTTCTTGTTTCAACACGGAGGTGATCTTGATGCACATAATACATTGATTAGGCATCTTGTGCAGCCTATAGTGTAATGTCGCGTCGCAAAATGAAGAGCATTAGAATCGGAGAAAACGAAGTCTTTACCGTTTTCACACTTTCCTCTTGTTCACAGCTGATCAATCCACTCTTTCATTATCGTGGCAAAGCTGCAAGGAAAATAAATGAAATACAGTAGTTGCTGGTTGTATTGAACACAACACAATATTCGTACGAACCGGTCACGTTGACGATAACACTCACTTTATCTGAGTAGCAAAAATATGTTTTGCGAACATTAATCAAGGTGTTTGTTGATGCACCTACCAAACCTATCCTAAACGAACAACAACAACAACAACATCAACAAACGAGTGTCGTCACGTGAAGACATCCTGCCAGAGTATTCACAAACGCATTCACTAGTACATTAAGCTAGGACAGATGCGTTCGTATCTTCGACCCAAGAATAATATGTATGGCTGGCTGCATTCCAAAACACAAATTATCATTTCTTGTGAATACTCTATGCAAAACTCTCCTATTTTTCATAACGTAAAACCGAGAAATATTAAGTCAAAAACTCGTTTATATATTCAGACCAAAATTCTACATACCGAAGTATTGTTTATCCAAAATATCTACAGCAGAGAATGTAGCTGTTATTATACACGTGAATAGGATTCCACTTCCATGGTTCATTGAAAGTTTGAGGTGCAAACCGATCACAACATACCGCGACAGCGTGTGAGGTCACATCTGTCAAATACATTAATGACCGCGCGGGCATTATAAGTCACCATTATAGCACGGGGATACTTTATTTTATGGTAGGGGAATGTAACGTGTTCCATTAACACAAAATAGTAACAACTACTTCGTCATCTGTGTTCCCGGGGGTGCCAGTAATGCGGATATCATTATAAAAACACGTTTCTTCTCTCTAATGACTTAATTGAATAATATTCCTCATCCAAATTCCTATATGACTTCGTAAAACTATTCAGAGATAGAGTACATGGGAGCAATAAAGCAGAGATCCACTATCGATTTTACTGTAAACACGAAACATTTTAAAACCCATGCAAGAATATTACACTTTACTGCTGCAATAAGAAAGAAGACCGTGTAGTTCTACTATTCCGAATCTGTACTCAGAAAAATTTTATGATGTTTACTCTCATTCACTTCCTTTGCATTGAAAACTGTCAATGCAGTACACGTTATTTTAATTATTCTAGTATGCAGAAGGCGTGAATAATTCTGTTTACCCATGTCAAAGACACCGCCTTACACATGTTATTCGGACAATTCACGCCAATGAATCAGCAAAACATTATATCTTATCATACTTCCAAATAAACAGTAATTAATTCAGCAATCTATACAATCAGACTCGGCGAGAACTTTGCCCAGGTTTATTGCACATCACATTTGTACCGACTTACGCCAACGCTACGTTCCGAGTGTAAGTTTTTTAAAACAAATTTTAGGACAGGAAGCGGTCGGGGAAATAAGCTTTTAAACTATATCAATTGGGTTCCACACGTCCTAGGTTTGGCTATAATTATTTTAAGGGATTACAAAAATATATTATTATGAATTATTTCTGAATCCTGGATTAAATTGTTCAAATCATTAAATGCAAAAACTAATGATACTTTTTTAAATTGTATTTTCCAGAACAGACCACACTGTGGCCAGAAAACCTTGTCACTCCTAGAAAAACAGAAATCAGTATATAACACCCAAAAAGATAACATTAGCTATAAAATGAGTAGTCAGTGGAAATTTGAGAATTTGGATGTAACTCAGAGGAAGGGCCTCTTAATCATAACAATAAATAGACCCAACAAGAAGAACGCGTTTTCACGAAAGGTCTGTTCACTGCAAATACTTCTTTGATACATAATAATCTGTATACAGTTAAAATATATTTCAAATAATATCTGTACTAACCCCTCATGTATTACTTGCTGTGGTTGATTTCAGATGTATGAAGGTGTAACACAGATTCTGAATGATGCAGCACATAATGATGAAGTTTCAATAGTAGCTTTTACAGGTGCAGGAGATTACTATAGCAGTGGAAATGATCTGTCAGGATATTCAGATTACGAAGGTGCTGGTACTGGATTTAATGCAAAGACGACAGACACTGTGAAGTACGTATTACTTACTTAGTTCCACATAATGTAGGGTATATATATATACATATATATAAAACTGTAAGCACACTTTTATATTTGCTGTAGCTAACCAAGAAGGAATAGAAATATTTGTGTTCTAGTGGATTATTTTCTTTAATTGCTCATTGGTTTGGATTATGTCAAAACCACTGACTCAAAATCTGAAGCAATGATCGTTACCATTCAGCATTAGGGATAATGGACTTACAGGAAACAAACAAATAAATAAAACTAATATTGAATTTCATGTTTTCACATCATTAAATCCAGTTGTCCTGTGAACATAATTAGAATAAATGGTATATCCTAGGCTAGTTTTGGATGTGTGTCCCAAAATTATGAATGTTGTTCCATTCCCAGTGTTATCTTTGTACCTTTTTCTCCGTAATTCCTGCTGGTTCACAATGAGTAGTAATTCGAGAAAACCCAAAAATTTCAGATTGAACATCCACATGTACCCATTTGTTTTCGCATACTGTGATCCACAGATGACCATAAATACACCAGCTGTACACAATGCAGCTGTCAAGTCACATGAAATAAGATGCTTCGTTCCACTCATTAGCAATGTGCAATGTAGTGTTGCAGGTAGTGCAGGAAAAAGAGGGTGGTGGTGGTGGGGGGGGTTTGCGGTAAGGGACTCTCTCTCTTCCACTGCACCCAGCATCCCAACACCCGATAAAAAGTGCCGAGTTATCTACATCTACATGCATATTCTCACAAATGACTATGAGGCACACCGCTTAGGCTACATGGTATTGTACCACATGTTAATGTTTCTTCCACATGTTAATGTTCCTTCCCATTCAATTAGTATATGTAGAGCATGGGACGAATGTGTGCTTCAAGGCCTCTGTGTGCATTGTAGTTACCATAATTTAATTTTTATGATCCCTTGGAAGCAATATGTAGGTTTCAGAGGTGTATTCCTAGATGCTTCGTTTAATAACGGTTCTTCAAACTTTGTAAATAGACTTTTGCAAAAAAATTGATGGCTGTCTCCAAGTGACAATAAAATCCATGACACTCTCCATTGAGTCAAAAATACTTGTGAATGTTCATGCCGCTCTTCTTTGTATACATAAATATCACCTGTTATTCCTATTTGGTAAGGGTGTAACTCACTTGAGCAATATTCTAAGAACAAACACAAAAGTCATTTGTAAACAGTCTGCTTAGTAGACTGACTGCATTTCCCCAGTATTGTGTCAGTGAACTGAAGTCTGCCAATGTTCTTATTCACTACTGAGCCTATGTTATCATTCCATTCCATTTTGTGATAAGTGTACGAATTTATGTTTCTGGACATTTAAAGCAAATTGCCAATCCTTGTTCCACACAGAAATCTGACCAGACAGAAAATTTGTGCAACTTTTTTCAGATACTACTTCATTTTAGACAATGTGTAGCCTGCAGGATGTCTGAGGTTACTATTAACACTGTCTGCCAGGTCATTAACATATAACATGAACAGCAAAGAGCTTGATAAGCTTCTCTGAGGAACACCTGATGTTATTTATACTTCTGTCAATGATTCCGCCTCTAAGATGACATGCTGAAGCACACTATGAAAAAATACTTAATCTAGTCAAAAGCTATGTTTGATGCTCCATATGATAGTACTTTTTATCATAAGCATTGGTGCGGCACTGAGTCAAATGTTTTACAGAAGCCAATTGCCTAGAAAAGTGCGAGTTGAGGTTTGTGTGACTGATGTTTTCAGAATCCTTGCTGGTTTGCACAGAGAAATTTATCTTTTTGAGATATTTCATTATATTTGAAATCAGAATATGTTCTTTGACCCAAGTGAGGTGGTACAATGGTTAGCCCATTGGACTTGCATTCATACACACGTGCCCGCCCATCCTGATTTAAGTTTTCCGTGATTTCTCTAATCACTTCAGGTGAATGCTGGGATGGTTCCATTGAAAAGGTATGGCAGATTTCCTTCTCCATTTTTCCTCAATCCAAGGTCGTGCTCCATCTCTATGACCTCATTCTCAATGGGACATTAAACACTAATCTCCTCTCCTCATCTTTTATGACTCTACAAGAAATGAATGTCAATGTAATTGGACAGTAATTTTGTGGATCACTTCTGCTACACTTTTTTGACGTGTTCTTTCTTTTAATCGCTAGGCACAGATGGTTGAGGGATATGTGGTGTATTATGCTTAATATTGGAACTAAGTCATCTGCAACTTTTGTGTCTGACAGGAATTCCAATGCACCTGGAGCCTTGTTTAATCTAAGAGATTTCAGCTGTTTTTCAAAGCTACTGACACTACTATTTATATCACTCATCTTTTCAGCAGTGTGAGAATTAAAATGAGGCAGTACATTGTACCTTCTTTTTTAAAGAAACATTTGAAAAAGAGATTCAGCACTTCTGTTTTTGCTTTGCTACCCTCTGCCATGCACCATACAGTGGCATGCGGAGTATCTATGTAGATGTAGAATTTCAGATCCTGTGTCATTTATGAGTATCTGAACACCACCTTTGGTGCCACTCACAGACTTTATATATTACCAGAATTTATTTGGGTTTCAGGAATTGTCTTTCAGCAAGATTCTGCTATCATAGTCATTTGAGGCTTCACATATTGCCCTTCTGACAGTCACAAATATTTCATTCAGTATTTCTTTATCTGTAGTTTTATGCTTTGTTTTACACCTATCATGCAGTAGTTATTGCTTCTTCAGAAGTTTCTTCATAATAATTGTATACCTTGGATGATTTGTCTCATCATGAACTAGGTGCATATCTATCCAGTCAACTATTCTCATAAATCTGAGTCACAGTTCCTGTACATGCTTCTGGCCAAAGATAATGCCTTGGGTTCCTCTTTGAGACATGGTATGATTATGTCTTTATCTAGCTTTATTTTCATTTTTTACTAAGTATGTAAATATTTCTATATGTTTTAGTTGCCCTTTGTACTGTAGTAATCATTGTTGCCATGACTACTTCATGGTTACTGATACCAGTTTCAAAGTGGACAGCCCCAAAGAGATCAGATTTATTTGTTACCATTAGTCCTCAAAGATGTGTGTCATGACTGGGCTTCCAAAATGTGTGTTCTTAGCAGTTTTCAGGGAAGACTTTTAGTAACTTTTTGGAGCATATTTTGTCACCCTTGCCACTTACAAAATTGTAAGTGTCCCAGTCAATTGTTGGATAATTAAAGTTTCCTACTAACAGTATCTTCCCCACAAGAACCATGGACCTTGCCGTTGGTTGCGAGGCTTGCATGCCTCAGCGATACAGATAGCCGTACCGTAGGTACAACCACAACAGAGGGGTATCTGTTGAGAGGCCAGACAAATGTGTGGTTCCTGAAGAGGGGCAGCAGCCTTTTCGGTAGTTGCAGGGGCAACAGTCTGGATGATTGACTGATCTGGCCTTGTAACACTAACCAAAACGGCCTTGCTGTGCTGGTATTGTGAACAGCTGAAAGCAAGGGGAAACTACAGCCGTAATTTTTCCTGAGGGCATGCAGCTTTACTGTATAGTTAAATGACGATGGCGTCCTCTTGGGTAAAATATTCTGGAGGTAAAATAGTCCAGAAGGATGTCATTATCAGGAGAAAGAAAACTGGCGTTCTACGGATCGGAGCATGAAATGTCAGATCCTTTAATCGAACAGGTAAGTTAGAAAATTTAAAAAGGGAAATGGATAGGTTAAAGTTAGATATAGTGGGAATTAGTGAAGTTCGGTGGCAGGAAGAACAAGACTTTTGGCCAGGTGAATACAGGGTTATAAATACAAAATCATATAGGGGTAATGCAGGAGTCGGTTTAATAATGAATAAAAAAATAGGAGTGCGGGTAAGCTACTACAAACAGCATAGTGAATGCCTTATTGTGGCCAAGATAGACACAAAGCCCATGCCTACTACAGTAGTACAAGTTTATATGCCAACTAGCTCTGCAGATGACGAAGAAATTGAAGAAATGCATGATGAAATAAAAGAAATTATTCAGATAGTGAAGGGAGACAAAAATTTAATAGTCATGGGTGACTGGAATTCAGTAGTAGGAAAAGGAAGAGAAGGAAACATAGTAGGTGAATATGGATTGGGTCTAAGAAATGAAAGAGGAAGCCGCCTGGTAGAATTTTGTACAGAGCACAAATTAATCATAGCTAACGCTTGGTTCAAGAATCATAAGAGATGGTTGTATACATGGAAGAAGCCTGGAGATACCGACAGGTTTCAGATAGATTATATAATGGTAAGACAGAGATTTAGGAACCAGGTTTTAAATTGTAAGACATTCCGAGGGGCAGATGTGGACTCTGACCACAATCTATTGGTTATGAACTGTAGATTAAAACTGAAGAAACTGCAAAAAGGTGGGAATTTAAGGAGATGGGACCTGGATAAACTGAAAGAACCAGAGGTTGTACAGAGTATCAGGGAGAGCATAAGGGAACAATTAACAGGAATGGGGGAAAGAAATACAGTAGAAGAAGAATGGGTAGCTTTGAAAGATGAAGTAGTGAAGGCAGCAGAGGATCAAGTAGGTAAAAAGACGAGGGCTAGTAGAACTCCTTGGGTAACAGAAGAAATATTGAATTTAATTAATGAAAGGAAAAACTATAAAACTGCAGTAAATGAAGCAGGCAAAAAGGAATACAACGTCTCAAAAATGAGATTCACAGGAAGTGCAAAATGGCTAAGCAGGGATGGCTAGAGTACAAATGTAAGGATGTAGAGGCTTATCTCACTAGGGGTAAGATAGATACTGCCTACAGGAAAATTAAAGAGACATTTGGAGAAAAGAGAACCACTCTTATGAATATCAAGAGCTCAGGTGGAAACCCAGTTCTAAGCAAAGAAGGGAAAGCAGAAAGGTGGAAGGAGTATATAGACGGTCTATACAAGGCTGATGCACTGGAGGACAATATTATGGAGAAAGACCTGAGTCGAAACAAGGCCCCGGGAGTAGACAACATTCCATTAGACCTACTGACGGCCTTGGGAGAGCCAGTCCTGACAAAACTCTGCCATTTGGTGAGCAAGATGTATCATACAGGTGAAATACCCTCGGACTTCAAGAAGAATATAATAATTCCAATCCCAAAGAAAGCAGGTGCTGACAGATATGAAAATTACCGAATGATCAGTTTAATAAGTCACAGCTGCAAAATACTAACGTGAATTCTTTACAGACGAATGGAAAAACTGGTAGAAGCCGACCTCGGGGAAGATCAGTTTGGATTCCGTAGAAATATTGGAACACGTGAGGCAATACTGACCCTACGACTTATCTTAGAAGCTAGATTAAGGAAAGACAAACCTACATTTCTAGCATTTGTAGACTTAGAGAAAGCTTTTGACAATGTTGACTGGAATACTCTCTTTCAAATTCAGAAGGTGGCAGGTGTAAAATACAGGGAGCAAAAGGCTATTTACAATTTGTACAGAAACCAGATGGCAGTTATAAGAGTCGAGGGACATGAAAGGGAAGCAGTGGTTGGGAAGGGAGTGAGACAGGGTTGTAGCCTCTCCCCGATGTTATTCAATCTGTATATTGAGCAGGCAGTGAAGGAAACACAAGAAAAATTTGGAGTAGATATTAAAATCCATGGAGATGTTCGCCGATGACATTGTAATTCTGTCAGAGACAGCAAAGGACTTGGAAGAACAGTTGAAAGGAATGGACAGTGTCATGAAAGGAGGATATAAGATGAACATCAACAAAAGCAAAACGAGGATAATGGAAAGTAGTCGAATTAAGTCAGGTGCTGAGGGAATTAGATTAGGAAATGAGACACTTAAAGTAGTAAAGGAATTTTGCTGTTTGGGGAGCAAAATAACTGATGATGGTCGAAGTAGAGAGCATATAAAATGTAGACTGGCAATGGCAAGGAAAGCGTTTCTGAAGAAGAGAAATTTGTTAACATCGAGTATAGATTTAAGGGTCAGGAAGTCGTTTCTGAAAGTAATTGTATGGAGTGTAGCCATGTATGGAAGTGAACCATGGACGATAACTAGTTTGGACAAGAAGAGAATAGAAGCTTTCGAAATGCTGAAGATTACATGGGTAGACCATATAACTAATGAGGAGGTATTGAATAGGATTGGGGAGAAGAGAAGTTTATGGCACAACTTGACTAGAAGAAGGTATCGGCGGGTAGGATATGTTCTGAGTCATCAAGGGATCACCAATTTAGTATTGGAGGGCAGTGTGGAGGGTAAAAATCGTAGAGGGAGACCAAGAGATGAATACACTAAACAGATACAGAAGGATGTAGGTTGCAGTAGGTACTGGGAGATGAAGAAGCTTGCACAGGATAGAGTAGCATAGAGAGCTGCATCAAACCAGTCTCAGGAGTGAAGACCACAACAACAACAACAACTAACAGTATGTTGAGCGAACACATGTTTGAGTGAGGTGAGGTTTTCTCAATAGTTTTCAGTTGCACCAGGTGGTGAGTAGCCCATTTCTCATTAAGCAATCATTTCAATACACATTTATATTTATCTCAAAAACCTAACTGTCATTGATTCTGGCTTTTAACCATCTTCCTGCACATAGTAATATATGAGCACTGTTATTTGGGAGCTGCTTCAAACTCCGAAATTTTGCACCTATAGCATGATGCTTGTAGTTACAGCAGTAATGTATTATACATGAGAGAAAACTCATCTGCATCACAGCTACTGTAAATGAAACGAAAAAGCTTATTAGAAGGCAACAGTGACCACATATATGACTACACTGTCAACAAAGTACAGCTAAGTTATGGCTGTAAGTGGGTGTCTGTGAACTAGAAAAAGGGACTTAACAAAATGACCTGGTGTTACTTTCATACTATAAACAGTACTGAAACATACTAACAAAAGTTTAGATAAAATCCAAGTGGATTATCTTGTAAGAAAAAGAAAGCTCAGACAGCAAATCAAATTCACTCATGGTGTTACATAGTTCATATAATACAGGAGTACCTTTAGAAATGTGGAAGGAGTCAAGGTATAGATTAACAAATTTACATTTGTAACAACCGAGATCTATTTTCAATGTTCACTGCTACTTGTCATGCAGCTTACAAGAATCTCCAGTCATTGACTATAGATAATCAGACAGTTTGTAGCAGTAGTGGTTAATAAATTATGTTTTCAAGTTTCTTTTGAACTGTCAGGGATTCTGAATGCCTCATTCTATGTCAGACTGGAACTTGTTGAAGACTTCTACATGGGAATCTTGGCCAAAGAAAGCAAAGTCTGGAATTAAGGTCTTCAGTCTGTAGCCTGTTTAATGCAGTTCTTCATGGAAGTCTATCCTGTGCAAGCCTCTTAGTCTCTGTATAATTATTACAATCCACAACCATTTGAACCCCCCCCCCCCCCCCCCCCCCCCCCAGGGGGTCCACAACTCTTTTGTGGATACGTGCGTAGCGAGCACAGGACCCCGAGCTAATGTGGCCCTCCTTCCTTTCTGGGCTGCATACCTTCCTTTTCCGCATCCTTCCATCTCCCCCATCTTCGCCCCTCCTCCCTTCACCTCTGGCTCTTTCCTTCCCTTTCTCCCCCTCTGGGAGTATGGTTTGTGCCTATGTCCGGAGACGGACGCTCGTAAATGTACCACATTCTTCGCCTCCTCTGCTTGTATGTCTTCATCCTTCCCTTGCCCTTCTCTTTTCCTTACCTCTTCTCTTTACCCTTTTCTCTGCTGCGGCGTTTGAGACCTCTCCTCTTTCCTTTCCCTTTCTTTGTTTTTTCCTTTCCCTTTCTCTTTCTTCCTCCCTGTGCGTGTCTGAAGGCCGACCCACGCATTTTTGTGCGTAGCTGGTGACGGGGTAACGCGTAATTCCCCGCCCCGGGTAGACAGGTAGGACACGTACGTACCCCCTGGTAACGGCAAGGCCCAGGGAGGGGTGATTACCTGAGCTGATACCTTCCGAATGTGCCGATTGGTCCCTCCGTCCGTTTGTCAGGAGGTGTGACCTGAGGTGTGAACAATCACCTAAGGCGGGAGTGCCCTCAGAGAGGGCCCCCACAAGGGAGGAGCGCGCCATCGGAGATGCTGGTAATCATGGGGGATTCTTCGGCAATGGTTTCCTCACCTTCCACTATGTCTGCTCACAAGTGTAAGTTCACTGAGTCTCAGCCACAGACAGTTCTTCCATCGTTGCCACAGTTCCTTGTTGTTTCTCGGTCTGACGAAGGTCACGATTTCTCCACGGTCAACCCTTTCATTATTCAGAAAGGTGTCGACACAATTGCAGGTCCTGTAAAGTCTTGTTCCAGGTTACGGAATGGCACCCTGTTGTTAGAAACAGTCAGTGCCCTCCAGACACAAAAATTGCTGCGTACTTCTCTGCTCCACACCTTCCCTGTCCGAGTTGAAGTGCACCGCACTTTAAATTCCTCGCATGGAGTCGTTTATACACGCTCCCTTGATGGATTGTCTGACGAAGAAATTCAGCACTACCTGTCTGACCAGGGTGTAACGGCTGTTCATAGAGTTATGAAAAGGGTTGACACGAACATCATTCCAACCCGCACTGTCTTTTTGACATTTGACAAAGTTCAACTCCCATCGAAAATCAAAGCGGGCTATGAGATAATTTCCGTTCGCCCTTACGTCCCAACCCCTACGTGTTGCTATCGGTGTCAGCAGTTCAATCACACCAGCCAGTCCTGTTCCAATCCGGCCAAATGTGTTACGTGTGGCAAGGATGCCCATGAGGGTGCTTGTCCACCTCCATCCCCTCGCTGCATCAACTGTATGGGTGACCACGCTGCTTCCTCTCGAGATTGCCCCATTTTTAAGGACGAAAAGCTCATCCAGGAAATCAGAATGAAGGAAAAGGTGTCGACCTTTGCTGCTCGAAAATTATTCGCCAGTCGACAGCCCACCGTGCCTCAGACAGGAAAATAGAGCACTGTCCTTGCTTCTCCTCGGCCAACAAAGGAGGCGGCCACGCAGACTTGCGACCTCACCTTTAGTGCCACGGTCGTCAGATCGGCCAACGCAAAGATCGCCCGTTCAACCTCACCACTTTTGCCTGCCCACTCTCTGGCTCACCCTTCGTCGGGTTCTGCTAAATCTCGAGCCCAAAAGTCAGACACTAAGACTTCAAAAAAAGAGCATACTCGTGAGGAGTTTTTACTTACCGCAACTTCCCAACCATCGGTTCCTCCTTCATCTAAACATCATACTTCCAAGAAAGCTACAAAGAAACCCAGTTCCTCTCCTTCTCCGCCAAGGCGTGTCCCATCTACAGCACCACCTGGCGGAAATCGCCCTCGGCCGTCTTCTGTGTCGCCGAGGCGCACTGCTGGCGGCCGATCAACCGGCCGATCACTGGTGGCAGGAGCTGCTCCTGACCAACCTATGGATCAGGATCTTCTGCCTTTGGGTGATTGCCATTCCATGCTGTCGGTCGCAAGCTCTGAGCAGTCGTTGAGTTGACAGCTACCTTGGTCACATTCCTCCATTTTCTGTTCACCCTATGTCCATTATCCACTGGAATATCCGCGGTATTCGAACCAATCGGGATGAATTGTCGATCCTCTTACGATCCTACTTGCCGGTCATCTTCTGTCTTCAGGAAACAAAGCTGCATCCCCATGACCACTTTGTTCTCCCTCATTTTCAGTCCGTCCGATATGATCTCCCCTCTGTTGAAGGCACTCCTGCACATGGAGGATTCATGATTCTTCTCCATGAAACTCTCCATTATCACCCAATCCATTTAAACACTTCCTTCCAAGCTGTCGCCGTCTGTCTTTCCCTTTCCGGATACACGTTCTCTCTTTGTACTGTATACATTCCATCGTCCACACCAATGGCACGAGCTGATCTCCTTCATCTTCTTGGTCAGCTTCCACCCCCATATTTGCTGGTTGGGGACTTCAATGCCCACCACCCGCTTTGGGGATCTCCACATCCTTGTCCACATGGCTCACTATTGCTAGACGTCTTCCACCAGGCAGATCTAGTTTGCCTCAACACTGGGGTCCCTACATTTTTGTCTGCCTCCACGACAAATTTATCTCATTTGGACCTTGCGGTCGGTACTGTTCCGCTAGCTCGGCGCTTCGAATGGTTCGCCCTTGATGATACACACTCGAGTGACCACTTTCCATGTGTCCTTAGACTGCAGCCTCAACTGCCCTACATGCGCCTGTGACGCTGGAAGTTTGCCCAAGCTGATTGGACACTTTTTTCGTCTCTAGCGACATTCGATGACCATCACTTTCCCAGCGTCGACGATGAGGTCACACATATTACCGACATTATTCTTACAGCTGCGGAACATTCAATGCCACGCACCTCCGAATTGCCCCGGCGCCCCCCAGTTCCTTGGTGAAACGAGGCATGCCGTGATGCAATACGTGAGCGGCGACGTGCTCTCCGCATTTTTCGCCACCATCCTACTTTGGCCAACTGTATCCACTATAAGCAGTTCCGAGCGCGATGCCGTCGTGTCATCTGCGATAGCAAGAAGGCAAGTTGGAAATTCTTTATTAGCTCATTTAACACCTTCACTCCCTTCTCGGAAGTTTGGAGTCGGCTTCGACGGTTCTCAGGCGCGCCTAGTTTCTCCCCGGTCTCTGGGCTCACTGTCGCGCATGACACATTAGTGGACCCCGTCGCAATTTCTAACTCGTTGGGTCAGCACTTTGCTGAGATTTCGAGCTCTTCAAATTACCTGCCAGCGTTTCTTCCGAAGAAACGTGCAGCGGAAGTGCGACCTCTTGCTTTCTCCTCTCAAAATCGCGAAAGCTACAATACTGTTTTCTCCATGCGGGAACTCCAACGTGCACTCTCTTCTTCTCGCTCCTCCGCCCCAGGACCGGATGGTATCCACGTCCAAATGTTGCTGCATTTATCAACCCATAGTCTGCGTTACCTCCTTCGCCTTTATAATTGAATTTGGACCGACAGTACTTTTCCCAGACGATGGCGGGAAGCTATCATCGTTCCTGTTCCGAAACCTGGAAAGGACAAACATCTCCCCTCTAGCTATCGCCCCATTTCTCTCACGAGTAGTGTCTGTAAGGTTTTGGAGCGTATGGTGAATTACCGTTTAGCGTGGTGGCTGGAATCCCGCAGTCTTTTAACACCTGCCCAATGCGGATTCCGAAAGCATCGTTCTGCAGTTTACCATCTTGTTGCTCTCTCCACTTATATCATGAACAATTTTCTCCGGAAACGCCAAACAGTAGCAATATTTTTTGATCTGGAGAGAGCATACGATACCTGTTGGAGGACAGGCATCCTCCGCACACTGTTCTCTTGGGGCTTTCGAGGTCGGCTGCCCCTTTTTCTTCGCGAATTTATGGCAGAGCGCACATTTAGAGTGCGGGTGAACACTACTCTCTCCCGTACGTTCTCCCAAGAAAACGGGGTACCCCAGGGTTCCGTGCTGAGTGTTGTACTGTTTGCCATTGCCATCAATCCAATTATGGATTGTCTCCTTCCTGATGTCTCGGGCTCCCTCTTTGTGGACGATTTTGCGATCTACTACAGCTCTCAACGGACCAGCCTTCTTGAACGACGTCTTCAAGGATATCTCGATCGCCTCCACTCTTGGAGCATTTAAACCGGCTTCCATTTTTCTCCCAGTAAGACCGTTTGTGTTAATTTTTGGCGACGTAAGGAGTTTCTTCCGCCCTCCTTACATATAGGTCCTGTCAACCTTCCGTTTTCCAACCTCGCTAAATTCTTGGGTCTTATGTTTGACAGAAAACTGTGCTGGTCCTCCCACGTTTCCTATCTTTTGGCTCGCTGTCTGCGATTCCTTAACACCCTCTGTGTCCTGAATGGTACCTCCTGGGGAGCGGACCGAGTGGTCCTTCTCCGCCTCTATTGCGCCTTAGTGCGCTAGAAATTGGACTATGGAAGCATAGTCTACTCCTCTGCTCGGCCGTCTATTCTTCGGCGTCTCGACTCTATCCACCACCGTGGATTACGTTTAGTGTCTGGAGCTTTTTACACCAACCCTGTGGAAAGCCTTTATGCTGAGACTGCTGAACCTCCGCTGTCCAATCAGCGAGCAGTCCTTCTGAGTCGTTACGCTAGCCATCTGTCTTCCATGCCTGCTAATCCAGCCCATGCATGACCTTTTTTTCGACACCTCCTTTGATGTAGGGTATGCAGGCCGCCCCTCCTCCCTACTACCACCGGGAGTCCGCTTCCGTCAACTGCTCCATTCTCTTTCCTTCCGCTTTCCTAAAACCTTCTTGACAACTTGGGGTACAGCACAGCCTTGGCTCCATCCCCGGATCTGCCTGCTCCGTGACCTTTGTCGATTTCCCAAGGATGATACCCCTTCACTTGTTTATCGTCGGGCATTTGCTGCTCTATGTGCACAAATGACGGACGCCACATTTATTTACACCGACGGCTCGAAAACATCATTAGGTGTAGGGAGTGCCTATATTGTTGGCGACACACCAAATCACTTTCGGCTTCCCGACTAGTGTTCGGTTTATACTGCGGAGCTTTACGCTGTTCTCCAGGCTGTCCACTACATCCGCCGCCATCAGCGGATACAGTACGTTATCTGCTCAGATTCTCTCAGCTCTCTCCTCAGTCTCCAAACTCTTTATCCTGTGCACCCTCTGGTCCACCGGATTCAGGACGGTCTGCGCTTGCTCCACCTGGCGGGCGTCTCCGTGGCGTTCCTCTGGCTCCCGGGACACGTTGGTATCTGTGGAAATGAGGCGGCCGATATTGCAGCCAAGGCTGCAGTTTCTCTTCCTCGGCCAGCTATTCAATCGATTCCCTTCGCCGATCTACGGAGTGTTTTATGTCGACGTGTTGTTCATTTATGGCACACGCATTGGTCGACACTTCCCCATAATAAATTGCGGGACGTGAAAGCTCTTCCTTGTGCTTGGACCTCTTCCTCCCGATCGCGTCGTCGGGAGGAGGTAATTTTAACTAGACTCCGGATAGGGCACTGTCTTTTTAGCCATCGACATCTTTTAAGCGGTGATCCTCCCCCACTCTGTCCCCACTGCTCTCAGCTGTGGACGGTAAGACACCTTTTAATTGAGTGCCCCTATTTTAATCCGTTACGCTCCCGTCTACAGCTATCGCCTGATATATCATCGATTTTAGCAGATGACACACGCTCATCCGACCGCGTTCTCAAGTTTATTAGTGCCAGTGAAATGACGTCAGTCATTTGAAGCTTTTTTTGGGGACAACCAACCCCTTTCTGTAGTGGATTTTTAAGCCTTCCTTCTGCTTTTAGTTTCTCCAATTTTATGACTTTCGTTCCCATTGCTGCTGGTTTTCAATTTTGGTTTTTTACTGTTTCCTAAGTCACGGACCGGGCGCTAATGACCATAGCAGTTTTGCGCCCTAAAACCAAAACAAAAAAAAAAAAAACTTTGCACTGCCTCTACAACTTTCACCCTCCACACTTCCTTCCATTACCAAATTGATGTTCCTAGATGCCTCAGGATATGTCCTATCAACAGAAGTTACAAATTTGCTTTTTCCCCAATTAAATTCAGTACCTCTTCAATAGTTATTCAAACTACCTAACTAATCTTAAGCATTCTTCCATAGCACCACATTTCAAAAGCTTCTCTCCTTGTCTGAATTGTCTGTTGTCTATGTTTCACTTTCATAGAAGGCTGCACTCCAGGAAGGTACCATCAGAAAAGACTACTAAACCTTAACTTTATTTTAAATGTCAACAAATTTCTCTTTTCTTATTTATTGCTGATCTTCATTTTGTATCTTCACTACTTTTGCCATTTTTGGCCATAATCATTTCTTTTGTTGTTCAAATACCAAAAGATATCAATTACTTTTAGTGCCTCATTTCCTAATCTAATTCTCTCAGAACTGCTTGATTTAATCTGATTACATTCCGTTGCCATTATTTTACTTTTATTCATGTTCCTTTTACAGTCGCTGTTCAAGCCGCTATTTACATTTACATCTTCATACACATTCCACTAGCCACTGTATGATGTGTGGTGGAGGGTATCTTGTACCACTACTAGTCATTTCCTGTTCCACTCACAAGTAGAGTGAGGGGAAAACAACCATTTATACACTTCCTATGATCTCTAATTTCCCTTATTTCACGGTCTTTATGCAAAATGTGTGTGGTGGCAGTAGAATCATTTTGTAGCCAACTTCTGGTTCACTAAAGTTTCTCAATAGTGTTTTGTGGAAAGAACATCTTCTTCCCCCCCCCCCCCCCCCCCCAGGAAATCCCATTTGACTTCATGAAACATTTCCATAACATATTTGCATTTTGATCAAATCTACCAGTAACAAATCTAGCAGACTGCCTCTGAATTGCTTTAATGTTTTCCATAAATCTGACCTGGTGGGGATTCCAAACACTCAAGCAGTACTGAGGAATGAATCACAGTGGTCTTCTATATTCGGTCTCCTTTAGAATTGAACCACACTTTCCTAAAATTCTCCTCATGTACCAAAGTCGACTTTTTGCCATCCCAACTGCCGTCCTTACATGCTTCTTCCATTTCATACTTTTTTGCAATGTTATGCCTAGACATTTAATTGACATGGTTGTGTCAAGTGGCACACTGCAAATGTTCTATTTGAACAATATGGGATTGTTTCCTTCCTCAGCTGCATTAATTTACATTCTTCTGCATTTAGATCAGGCTGCCAGGGAACAGTATATGATTGTTTTCTCTCCTCAAATGCATTGATTTACATGCTTCTACATTTAGATCAAGCTGCCGTTCATCACACGAACTAGAAATTTTGTCTAGTACAGCTTGTACCATTCTACAGTCACTCAAATGACAACACCGACCTGTATACCACAGTGTCATGAGCAAACAGCTACAGATTGCTGCTCACCCTGTCCATCGATCATTTATGTCTACACAGAAGAATAGTAGTCTTATCACACTTCCTGATTTTCAGGGTAATGAGCGAGAAAAGGGTAAGTTGAATTTTGCACAGGCAATGTCCATCTGTGGACAGATGCTTTTCTGTCTCAGAGAAATCTGATCAGTTCCTCTTCCCAGTCCTGTGCCATCTCTGACAGAATCGCAATGTCCTTGGCAAACTGCAAATTTTTATTTCTTTTCCCAGAATGTTAATTACCTTTCCAAATTTCTCCTTTATTTCCTTCACAGTTGGCTCAGTTTACAGATTGAATAACATTAGGGATAGACTACAATCCTGTCTCAGTCCCTATGAAACATGGCTTCTCCTACCTATCATCTGACTGTTATAGCTGCAGTCTGGTTCACGTGATAACTACGTGCTGAATCCCAGGTTTGGAATTGGCCTTAAGTTCACATCCAACAGAACACATTCATACTGTCACTAGCCTGTCCAGCAGTCTTCAGGTCTTGCATATGGCAAATAAAGGCAATATATTAAATATTCTTGAAGAAGTGGAGGTTATGAGTTCCCTGAGAATATACCCTCAGCAGTCAAGTTGCACTTATACATAACGGTATATTAGCCAGTTTTTAGTGCATCAGTGTTTAATGATTGCTTATGCCAATGTTTAGTTGGGTCCCTGTTTCTCTTTGTTCTATTATGTTTCCTATTGTCGTGTATCATCCTGTTCCAATGCTTTGGTACGTCAATGGATATAATTTATTTACGTTTGTCACATCACACTTTTCTGTAGCTTGGCTGTTTTACAAATTATCATTGTATGGTCAGAATAGTTTATTGAACCATTTTACACCCATTAACATGCTGTTTTTCTATGGATAACATTGGCCCTTATAATAGTTTTTAAGAAATTTGTGTCAGTTTCAACACATTGTAAGGGATCAACCAGCTTTCCCATCAGCCTTGCCATCGTTCTAGATGCCTAGTTATACATGAATGCACATGAAACTCCTCTCCGTGTCACTGTCACAGTTCTGTCTTGCCATGCAGCCTGTCATTACTCATCCAGTGCAAGCGCTCGTGACAATAAGTGCGGCCTCTGCCATCTGGCTCTGCAATGCGTTGCTTTCTGCTGACTGAGGTGTTTAAGTACAACGCAATACTCAGCCTTGTTTCACTTCCTGTCAGTTTTTTGCTAAGTCTTAAAATAGTTTTGCATTGGATTTTTTGGGGAATGACCCACAATTTAACAATGAATAATGTGGGTCTTTGCTAGAATATTTTTCAAACCTTTTTAGGTAACTGAAGGATCGGTGTTGATTAATTTTAAATAATCCCATAGATAATCATACAGATTGCTCTACCATTAGCTCGTTAGTAGGAAGTTTTCATTTTAACTTTTGCCCTTTATAGGTGTCATGGGAGCATATCACGAAAGCATTCTATGTTATTTTATGCTATTGTGTAATTGATGTCCACTACATAGAAAAAAATTGCTAATAATGAACGCTGGATCATTCCATTCTCTTTTTTATCAGAACATGACTTGATTTTGTGAGTGTGTTCATTGTATAAATCTTTTCATTTTTTATGTTTTCTTGACTTTTGACATGTATAACTCCATACAGACTTCACTTGATGACACAGCTATAATGCTGTGAAACTGGTCTTGCTTACAAATAAAGTGCTTACATCTGAAGTGGTTTTTATCTTCAAAAAGTTGTAGATAACTTTTCGGTCCATGTATTTTATGCCTGCCACTTCCAAAGTTTCAAAGAGTGTAGTGCGATCAGCACTGTCAAAAACTTAGTATAAATATAGAAATGCGATAAATGTAGGTCTGTCTTTCTTCAACCTATCTTCTAAGATAAGGTATTGGGTTAGTATTTAATCACGTACTCCTACATTTCCCTGAAACTCAGAATGATCTTCCCCAAGGATTAGCCTCTAACAGTTTTTCCATTCTTCTGCAAATAACTCATGTAAACATACTGCACTCTTGACTTGTTAAACTGATGGCTTGGCAGTATTCATAACTGTCAGCACCTGCTTTCTTTGGAAACTGGAATTATTACATTCTTCCTGAAGTCTGAGGGTATTTCACCTATGCCATATATCTTGCACAGTAGTTAGAATAAATTTGTCATGGATGGCTTTCCAAATGATCTCATTAATTCTGAAGGAATGTTGTCTAATGTAGGGAGGCCTTGTTTTCACTAAGGTCTTTCAATACCCTGTCAAATTCTTGTCACTGTACCATACCTCCCATGTCATCTCTACCTCAAGTTCGTTTCCCTTACATAGACTTCGTGTCTGTTCCTTCCACCTTCCAGCTTTACATTCTTTGCTTAGTGTAGGCTTGCATCTGAGCTCTTAATATTCATACAGTAGCTTTTCTTTTCTCCAAAGGTCTCTGTAATTTTCCTAGAGGCAGGATCTACGTTTCCCCTAGTTATGCATGCTTATACAGCCTTACATGGTCATCTACACATTCCTGCTTAGCCATTTTGCTCTCCCTGTAAATCTAATTTTTTAGACATTAGTATTCCTTTTTGTCTGCTTTGTTCACTGCATTTTTATATTTTCTCACTTCATTACTTAAATTCAGTGCCTCCTCAGTTATTCTGGGATTTCTATTAGGCATTGTCTTTGTACCTATATGATCCTCTGCTGCTTTTCCTATTTCATCTCTCAAAGCTACCCATTTGACTTTTGCTGTATTTCTTTTCCCTGTTTCACTCCAATATTGCCTAATGCTCCTTCTAAAACTTTCAGCAGCAGGTCAGCAGGTGGTTTGTTCAATTTTTCTTGGTCCCATCTTTTGAACTTCCAACCATTTTGCAAATTCATTTTTAGCTTGTAGTTCATAACCAATAATTATGGTCAGAGTCTATATCTGAGAATGTCTTACAGTTTAGTATTGGTTTCAGAAATCTCTCTTATCATTGTATGATTAATATGAAACTATCCTGTCTCCTCATGTCTCTTTCATACATACAACCTTCTTTCACAATTCTGAAATCCAGCCTCAGTGGTGATTAAATTATGCTCTGCACAAAATTCTACCAGGTGGCTTCCTCTCCTACTATTTTTCCTTGACTTCCTTTTTTTACTATCAGATTCCATTGACTCATCACAGTTTCCTTTAACTAGCAGAATAATTTCTTGTATCTCATCATGCGTTCTGTCAATATTTTCATCATCTGCAGAGCTGGTTGATATATAAGGTTGTGCTACTGTGGTGGGTGTTGGTCTTGTTTATATCTTGGCTATGATAGTGTGTTGATTATGCTGTTTGTAGCAACTTAGCCACATTCCTATTTTTTTAATTCATTATTAGTCCTACTCCTGCGTTACTTGTATTTGATTTTGTATTTATAACCGTGTTCTCACCTGATGAGAAGTCCTGTTCATCCTACCACTAAACTCCATGTAATCTCCACTGTATCTAACTTCATCCTACCCATTTCCCTTTTTAAATTCTGTAACCTACCTACTCAATTAATACTTTGAAGACCAAGTGAGAGCACATAAATCAGGGCACCAGTTTGTGTTAAAACAACTGCTCCAGAGTATAGGTCGAACCTTGATTTTCTCGACGCATGAGCCACCTGCTGCTCAAAAACTGGACTAATTTCATTTGAGAACAATGTGTGGATGTCTGGCTACATGTCCCTTGACTGGTGCTGCCTTCTGTTGTCAATTTCTAGAATTATTTTGAAAAAAAAAAATTAAAAAAAAATTACTGAATATAACAGCTCTTGTCGCAGATGATTAGGCCCATATGATCACTTTGACGTAATTTCTTGTGTGTACTACTAGGTTGCAGTTTGCTGTAATGCTGTTACAAATATGTCATATTTGTTGAGTGAGCAACAAGAGGAAGAAGCTAGCTTAGCTCAAGAGGATGAAATTGCTCATTGACTCACCTCGCACTTTTTTCTTGGGAGGATAAATATACTTAGGCCCGGTATTCTTCCAAATGACCAGTCTCCAAAGTGTTACAAAATCTAACAATCTATACTCCAACTTGTAGAAGACCAGTACTGTTTCTCCTGGAGATGACATCCTTTTGAGTAGTTCCCACCAGAAGATACCAATTTTGCCTCCAGAATATTTTACCCAAGAGAATGCCATCATAGAGAATACCGTCATCATTAAGCAATACAGTAGAGCTGCATGCCCTCAAGGGGAGGGGGGAGTCATGGCCATAGATTTCCCCTGCTTTTAACAGATACTCTGCCATTGTGGTTGGACACAGGGTATGTGTCTCTGTATTGTTGAAGCATGCAAGCCATCCTACCTTGGCAAGTTCTGTGTTTCATGAGGTTACACCAAAGACTACATGGATAAAATTTTATGGAATGTGTTAAGATTGTGTAACTTCACTTCAACTTATCATTTCTGTTATTTGCAAATAATAATATTGACGAATATATGTGTTAGGAAGTGGGTATAAGAATTCCAACATCTTTGTATTGGCCTCTTAAATATGTATATTTCATTCATCCACACTGTGTCTTCAGAGATGAGAAATGAGTGAAGTCGTACTTTACTAGGCACAAGCAGACACTGCAGACTGTACTAAGAACAATTTAAGATTATTGCTAATCTTATCATACTGATAATTGTAGGAATTTCTTCTAAATTATTTTGTTTTTGTTTTTGTATCAATAGGAAACTTTGCTAAGAACATGAAAATTTATTTACCTGCAGCAAGCAAAACTCTTAAACCTGCTGATGACAACACGTAAAAGAACAAGAAACTATTGTAGCTTTTAGAACTACTAATTCCTTCCTTGGTGAGGAAAGAAGGGTAGGTTGTGGAAGGTAAAAAGGATAGACGGTCACTCAGTGAGAGGGTACCCATCTGTTGTGAGGACAAGGGGAGACTTAGATGAATGGGGAGCCTCCTTGTACTCACAACAGGTGTACTTCCTTTCCAATGTTCTCCAGTCTATTGCACTTCTCTCACTGAGGAATGAATTGATAGTTTCAAAAGCTAAGCTAGTTTCTTTCTTTTTTTATGTATGTATATTAGCAGTGCTAAGGATCATCTCGTTAAGGTAACTACTTGCTAACAATGCTGTCTCATAATTTTATTTATTTTTATGTATATTAGAAGAAATACAGCAGTTTGGGATGGGGAGGAGGGAAGGACCACTCCTCCTGCTCGTGTGATATACAGCTACTGTTTTTATTTAACATTTTAAACAAGGCTTTTATGTAACTTCTTTCAGCTAACACATCAGCAGTCTGTATAAGGGCAAAGTCAAAACCTACTTAAGATTTACATTAGAGCTAAGCAAAATTCATGTTCTTGAGTCCAAATATTTTGATAAATTGTAGAAAGCATGTATAATGGGGTATTCTTTTAGTTTTTTATTTATGACTTTTCAGTTTCCTGTATTGGCAAGAACAGTTACATTTTGTGACCAAAATAAATGGCCTTTTGCAATCATGTGACGATGATAGGACTGTGCGCGCGCGCGCGTGTGTGTGTGTGTATGTGTGTGTGTGTGTGTGTGTGTGTGTGTGTCTATTGTTGGCGAAGGCCTTAATGGCCGAAAGCTTTAATTGTGAGAGTCTTTTTGTTATGCCTATCTGAGACTTAGTATCTCCGCTATATGGCAAATTGAGGTATAGTGGATATAAGTGAACTGCACATAACATGTACACCAAGCATGGACTGCACTTAAACAATAAAGGAAAAAGGTTTGCGTATGATCATGTTAATGAAATAATTAAAGAAAGATTTGTACAGAAAAAAAAAAACTGTCTACAAGTTTCCTGTACATCCTGTGGGTTACAGTGAGGAAAGTAAACTGAACAAGAAAGAATAAAATAAAATGCAACTCTACAGTGATCTGAATTTAAAACAAAGGTATGTGATGCTGTAAATGTGACATCCAACTACCAAGCAGTGTATAAACCCGATCTAAAAATTTATCACCATGATGTACAATCCCCTTGTAATAAAACTGACAAAATTAACATACTATTCAACATACAAAAATATCCAAATCGATTTTGTCTTCCTACTATTGCAAGAATAAGAGCAAATAGAATAGGGTGGCAGTTTACATAAATGAAAATATGGATTTTACTACTATACCCAACTCAACAGGAATGAATGTTAGAAAGGACTATGAATTTACTGCTATAAAAATTATTAACTTTAACTTGGTTATTGCCATTGTTTCCTGATCACCATCTGGAAATTTTGAACTTTTTGTAGATAAGTTGGTGTTTCTGATGACAGAGTGATACCTGCTAGGTACCACCTTTACATCCTCTGCCCCCTTCCCGCCATCTCCAGTCAGCTGCATCTGGATGCAGACTTCATGCTGTAGTGGGTGAAGTTGATTGCTGATCCAAGGGCCTCGGTAGCATTGTGGCCAGCCCCAGAAGCCAATCTCTTCTGACGTGGCGACAGTGCTTCTTCATCTTTTTTAGTGATCATGATGGGAGTCAACCTCCATGTAGATTGCTGCTGTGCTTTAGTCGTGCTCAAGGCTGGATCCCAGGCCTTGCTTGATTGAAACTACTGTCCTTATGTATTAGTCTGTCATGCAGTCATATCTCTACAGCTTCTTTGAGATTACAATTGCAGAAGGCATTGGATTGTTGCAACAACTTGGTGTCATCATAATTTATGGTATGTCCATGGGAGAGCCACTGCTCTGCCACAGCGGACTATGTAGGCTAAACTTTTTCAGCATGGCATTTATGCTTAGTGCATCTTTTCTGTTCTGTCCAGGTAGTCTGGCCTATATACATTGTTCCCCACTGGCGAGGACATCAGGGACTCCTGGTCTCCTGACCCAGGTAACCCTTGACTAATCCCAATAAGGCTTTCGTCTGAGCTGGTGGTGGAACATGTAGTTGATGCTGTGTTCCCAGCATATTCTTCCAATTTTTGCTGATGTGTTCCTGACATATGGGGTAATTGCTGTTGCAAATGCTTTGTCTTCATCTTCACTTCTTAAAGCACATGATATCTCACAGTTGCTGTAACTGTTTATATGGAACATAGTCTGTAAGTGCTGCAGTTCATCTGCTTGACTGTCATGGTCCAAGATTTCACATGCTATGTGCACTAGTGTGCTTAGAACACATTCTTGTTATCAAGGAGTATGACAGCTGTAAGCATACAAGTACAAATCTGTATGTTTCGGTTTACGGTAGATACTGTGTCCTAGTGCACCATCTGTTCTTCATGTGATGAGTACATCAAGAAACAGGAGTTGATGGTTTTCTTCTATCTCCATTGTGAATCTGATGTTCTGCTCCAGTGAATTCATGTGTTGCTGGAAGTCTTGTAGGTCATGTCGTCCTTGTAGCCAGATTACAAATGTATTGTCTACAGATCAGTAAAAGCACAAGGTCTTGTAGCCTACTGACTTCAGAAACCTCCAAAAACACATTGGCCATCACTGATGATAGTAGGTAGACCACTGCTACTTTATCTGTTTGTTCATAATATTCTCCACTGAATAGAAAATAGTTGACATAAGCATAAATTCAAATTAGTACTGGTCCAAACTTTTCTCATATAAGGCTTCAGAAGACCCTTAGAGTTGCCCAATAAGGTCTTCTTGGCTCACTAGGAAGTTCTGGAACTGCTGGAGAAATGTGCCAAATTTTGTTTGTGGTGCTGGTATTTGCCCACAAAAGGGCTGACCATCACTGTCAGATGTTTGCTAATTCATATATTGGTGCACCAGTGCTGCTAACAATTGGACAAAGAAGCATTTGTCCCTTATGGGCTTTCAGTAGAAGGAGCTTGATGGTCTTTCTCTTCAATTGATTAGTAGGATCAGATTCAATTCTCCTGTACGTGTCATCCTCCAATAGCTCGTACAGCACATACAGAAGAATTGAAGATGATCCTACCAACTGACTGAAGAGGAAGACCATCAAGCTCCTCCAATACACATTACAGACAAGAAGACAGTGAAGAAACTTCATTCATGACCAGGTGCATCACCTAAAGCCCACGAGGGAGAAATGCTCATTCATCCAATTGTTAGTAACATTGGTGCACCAGCATATGAATTAGCAAAACACCTACCAGCGATTTTCGCCCCCTTTTTAGGCAATGCCAGCACTGTATACGAAATTCAGCACATATAATCTAGCAGCTCCAGAAATTCTGACTGGGCCAATAAGACCTCAATGTGAGCTTCGATGTGGTATCTCTGTTTACAAGATTACGTCTAAGAAATTACTTAAGCCTCATATAAGAAAAGTTTGGACCCCCACAAATGAAACTGTTTGAATTGATGCTTAGGTTAATGTACTTTCTTTTTCATGGAAATTATTACTAACAGATGAAGCATTTATGTGCTGTCCACTATCACCATTTGTGGCCAGTATGTTTATGGAGGCATTTGAAGAAGCAGCCCTGGAGCCAGCAGGCTACAAGCCCTGAATTCACTGGAGCAGAACATCAAATTCTTAATGGAAATAGAACAAAACCATGAACTCCCATTTCTGGATGTGCTCAACATGCAAATACCAGATGGCACACTAGGGCTCAGAGTGTATCGTAAACCAACACGTGCAGTTTTGTACTTGCAAGCAGCTGTCATGCCCCTTGACAATGAGAAGGTGTCCTAAGCACACTAGTGCACAGAGCATGCAAAATCTCAGACCATGATAGTCTAGTAAATGAATTGCAGCACTCACAAGCCTTGTTCCATATGAACGGTTAGGGCAACTGCCAGATACAACATGCATTAAGACTAAATAAGTTGACACTACAGCCTGTTGAAGATAAAGTATTTGCAATGGTGGTTATTGCATATGTCAGTAAAACATAAGCAAAAATCCGATGAATGCTCTAGGAATACAACATCAAGAATGGAATGAGCATCTGAGGATTGTGAAAGGGAAGGTGAATGGTTGACTTCAGTTTATTGGGAGAATTTTGGGAAAGTGTTATTTATTTGTAAAGGAGACTGCATATATGACATCAGTGTGACCTGTTCTTGAGTGTTGCTTGAGTGTTTGGGATCCATAACAGGTCAGAATAAAGGGAGATATCAAAACAATTCAAAGATGGGCAGCTAAATTTGTTACTGGTAAGTTCGAACAACACGCAAGTGTTATGGAGATGCCACAGGAACTCTCATGGGAATCCTTGGAGGGAATGCTACATTGTTTTTGAGGAACACTGTTGTGAAAATTAAGAGAATTACGGTTGAAGCTGACTGCAGAGCGATTCTACTGATGCTTAAATACATTTCCTGTAAGAATCAGGAAGATAAGATACAAGAAATTAGGGCTCATATGGAGGCATAGAGAGAGTAATTTTCCTCTCACGCTGTTTGCAAGTGGAACAGAAGAGGAAATGACTAGTAGTGATATAGGGAACCCCCATCATGCACTGTACTGTGGCTTGCAGAGTATGTATGTAGATGTAGAAGGGCATGTTCCACCCACCTGCCAAGATGATGGTCTTACTGGGAACAGTCAAGGATGACCTGGAATTATGGAAACCAAGAGTCTACTGATCCATCACCAGTGTGGAAAAATATGTGTAGACCAGACTATCTGGACAGTACAGGAGTGATGTACTGCGTATAAATGCTACACTGAAACGTTCCACCAACAAAGTCTGCAATGGCAGAGCACTGCATCTCCCGTGGCCATACCACAAATTATGATGACACCAAGTTGTTGCAGTAATCCAACACCTTCTGGGATAGTATTCTCAAAGAAGCTGTAGAGATTTGACAGCAAGACAGACAAATAAATAAGGACAGTGATTTTCAATCAAGTGAGGCCTGGGACGCAGCTTTGCATATGACCAAAACACAGCAGCAATCTGTGTGGAGGGCCCATTGTCACTACTGAAGTGGACGTAGAAGCATTGTCACCACACCAACAGAGATCATCATCAGGCACTGGCTGCAGCGCTGCTGAGGACCTTGGATCGGCGCCTGACAATAGCACTTTCCCCACCACTGCACATGGTCCACATCCAGAAGCATCTGGCTGGAGACAGCAGGAGACAGCAGGAGAGGAATATAAAGACAGCTCAAAGCAGATGTCATTCAGTCATCAAAAACACTTGAAGAAGGCAAGAAGTCAGTTTGCCAAAATATCGCACCTTTAGGATGACACCACCTGGCTGAATACCTGAGAGCTATTCAAGACTATCACAATGCTATCACAAGAAAATAAAAAAGGAACAAACCTCTTAAAAATTGCCAAACAATTATTTCATGGGTGTTGCAGCTAAATGAAAAAATCAAACATAAATAAGAATGCTCAATACAATGGATATAAAAAAAATGCATGTAGTAGGTCAGTGCACATCAGCACTGTCCCACAAGACAAAGTAGCAAAAGCAACAAAAGAATTAAAAACCTCCAACTTTTCAGGCATTGATGGCATTCCTGCAGCAGTCTATAAAGAAGAGTGCTCCAAATCTAGCTGAACTAGCTAAGCACTTATGTGACTGCTCACTTCAAGCAGGCACTTGATCATTGAAAACATCTAAGTATATTCCAATAATAAAAAATGTGAATAAGACAATGTAAATAACACAGAACTATCAAAATTTCCTCTTGGATATCAAAAATTTGAAAAAGTTATGGAATTTGTAAATAGAAACAAAATCATATGTATTGAACAACACAGATGCAGAAATAAGAGAAAAATAACAACTGTCATGTATGAGTGCATCAGTTGTATACTAAGATTGACAGACAAAAAACAAGAATCAACAGCAGGAGTTTTTATAGACCCATTGAAAGCTTTTGAAACGATGAATCATAAGATCCTGCTGACAAAGGTTGAAGAGTGTGGTATTTGACGTCAACCGAGCAATAGGATCAGTTCCTTCCTGAGCAGCTGCAAGCAAGCAGTGAACTTCGAGCACACCAATGTCAATCTAAGAACTATTTATGAACAATTGTTGGACTGTAAACTAATTGAATATGGTGTGGCCCAAGAGTCAGTTATCAAACACCCCTCTATACATTAATGACCTAAGCCTAAGAGTAGAAGCCCTAAAAGGACATATTTGCAGATGACACCACAATTCTATTAAAAGGTGAAACTAAGGAAGAGTAACAGTGGTTAGTAAACACTGTCACAAAACAGTGTAGCAACTGGACACAGAATAATCAGCTTGTAATAAACAGAAAAAAATTGCACTAAAATTTCACAGTGCTCCAAGTGAGGATATGTCCATCCAACTTTTGTCTATCAATAATGAACCCATTGACAACAGTACAAAACCAAATTCATAGGGCTATGACTGCAAAGCAATTTAAAACAGAATAAACATGTAGAATACCTAAACACAAAATTGAGCAGGACCTGCTACCTTTCTTGCTCACTGAAACCCTGCTGTAGTGAGAAAACAGTAAAGAACACATTTCATGTCTGTTGTCAGTATAGCCTTAAACGTGGGAGTTACTTTTTTGGGGAAACTCTAAACCATCTATTAGCACATTCAAACTGCAAAAAAAAGGGCCATTAGCATAATGTGTGGATGCAAACCTAGAGAGGCATGTAAAGCTTTGTTTAAGATCTGTGGTATTCCTCCTTTACCATGTATCTACATTATATTCTTTAAAATAAATGTAATAGATAAGGACAGTACATCACAAAAAACTGATATTCATGACCACTTTACCACACACAAAAAAACTTACAGGTGATCCAAATCAACACACCCTGTGCCAAAATGGTACTTTCTACATGGGAACTGAACATTACAACAGACTACCCAAAAACTATACAAGCAGTTACCGAGTTCAGAGCCTTTGGAAAATCTTTAAAGTCATGTTTATAGATCCCTGCTTTTATCCTATTGAAGAATATTTGAATGTATGAAGTGTATTATTTGTAGTTTTAAATAAGTATGTATAGAAGTCACCTTTACATGTAGAATTATACCTGTCCAGTGTCTTATGCATTAGTTGCTTTTATGGAGAACAGAACAAATAAAATACATTAAAATAAATACAATTTCTGCCATTAGCATGTTAATTATGAGGCAGAATTGCTGGGCAGTTCTTATCTTCAAGAAGGAAAATGTTTATTACTGGTGATAGAGACATGTAAAAGTAAGAATGACAACAATACCTTTATCTAATCATGTCTTCACAATTGGTGTTCTCTCTCATCCTGGGCCCAAGTGACCTTCCCTTCCTTCTCAAACTGTCCCAAACTATCCATTTCTCCTCCCTAAGGAAAGAAGTAACAGTACCAAAAGCTATGATAGTGTCATCATTTTTACTCTTATGTACACCTATCAGCACCGCTAAACATGTTGTCTCCTGAAGGAAGTACTGGTCAGCAATTCTGTTCCATAATTTGTTGGTAACATATTATACACTTTTGCACTAGAATATGAAACTAAATTCTGAACCCTACATATGAATACATTGTTTACATGGGAATTATTTTTACTTCAATATTGGCATTGTGAATTATATAGGTCATCCTAAATTTACTAATGTTAAGTAGCATACGGCCGGGAGAGCGATATGCTGACCACATCCTCCTCCATTTCCGCAGCCTGTGACGCCCTTGGGCTGAGGATGACAAGGCAGCCGATGGGTACTGTTTGGCCTTTGTGATCTGTTTGGGCAGAGTTTAGTTTAGTTTTTATTAACTATACATACTATTATGGAGTATATGTATTGGCATGTGAGTGTAACAATCCCCAGGTCACTGAAGAGGTTTCTGCAAGAGTTTTGGTTATCCTACTTTAGATGCTATCTTTACTGCACAATTCTGTAGAATAAATGCATTTTTGACCTTAATTGCATTGCATCGAAGATTATGCAATAGCACAACACTGATGAAGTATTCAAATTATGCTGGCCCATCACATATGTATAGATACACATAAAAATGACAACAGTACCTTTGTCTAACCACATCCTCCCTATAGGGGGCATTCTGATCCTGGAGCCGGAGTGACATGCCCTTCCTTTTTAATCCACCCTAACCTATGAGAAGGATTTCTAAGGGCAAAGCAGATAGGAATGAAAATTTTGGTTAACTTATTCACGAGTTGGCGCCACCTCAGTTCATTATCTGTCTGGATGCCTATGAACCTCACATGTGGAGCCTCATACAGTTTGTACTTATTGTTCTCCATTTTTGATGCTTGTAATAATTATTATTTGTTAGGAATGGGATAATATGAGTTTTTGTAAGGCTATCTGTTAGTTGTGAGTCTCTTCCATTGTTATCCTGGCTGTGTCTGGTATGGATATGTTTGGGGCCTTTATTATCAGTATAGTGGTATCATCAGCAAACATTGCAGATTTTGAAGAATCGGCCAATATCCCAGGTAATTTTGTAGGACAAGAATATGACTAGTCCAAGCACTGAACCTTGTGGGGTGTTATATTTAACCTTTCCTTACTTCAAGTTTAGTTTTATTCCTGTCATATCATTTGTTAATGCAACCCTCTGTTTTCTGTTGTTAATATATGACACAATCCATGCCAGGAGAATACCTTTAGCTTTAGTTTCCCTTTTTGAAATGTATGAATCACACAATCAAAGGCCATGGCAAGATTAAAGAAAACGCCAACAGGATAATTTTTCGCATTTGATTTTGCCAGAACTGTGTTTGGGAGATCTACATCTACATCTACATTTATACTCCGCAAGCCACCCAATGGTGTGTGGCGGAGGGCACTTTACGTGCCACTGTCATTACCTCCCTTTCCTGTTCCAGTCGTGTATGGTTCGCGGGAAGAACGACTGCCGGAAAGCCTCCGTGCGCACTCGAATCTCTCTAATTTTACATTCGTGATCTCCTTGGGAGGTATAAGTAGGGGGAAGCAATATATTCGATACCTCATCCAGAAACGCACCCTCTTGAAACCTGGACAGCAAGCTACACCGCGATGCAGAGTGCCTCCCTTGCAGAATCTGCCACTTGAGTTTGCTAAACAGCTCCGTAACGCTATCACGCTTACCAAATAACCCTGTGATGAAACGCGCCGCTCTTCTTTGGATCTTCTCTATCTCCTCTGTCAACCCAACCTGGTACGGATCCCACACTGATGAGCAATACTCAAGTATAGGTCGAACGAGAGTTCTGTAAGCCACCTCCTTTGTTGATAGATTACATTTTCTAAGGACTCTCCCAATGAATCTCAACCTGGCACCCGCCTTACCAACAATTAATTTTATATGATCATTCCACTTCAAATCATTCCGCACGCATACTCCCAGATATTTTACAGAAGTAACTGCTACCAGTGTTTGTTCCGCTATCATATAATCATACAATAAAGGATCCTTCTTTCTATGTATTCACGGTACATTACATTTGTCTATGTTAAGGGTCAGTTGCCACTCCCTGCACCAAGTGCCTATCTGCTGCAGATCTTCCTGCATTTCACTGCAATTTTCTAATGCTGCAACTTCTCTGTATACTACAGCATCATCCACAAAAAGCCGCGTGGAACTTCCGACACTATCTACTAAGTCATTTATATATATAGTGAAAAGCAATGGTCCCATAACACTACCCTGTGGCATGCCAGAGGTTACTTTAACATCTGTAGACATCTCTCCATTGAGAACAATCCAGCCACACAGCTGGTCTGATATTCCGTAGGCTCTTACTTTGTTTATCAGGCGACAGTGCGGAACTGTATCGAACGCCTTCCAGAAGTCAAGGAAAATGGCATCTACCTAGGAGCCTGTATCTAATATTTTCTGGGTCTCCTGAACAAATAAAGCAAGTTGGGTCTCACACGATCGCTGTTTCCGGAATCCATGTTAATTCCTACAGAGTAGATTCTGGGTTTCCAGAAATCACATGATACACGAGCTAAAAACATGTTCTAAAATTCTACAACAGATCAATGTCAGAGATATACATCCATAGTTTTGTGCATCTGCTCGACGACCCTTCTTGAACACTGGGGCTACCTGTGCTCTTTTCCAATCATTTGGAACCTTCCGTTCCTCTAGAGACTTGCGGTGCACGGCTGTTAGAAGGGGGGGGGGGGGGCAAGTTCTTTCGCGTACTCTGTGTAGCATCAAATTAGTATCCTGTCAGGTCCAGTGGACTTTCCTCTATTGAGTGATTTCAGTTGATTTTCAATTCCTTGGACACTTATTTTGATGTCAGCCATTTTTTCATTTGTGCGAGGATTTAGAGAAGGAACTGCAGTGCGGTCTTCCTCTGTGAAACAGCGTTGGAAAAAGGTGTTTAGTATTTCAGCTTTACACATGTCATCCTCTGTTTCAATGCCATCATCATCCCAGAATGTCTGGATATGCTGTTTTGAGCCACTTACTGATTTAATGTAAGACCAGAACTTCCTAGGATTTTCTGTCAAGTCGTTACATAGAATTTTACTTTCGAATTCACTGAACGCTTCACGCATAGCCCTCCTTACGCTAACTTTGACATCGTTTAGCTTCTGTTTGTCTGAGAGGTTTTGGCTGTGTTTAAACTTGCAGTGAAGCTCTCTTTGCTTTGGCAGTAGTTTCCTAACTTTGTTGCTGAACCATGGTGGGTTTTTCCCATCCCTCACAGTTTTACTCGGCACGTACCTGTCTAAAACGCATTTTACGATTGCCTTGAACTTTTTCCATAAAAACTCAACGTTGTCAGTGTCAGAACAGAAATTTTCATTTTGATCTGTTCAGTAGTCTGAAATCTGCCTTCTATTACTCTTGCTAAACAGATAAACCTTCCTCCCTTTTTTTATATTCCTATTTACTTCCATATTCAGGGATGCTGCAACAGCCTTATGATCACTGATTCCCTGTTCTGCGCTTACAGAGTCGAAAAGTTTGGGTCTGTTTGTTATCAATAGGTCCAAGATGTTATCTCCATGAGTCGGTTCTCTGTTTAATTGCTTGAGGTAATTTTCGGATAGTGCACTCAGTATAATGTCACTCAATGCTCTGTCCCTACCACCTGTCCTAAACGTCTGAGTGTCCCAGTCTATATCTGGTAAATTGAAATCTCCACCTAAGACTATAACATGCTGAGAAAATGTATGTGAAATGTATCCCAGATTTTCTCTCAGTTGCTCTGCCACTGATGTTGCTGAGTCGGGAGGTCAGTAAAAGGAGCCAATTATTAACCTAGCTCAGTTGTTGAGTGTAACCTCCACCCATTAATTCACAGGAACTATCCACTTCTACTTCACTACAGGATAAACTACTACTAACAGCAACAAACAAGCCACTACCGGTTGCATGCAATCTATCCTTTCTAAACACCGTCTGTGCCTTTGTAAAAACTTCGGCAGAATTTATCTCTGGCTTCAGCCAGCTTTCCGTACTTATAACGATTTCAGCTTCAGTGCTTTCTATCAGCGCTTGAAGTTCTGGTACTTTACCAAGATAGCATCGACAGTTTACAATTACAATACCAATTGCTGCTTGGTCCCTGCATGTCCTGACTTTGCCCCACACCCTTTGAGGCTGTTGCCCTTTCTGTACTTGCCCGAGGCCATCTAACCTAAAAAACTGCCCAGTCCACGCCACACAACCCCTGCTACCCATGTAGCCACCTGCTGTGTGTAGTGGACTCCTGACCTATCCAGCGGAACCCGAAACCCCACCACCCTATGGTGCGAGTCGAGGAATCTGCAGCCCACACGGTTGCAGAACTGTCTCAGCCTCTGATTCAGACCCTCCACTCGGCTCTGTACCAAAGGTCTGCAGTCATCCTGTCGATGCTGCAGATGGTGAGATCTGCTTTCATCGTACTTATATTCCTATCTCAGTACAGCAGCCTTTACAGAGCTGCTGCTGTCAGCAAGGTGGTTAAATACTCTGTTGGAAGCTACCTTCTCAAAACCTTTTTGAACACAGGGAGAAGGGGAAAAAGTGTATAATTGCAGGCTGATTGCTTATTCCACTTTTTATATATAGATATTACTACCACATCCTCCTGTCTTTCACAAGTCATACTAAGGTAAATCAAGGGTGCTGCTGCCTAGTTAGTACAAGTTTTAGTCCCTTAGCTGAGATACTATCATAGTCAGAAGTATTACTACTGTTTACTGACCTGATGATCTTTGTGGTCTCTCTGATGGATGATTTGGCAAACTGACATCTTGTGGTAGTGTCTTTAGTAAATCTAATGGATCTGTTTTCAATGGGCAGTTTTTTGTCCCTGTGTTTTCAGCTAGTGTTCAGAAGATTTAATTCCGTTTTGTATGCAATGATTTGAATTTTAGTTCTAGGATTTTTTGGAAAATCGTGGTTTGCACACTGCTATAGTGTCACATTATTAAACAAACAGTCTCAGCCAGAAACAGACCTTCCTCAAGGCATAATGTGCTATCAGTTACTCAGATGCATGATGAATCGTAACTATTAACAAGCATCATGCCATAAACAAACGTACTAAATCCAGTTTTAATAGTGGAGTACATACAGCACACAGTAGGTAATTAGGTAATGTGGCACAGCAAGGTATGACCTGTGCTTCGCCACATTACCTACTATGTGTGTATGTACTCCAGTATTATCGTTGAATTTAACATGTCAGTTTACGGCATGATACTTGTCAATAGTTACAATTTGTCATGCATTTGAGTAATTCGTGTCATGTTATACTTGAGATTGACCAATTTTATGTTTGAAAATGTTTGTTTAGTAAAGTTACAAGACACCTGAATGCAAACCATGATTTTCCAGAAAATTTTAGAACCTGTATATCTTTACCTCCTCAAAATATCAGTACCATCTGTCTCACTTGTACTGTCGTCATCATAGTTAATTTGTTTCATTTCTAATAATGTCCCAAAGTGCTTTCTACTTTGTTCTTAGAATTTCAAATTTTTTGTGCATAGTAGATACTGCATTGTGGAATTTAAGTAAATAATTTTGTAATATGCATGTGGCATTTCTTTAATTCTTTTATTCTTAAATAAAGCTATCTCTTTCTTGCGTAAGAGACTCTGATCGCATATGTTAGGGAACCTTGCTCTCAGCTTTCACTGATTTGTTCCTGACCAATTGCAAAGGAAAACTGGATTTATAATGTTTTTATTATGTCTACTGAGTGTCCCCTGCATATCCCTTCCCATTGTTCACTTTGTAAATTCTTTCTGACTAGTATGAGTGAGTAAACATTTACAGTTCTGTGGAACTGTATGTTTCTCTTTTAGTTGAACTTGCTTGATGATGAAGCTTTATTGCTACTGTTTGACCATCATGGTCAAGTAAACCATTTAGTAAGGGGCTCACATCTATTTTATAAAATCCTGGATGATTTAGAAATACAAAATCAATTGAAGTTACATTGTAAACTTCTGCCTTTGTTGGTCAGCAACTCTCAGTGCCCATATTCAAAATTATAAATGATGAAATCAATTTTGAAATCTCCACATTCAGTGATGTCCCAGTTATTCCTACTAACTCTTATTGATACCTTCTCTGACTGATTAATGGAATTCAATAAATTATCTGTTGATTGTTTGTACACTTTCAGAACAACTGTCTTGTATGTTTGTGAATGAATAAATGTTTCTGTCTGCTTATGCATCAGATGCCATCTGCAGAATTTCAAACATCAAGTAAAATAAAGATATACATAGTTACACAACAAATTTACAGTATCTGAAATAAAGCACACATTGCGTTCTCTACACTAATGTACAATATACCAAAGCTGCTACTACTATCTACTATGACAAGAATGTACATGTTTCAGTCGCACTATTCAACTTCATATTCATTCAGTTCTAATTGAAATTCTTTAACATTACAGAATGTTGTTGATTTCAACATAAAACATTTCTGCAGTTTCGTCTATATACAGTGGAATGGTATTGAGCCATAGCTATTCCTGGTATACAGCTTGTAGCACATGATATAGTTGGTAGTTGTCATAGTTCTCCTTGATATGCAGTAAACACAATGGAATACATTACAATGACAGAGTCATAACTTTTCAGTTCTCTAAAGCTAAGTCTACTGTGGGCTCTGGAGCCATCATGTGTATATCTGTAGTGATCAAGATCAGCATCCACTGCATTTATGTTGTGTTGTGTGTTTGTTTTTGCTGTGGCTGCCAAAGCATTTACGCACCAGCTCTGTGTTTCTGCATCCACAATTCCATTTATTCTCTGACTTGATACTGCTACATTCATTGATGCCAGTAGCATACTGAGTTACAAAATCATTACTCTTAAAAAGAGACATTTATACTTGCATATAAAACTTCTCTCAACTGTGTTCTCCTAATAAGATATTTTCTTTCTGAGTCATTCTGAATACAGATGTTTTCCACAATATGCAGAAGTTATATTTCATGTATCAACCAGATTGAACATTATGACATTCATCTAGCTAAGTTGCCATCCTTTGATGACCTTACAAAATGGTACTATACATTGTATGGCTGTGCATCATTGCATAATAAGCAACTCTGAGAGCAAGTCTGGTGCAAGCAAACACGCAGGTGTAGTTTCCTCAAGCAAATGTGCTCTTCCTAGTTGTCCATACCCCTTTTTCTGTATTTTATCCCAAGATAGTTTGGAATCAGTTGTTACGCCAAGGAGATTAGCAGCACTTACATTCTACTCCATTAAATGTTAAGATTTTATGTGATACATAGGCCCTGTATTTTTTTATGTATATAGGGGAATTAGTATTATACCAGTCTACAAATTAAATAGTGGTTTGATCTACTGCATATGGAGGATGTCCACATCAAAACTGGTGACAGTGACCATGATGTGATTGTGCCAAAAATGATTACCAAAGTGCAAAGGACAACTAAAACAAGCTGAAAGATATATACATTCAGTAAACTAGATGAAAAATCAGCAGTGTCATATCTCAATGAGGAACTTGAAACTTTCATCACACGGCAGGAGCACATAGAGGAACTGTAGTTCAAAAGAATAGTTGACCATGCACTGGATAGATACATATGCAGTAGAACAGAAACTCTTGTCAAATATAAAGCTGTTAGTGGCACTAAAGTTAGTGTCCACTGCTCCCTTGTGAATGAGACAGGAACTGATACTGAGGGTTGCAAAGCAAAAGCTAAATGCTTAACTCCATTTTCAAATCTTCGTTTACAGAGGAAAACCCAGGAGAATTGCCCAAAGATGAGGGAAATTAGTATTAATATTAGTGTCAGCAGTGTTGGGAAACAGCTGAAATCATTAAAATTGGACAAATCTCGAGGGAACGATGGAATCCTTATAAGATTCTATACTGAATTTGCAGCTGAGTTAGCACCTCTTCTAACTATAATCTATTGTAGATCCCTTGAACAAAAAACCATGCCCAGTTCTTTGAATAAAGCAGAGGTCAAACCATCCACTAAAAGAGTAGCAGAAGTGATCCACAAAACTACCATTGAATATCCTTGACATTGATTTGTTATATCATTTAACATACTCTGAGCACAAACATAATGTGGTATCTCAAACAGAATGACCTTCCCCATGCCAATCAGTATGGATTCCAAAAACATTGATCATGTGAAACCCAACTCACACTTTACTCACATGACATTCTGAAAGCTTTGGATCAAGATAAGCAGGTAGATGCAGTATTTCTTGATTTCCAAAAAGCATTTGACTCAGTACCATACCTAAACTTATTATCAAAAGTATGATCATATGGGGTAGCAAGTGAAATTTGTGGCAGGCTTGATGACTTTTTGGTAAGGAGGATGCAGCATGTTATCTTGGATGGAGAGTCATTTTCAGCTGTGGAAGTATTACGGGTGTGCCCGAGGGAAGTGGGCTGGGACCCTTGCTGTTCATGTTGTTTATTAATGACCTTATACACAATATTAACAGTATCCTTAGACTTTTTGCAGATGACACAGTTATCTATAACAAAGTACTGTCTGAAAGAAGCCGTATGAATATTCAGTCAGATCTTGACAAGATTTCAAAGTGGTTAAAAAATTGTCAACTTGCTATAAATGTTCCAAAATGTAAAACAGTGTGCTTCACAAAATGGAGAAAAAACATAGTATCCTATGACTATAATATCAATGAGTCACAGTTGGAATCAGCCAACTCATACAAATACCTGGGTGTAGCACTTTGTTGGGATATGAATTGGAATGACCACATAGGCTTAGTCATGGGTAAAGAAGGTAGACTTTGGTTTATTGGTACATTACTGGGGAAGTGGAATCAGTCTACAAAGGAGATCACAAACAAATCACTCATGCAGCCAATTCTAGAATATTGCTCAAATGTGTTGGATCCATACCAGATAGGATTAACGAGGGATACTAAACATATACAGAGAAGGGCGGCATGAATGGTCACTGGTTTGTTTCACCCATGGGAGAGTGTCACAGAGATGTTGAAGAAACTGAACAGACAGACTCTTGAAGATAGACGTAAACATTTCTGAGAAAGTCTACTAAAAAGATTCCAAGAACGAGCCTGAAATGATGATTCTAGGGATATAATACAACCCCTTACATATCGCCCACATAGGGATCTTGAGGATAAGATTAGAATAATTTACGTCACCCACAGCGGCATTCAAACAGTCATTCTTCCCACACTTCATACGTGAATGGAATGGGAGTAAACCCTAATAGCTAGTACAATGGGGCTTACCCTCTGCCATGCTCTTCACTATAGTTTGCAGAGTATAGATGTAGAATGGAGGTATCTCATTATCATTACTGTTATGCAGACAGCAAAATCATGTGCAAAGAAATAGCTGGTCCTATTACGTTACATGGTAAGTCACGAAGATAAATAAAATTCAACTCATTATAGAACTTTGAAGGACACTTACTTTTACTAGCAAGTGCTCAGACTTTAGCTATTAACTTTAAGCATATATATTCTACTATCATAAGAGTTCATCCATTTCTCCTTCTCTTGCCTCTTTTTTACTCCTCTCCCTCTCTCCCTTCCCTCCCGAACTTACCCTTCAGTTCCGTCCTCATCTCCTTTCCTCCCCTCCCCACCCCTCACCATCTCTCTACCACCTCATAAATGCTCTACTCTCTGAACTCCTTTTGTCTTGTCATGCAGATGCTGATTCATCTGTTGAAAGACCTACCTCGCACCAACCTACTACCCCCTCCTTGCCTGGTGCATCGTTCCCTATCCCCTCCCTACCTCCGTCTACCAGGGCAACTTACCTCAATAATCAATAATCAATCATCAAAAGGTGGACCCACTGCGGCCATTGGTTTTAGCATCTGGGTGTCTTTGTGGTTGAATGTGTGTGAATGGATACTTTTTCTAGAGAAAGACCAAGAGTTTGAAAGCTAGTGTAAATACTGTCTCCTGTTGAGTGATTATATGGGCCACACATCAGTCAGCTATATGTTATGGTTCCCTTTCCCTTATTTTATACCTTTAATCAGCAGCATTTTCTTTATATATTTGTAAATGTAGCTTGCATAATAGCATTCGTAGGACAGTGTTGACAGTTTTTGATTTGTCAGTAAGTCTGCTTTAAAATTCTGATTTGTTTTCATCCTTATGCACTGAATCAAAAATTACAGAGCAGCTTTAGGTACGGCTAAATAGATTATCGCTGTAGATCCTGATTCTTTGAAGTATTTTGCAGTTTGGTTGTTTAGTACAACATCTATGAGGTCAAATCAGAAAGCCTTTGTCCCTATTTTTTATTAACCGAAATAAGGTACATACATGTAATTACAAATATATGCACTAATCTACATACCTTACACTATTTTTCCACATAATTTCCAAACTGGTTCAAACATTTCTCCTATTGCAAAACTAAATTTGAGATGCCCCAGTCGTAGAATTCATCTGGATGACTGTGGAACTTCTGTTTTGGCTTCAGCTTCGTAAGTAAATCACTATCCTGTCAGGAACTTCTTCAATGGACCAAAAATTTGTAAATCACCAGGGGAAAGGTCCAGGTTGTATGGTGTGTTGTCCAGATTCTCCCAGTGATATAACCTTAGCTTGGTGACAGTTCTGATTGCCATATGTGGCCTTGCATTGCTGTGGAGGATAAACATGTTGTCCACATCAAACATCTCTTGGCACTTCTTTCCGATGGCAGACCACAGACATGAAAGTGTGGAACAGTAACTGCCAGCTGCATCTTGTGGCATGAAATCCAGCAGGAGTAGTCCACAGTGATCGTAGAATACATTAAAATCACTCTCTGAACAGATGGCATTGAACAAAATTTCTTAACCACAGGCAAACCTGGATGTCTTCACACCTTCGATTCTGGCGTGAAATGCAATATTCACATTTCATCAGTAACAGTTCAGTCCAGGAAATTGTCACCTTCCTCGGCACACCATTGCAGATGATTCAGTGAAGCAATTATTTGCTTGTCTGTCATCATGTCATCCAGCTGCTTAGACAACCATCAGCATGAAACTTTCTGGCACCCTAAGGAACTGTGAACATTGTAATAAACACTTCATTACAAAACACCAAGCCCCTGTTCAGCTTTCACCATTGCATCCACACATGAAATGTTGTCACTCAGTGATGAATGTGGCCTCCCCAAAATCTCATGTCATGCAAATCTTCATGGTCTTTTGTGAACTCACACCACCACCACCACCACCACCACCACCACCACCACCTCACACTTCTCAAATCGAGACACTTTTCCCCATAATTGGGCTGCATTTCCCTGCAGATTTCAATGCAGTTTCATTCTTTTCTACACAATAAAGAATCACATTTTATTGCACATATACCACAGAGCTGTGAAACACAACTTCCATGGTCAACAACTGACGGCAGTGCCATGCTGTGGAGCTACTGTCAGATAAAGCCAGTCCATTTCAAGAAAGGTCCACCACTGGGAATGGATATGTTGACTTTGTGTTAACAGGCATAATTTGGCTTCAGAAACTTCTGACAGGCAACATAGACTGATAACTGCCACAACTTGAGATGCCACTTTTCTTATGAACTGGAATAACTCACAAATATTTAAGTGTTATTGGGAACTGGGCCTGCAGCATGCATTTATTCAGTGCATATGTAAGCAGCTTTACTAAATGAATTACACAGAGGTGACAAAAGTCATGGGATACCTCCTAATATTGTGTCAAACCTCCTTTTATATGGCATAGAGCAGCAACTTGATGTGGCATGGACTCAATAAAGTCTTGCAAGTCCTCTGTGGAAATAGACCATGCTGCCTCTATAGCTGTCCGTAAGTGAGGAATTGTTGCCAGTGTGGGATTTTGTGCATGAACTGACCTCTCAATAATGCTGCTCCATAAATTTTCAATGGGACATGTCCGGGTGGCCAAACTATCCACTCAAACTGTCCAGAACGTTCTTCAAACCAGCTGTGAACAATTGTGGCCCGGTGACATGACACATTGTCATACATAAAAATTCCATAGTTGTTCGGAAACATGAAGTCCATGGATGGCTGCAAATGGTCTCCAAGCAGCCTAACATCCAGAGGATCTAGTCCTTTCCATGTATATGCAGCCATGCCATTATGGAGCCATCACCAGCTTGCACAGCGCCTTGTTGAAAGCTTGAGTCAATGGCTTTGCAGGTTCTACACCAGACTCATACCCTACCATCAGCTCTTACCAATTGGGATCAGGACTCATCTGATCAGGCCATGGTTTTTCAATCATCTAGCATCCAACCGATATGGTCACAAGCCCAAGAAAGGCATTGTAGATTATGTCGTGCTGATAGCAAAGGCAGTCGTGTCATTCATCTGCTGCCATAGGCCATTAATGCCAAATTTTGCCACACTGTCCTAATGGATATGTTTGCTGTAAATCTCTCATTGATTTCTATGGTTATTTCATGCAGTGTTGTTGTCTGTTATCACTGACAACTCTACACAAATGCTGCTGCTCGTAGGCGTTAAATGAAGGCTGTTGGCAAATGCATTGTCCATGGTGAGAAGTTAAGCCTGAGATATGGTATTCTCAGCACACTGTTTACACCATAGATCATGGAGTACTGAATTACCTACTAATTTCCAAAATTGAATGACCTATGCATCTAGCTCCAACTATCATTCTGTGTTCCAAGTCTATTAATTCCTGTTGTGCAGCCATAATCATATTGGAAACCTTTTCACAAGACTCACCTGATTACTGATGACAGCTCTGCCAATGCACTGCCCTTTTATACTTTGTGTGCGCAATACTACTGCCATCTGTATATGTGCATATACACTAACCCATGACTTTTGTCATGTCAGTGTAATTCACATTTTAACATTGCTGAATTTAATCTACAAGCATCAGTAAGCTACTGAAGCCATTTTTCAATTTTTTTCAGCATTTTGAAAGCATCTTGCACATCAGTATGCTAAAGCTAAAGATAAATTTTGGCTCTGCAATGTTTTACAAAAAGTGCTTATAGTCTACAATTATGTTGTGAGAGTTGCATGACAGTCTTGTTACCTCATGGCTGGTTGGACAGCTGATACACATAAGGCTTCTGCTCCGAGTACCTGAAAAAATGATTAGGTCATTCATGAAACGTTGTGGACCGAATGGAATCATCAAGTTGGATGGAAATCTGAAAACATACCATCAGTCAGTCATGCCAAAATAATATCAGAAAGCACATTTTCCAGTCTCTTATCACCAGAAGAGTACAGTTAATTGTATTACTGCTTAGGTTTATAATGCCACAGTCCTTTTTACACATACACCACCGAATTCTTGTGGTCTGTATCTAGAATCTGCCATCTCTTTCTACCCCCTTTTCCCCTCCACAGAATCATTCAGCATGGTTGATTCCAGGTATCTGCTAAACAAAAGTTTTTACAAGTGTGTAGTAATTCCTCTTACTTCTTACACTTTAGGCTAATCGACAACCATTGTTACTAGTAGCAGTGTTATCATTCTGATGCTGGAGCAATTTGCTCATATGATTGTTTTATTATTATTATTATAACGATTGTTCCCCTTTAGGAGAGCGATTGAACTTGAATTCATAATTTCATCTTCGGATGTTTTTCTTCTTTGCTTCCCAAAACCTCCTCATCCTCTCAGAATGCTCCTTCTTCCGTTCCTCTGTCCATTTTTTACCAGGCTGACGCGATGTTCTTTCCCCAAACTTCACACTTGTGATTTTATGCCGGCACTCGGTGCGATCTTCGAGATTTTTTATGTTGATCAGCTGTAGATCCCTCTGGACTTCTTTCAGCCATTCCGTGCCACATTTACTCCTTGTTATAATATTGAATAATTTCTTTGCTGTTCTGGAGTCTTCCATCCTGTAGATGTGTGTATAAAATTTGGCTCGGCGCTTTCTGATTTCATCTGCTACTATGTTGATCTTTCTATAGAGCTCGTTTTGTGGTCTCTTCATCCAAATGCCATTTTTGTTGATTGGACCGTAAATCTTCCTGAGAATTTTTCTTTCCTGCATTTCTATTTCCTTAATTTTAGAATGACCATCAATCACCATTGTTTCAGCTGCATAGATTGCTTCTGGAAGAATCACTGTTGTATAGTGCCTTAATTTTGCATCTGTCAAAATGCACTTCTTGTTGTAATGCATCCATGTTAGCTTGTAGGCTTTCTGGAGCTTGGTGATTCTTTATTTATTGGCAATTCGGTTTAATCCTGAGGACTGTATAGTTTCACCGAGGTATTTAAAATGGCAGACTTGTGCAATTGTACCATATTTTGTTATTAAAGGGGATTTATTTTCTGGCTGCCTTTCCATATATTGGGTTTTTTCATAAGATATCTGTAGTCCGGTTTTTTGTGAAATTTCATGTAGTTTTTCCACTGCGTGAATCGCTTCTGTTCTGTTATTGGTGATAATTGCAATATCGTCAGCGAAAGCAAGGCACTTGACTTTAATTCGGTTCTCTTTCTTGATACCAATTTGGATACCCTTTACATGAGGTTCCCATTCCCTGGTTATCTTTTCTAGAACAATATTGAAAAGGACTGGGGATAGTCCGTCGCCCTGTCAGACTCCAGATTTGATTTCGAAGGGTTCTGATACTTCGCCCATGAATTTCACTTTGGCAGTTGTTCCTGTAAGTGTCTGTTCTGTGATTTTTCGTGTCTTTCGGTCAATCCCAAATTCTTCCATGATTTTAAACAGGGTTCCATGGTCCACTGAATCATATGCTTTTCTGAAGTCGATGAATGTAACTACTGTGTTTCTCCATTTCCTCATTTGTAATATTGTCTTTAAGCACCAGATCTGTTCCACACATGACCGTCCTTTTCTGAATCCGGCCTGGTATTCACCAATTAGTGTATCTGCTTGGGATTCTATCCTGTTTAAAAGCGCTTTGGAAAGGATTTTGTAAGCGACTGGGAGCAGGGAAATTCCTCTGTAATTGTTCATGTCTGTCTTGTCGCCATTTTTGTGTAGCGGGTGAATTAGAGCGCATTTCCAGTCCTCTGGTATCTGCTCCGTTATCCATATGTCTGATATTATATGATGTAATTTCTGCATAAGTATAGGATCGTTTAGTTTCCAGAACTCAGCAATGATCCCATCTTCTCCTGGTGCTTTGTTATTTTTCAACTGCTTGACTATCTCCATAATTTCTTCAAGATCCGGGGCATGTGAGTCTGGGTGTGTGAATACTGGAGAAGAGAAGACAAGTTTTTCTTGGGGTGGTTCGCAGTTGAGGAGGGAACTGAAATATTGGGCTAAGATTTTGCAGTTATTTTTCGTGTTGGTTTCAAAAGAGCCATCGGGTTTCTTGAAGCACAAGCTAGGCGCTTGGTATCCCTTTAAGTTTTCTCTGAAAGTCTTATAAAAATTTCTTGTATTATTTTTGATGAAATCCTGCTGGATTTCAGAGAGTCTGTTGTTGTCATATCCCCGTTTTTCTTTTCTAATTATTTTTGAGGTCTGTTTTTGGGTTTTAAGAAAGTTCTCCCAGTTTTCTTCAGTTTTGTGATTGTTTTATTATTATTATTATTATTATTATTATTCCCATTCCCATTTGGGCCCTACTGGATCACATGACATGCAACAATGGGATTTTTTGGACTTTTGTTTTAGCTTTCTTATGTGCCTATATTACTTTCATTCATTTAAAATTGGATCTTTTTCAATGATCAGACCCCACTGTTCCGGTCTTGTTGGGGTTTCCTGCAGGCTAACTGCACAGTTATGGATTTTATGCCTAAAATTATTTCTGTGTGTTATGTCAAATTGTTTTATCCCTGCTTCCTTCAGGTTTTCTTTACTGACTGAGCCATTTTATTGTTTCAATTTTTTCCTTACTGTGAGTTTTGTAGAATTCCACATCCTGTCTAGTTAATCTGATTGGTTCCATTCTTTCAACATTCCCATAGGATTTTAGCCTCCTTATTTCCGTATCTGAATACATGTTGGTATACTTTTCCATTTCTTTGTTTGCTCTTGATCTGTAAGTCCCCTTTTTAGTGTAATTTGGACCTAAAGTTTCCTGATTATTTTGTATGCTCTCTTTTAGAGCTCTTCCATGCACTGTAGTGACTCAGTTTGGGGTGTATTTTTTGTTGTAGATTCTTTCTTAAGCCTGAAAGTTGTATTTGTTTTGTGACAGTGAATTTGGTAACCAATATTTTCCAGGTGAGTTTCCCGCATCATTTCACCTAAATATTTGAAGTGAGAAACACTCTAAAATGCCTGTATTTAGTTTTTAGAATTTTGGTTCCAGCTGCTGCTAGACATTTGTTTTGTTTTTGCAAATGATATTTGGAGCCCTACTCTATCTGTAAGACTATATTTTTTGTTTTTGTGCTGTTTGACTGTTCCAACATAGATTTGCCATGCCATCTACAGAAGATAAGCAGTCTACCCTAATTTGATCGATTCATGAATTTTAAGCTCCAATTTTAGTTTCTGCCACTCTTGAATTACATTTTCTAAGAGACATTTGAAAAGCAATGGAGGAAGTCCATTAACTTGTTTCACTACTGTTTTGATTTCAAAATGTTCCAAAATTTCTCCCCTGAATTTTACCATATATTATGGAATTTATGGTGAAATTTTTTTCTTTGGGCTCAGGAGAATTTAGAAGGTTTTTTTTAAAAAATTGCAAAGTTGTCTGCCAATTGGCCCTTTTCCTGCTTGAAACAAAGATCTTGTTTTACAAGTTCTATGAAAGTCCAGACTTTTATTTGAAGTCATCTTCAGATTCACAGAATTAACTTTTCTTATACTGACTTTTTGTTTGTCTGATTAATTAATTTTCAAGTTTCTTTTCTAGTTGCCAGGAACATGCAGTGCATTTTCTGACTTTTTATTACTGTACATTTTGAACGCCTTGTGTTGGGATTTTACTTCCTGTTCACAATCTTCACTCCATCAAGGCCTTTTTCTGCATTTGTAAAAGAATTTGGTTTTGGTTAGGTTTGATAAGCTCATGTTTGTGTTGTTCCACATTTTATGCTTGCATTTTGCCCAGTTCATTTTCAAAGAGCACTGGTTGGATTTTACTAATATTAAATTTTGGCATTACCAGCCAGTTCCATATTGGAGCAAATATTGATGCAGATCACTTGTAATTTAGATGAAAATAAATTTAAAACCCCCAAAATTTGCACCTTTGTATACTTGAACATTGCTGTGTGTGTGTGTGTGTGTGTGTGTGTGTGTGTGTGTGTGTGTGTGTGTGTGTGTGTTTAATGGGTTGACATAAATTTGTGACTGAAAATTTCTAGGCTGTTCTACCAGTCTTTTTCCATTTTGATTGATGCATCTGTGCAGAAGTAAGTCACCAGTTGTTTTCCAGAACTTTCTGACTTTCCCTTACTGGACATTAAAATTGCCCAATAGGATTTTCATGTGATTTTGTGGAGTTTCAGACATTGTATTTTCTACCATCTCCCATGACTTATTTACTTTTGCTGGGTCTGCTTTATTTCCTTGGTTATCGGTAATATGTGCATTAATTATTATGTGCATTTTATTTTTAGATTTCAACAAAATTGTCATTAATCAGTTGTCCACAGGCTTTACTTTGATTATGGAATGAAGAATGTCATGTGATCTGAGAATGGAATCCTATATTGGGGTATATTTTCAAGGATTTTTTTGCATGTGTTAATTTTGAACAATTTTAATTTTTTCATCTGATGGACTTGATTTTTACATGGCTAAAATTTTAATTTTTTGTATCTGAAGTGTTTCTCCAGACTTTCCTGGCTTTAGAAGAAGTTAATGTTGACTGTGGCAAAGCAAGTTTTGATTTTGGTCTTGAGTTGACTACAGGACTCAAATTTCCTCTTATCTGGGGTATAATGTCTCAGCCTAGTCTCTCCACAATCTGACAAAATTATTGTGTCATTGTTGGCATGGAATGTTTACCTCCTGAGATAATTTTGTGATTACTAAAATAATTTTATATGGTAGGAATAGAGTGGTCCACCTTATTCTAATGAAAATAGTCAGTCATGATCAGAAATGATGTTTTAATTCATTACTGGCGACAAGTTTCAGTCTTAGAATGAGACCATATGGCAATTGGATTTTTGTAAATTTTTATATTTATCTTGCGTGGAGCTCAGAACTGAAATATCAATGATGTAAAACAGTTCGCTGCAACTCTTGAAAATTCTCAAGAAAATTGACTTTCAAGTTTTCTGAGCATCTTTAATACCCTAAAGCAATGTCTATTTTTTGATAGGCAGAACAGCTCCGTGATACGGTGCTCACTAGCGACATTAGGGTCGTCGTTTTGATCCCTGATCAATGCCTATTTTTAAACAAACGTGCATGTCCTGTGAGCATTTCTATGAAGCATATAATACATAAAAATGGAAAAAATAAGTAGTGCTCAAAACCAGTGATCACTGATTTGACTTTTGTTTCAAATTTTTTTTTGCCTCCCCCCCCCCCCCCCCCCCCCAACCGCCGCCTCTCACACACACACACACACACACACACACACACACACACACACACACACACACACACACACACACACCATTCAATTCAAATACCTCTTCATTTAAATATAAAATTCATGAGACTAATTAACACATGCCATTACCATGTTTGTTGTTGTTGTTGTTGTGGTCTTCAGTCCTGAGACTGGTTTGATGCAGCTCTCCATGCTACTCTATCCTGTGCAAGCTTTTTCATCTCCCAGTACCTACTGCAACCTACATCCTTCTGAATCTGCTTAGTGTATTCATCTCTTGGTCTCCCTCTACGATTTTTACCCTCCACGCTGCCCTCCAATACTAAATTGGTGATCCCTTGATGCCTCAGAACATGTCCTACCAACCGATCCCTTCTTCTGGTCAAGTTGTGCCACAAACTTCTCTTCTCCCCAATCCTATTCAATACTTCCTCATTAGTTATGTGATCTACCCATCTAATCTTCAGCATTCTTCTGTAGCACCACATTTCGAAAGCTTCTATTCTCTTCTTGTCCAAACTATTTATCGTCCATGTTTCACTTCCATACATGGCTACACTCCATACGAATACTTTCAGAAATGACTTCCTGACACTTAAATCAATACTGGATGTTAACAAATTTCTCTTCTTCAGAAACGCTTTCCTTGCCATTGCCAGCCTACATTTTATATCCTCTCTACTTCGACCATCATCAGTTATTTTGCTCCCCAAATAGCAAAACTCCTTTACTACTTTAAGTGCCTCATTTCCTAATCTAATTCCCTCAGCATCACCCGACTTAATTAGACTACATTCCATTATCCTTGTTTTGCTTTTGTTGATGTTCATCTTATATCCTCCTTTCAAGACACTGTCCATTCCATTCAACTGCTCTTCCAAGTCCTTTGCTGTCTCTGACAGAATTACAATGTCATCGGCGAACCTCAAAGTTTTTATTTCTTCTCCATGAATTTTAATACCTACTCCGAATTTTTCTTTTGTTTCCTTTACTGCTTGCTCAATATACAGATTGAACAACATCGGGGAGAGGCTACAACCCTGTCTTACTCCCTTCCCAACCACTGCTTCCCTTTCATGTCCCTCGACTCTTATAACTGCCATCTGGTTTCTGTACAAATTGTAAATAGCCTTTCGATCCCTGTATTTTACCCCTGCCACCTTTAGAATTATAAAGAGAGTATTCCAGTCAACATTGTCAAAAGCTTTCTCTAAGTCTACAAATGCTAGAAACGTAGGTTTGCCTTTCCTTAATCTTTCTTCTAAGATAAGTCGTAAGGTCAGTATTGCCTCACGTGTTCCAGTGTTTCTACGGAATCCAAACTGATCTTCCCCGAGGTTGGCTTCTACTAGTTTTTCCATTCGTCTGTAAAGAATTCGTGTTAGTATTTTGCAGCTGTGACTTATTAAGCTGATAGTTCGGTAATTTTCACATCTGTCAACACCTGCTTTCTTTGGGATTGGAATTATTATATTCTTCTTGAAGTCTGAGGGTATTTCGCCTGTTTCATACATCTTGCTCACCAGATGGTAGAGTTTTGTCAGGACTGGCTCTCCCACGGCCGTCAGTAGTTCCAATGGAATATTGTCTACTCCGGGGGCCTTGTTTCGACTCAGGTCTTTCAGTGCTCTGTCAAACTCTTCACGCAGTATCATATCTCCCATTTCATCTTCATCTACATCCTCTTCCATTTCCATTATATTGTCCTCAAGTACATCGCCCTTGTATAGACCCTCTATATACTCCTTCCACCTTTCTGCTTTCCCTTCTTTGCTTAGAACTGGGTTTCCATCTGAGCTCTTGATATTCATACAAGTCGTTCTCTTATCTCCAAAGGTCTCTTCAATTTTCCTATAGGCGGTATCTATCTTACCCCTAGGGAGATAGGCCTCTACATCCTTACATTTGTCCTCTAGCCATCCCTGCTTAGCCATTTTGCACTTCCTGTCGATCTCATTTTTGAGACGTTTGTATTCCTTTTTGCCTGTTTCACTTACTGCATTTTTATATTTTCTCCTTTCATCAAGTAAATTCAATATTTCTTCTGTTACCCAAGGATTTCTACTAGCCCTCGTCTTTTTACCTACTTGATCCTCTGCTGCCTTCACTACTTCATCCCTCAAAGCTACCCATTCTTCTTCTACTGTATTTATTTCCCCCATCCCTGTCAATTGCTCCCTTATGCTCTCCCTGAATCTCTGTACAACCTCTGGTTCTTTTAGTTTATCCAGGTCCCATCTCCTTAAATTCCCACCTTTTTGCAGTTTCTTCAGTTTTAATCTACAGGTCATAACCAATAGATTGTGGTCAGAGTCCACATCTGCCCCTGGAAATGTCTTACAATTTAAAACCTGGTTCCTAAATCTCTGTCTTACCATTATATAATCTATCTGATACCTTTTAGTATCTCCAGGGTTCTTCCATGTATACAACCTTCTTTCATGATTCTTAAACCAAGTGTTAGTTATGATTATGTTGTGCTCTGTGCAAAATTCGACCAGGCGGCTTCCTCTTTCATTTCTGTCCCCCAATCCATATTCACCTACTATGTTTCCTTCTCTCCCATTTCCTACACTCGAATTCCAGTCACATGTTTATGGGTGGGAAATGCAGATCATCTTATTGCTAAATATGTGTCACACACAAAAATATGGTTTTCATTGCAAATACAAATTCTTAACTGCCAATCTTTTATGAAAAATTGTTAATGAAGACTGTTTAAATTTAAAAAAATAGCAATTAATTTTTTAGATCTTTGTGTACTTTATGCTTCATTGACATGCTCGTGGAACATGCATCATCATCGTCATCAGTGTTCTGTCCTAGGGGAAGTCTTCACTTATAGCTGTCCATGTCGTCCTGTCATTTGCTACCCTCTTCATTTTCTCATCATTGTTTCCTATCCTTATACCATCCACCATGTCCTTTTCTTCTTCCATTCACAATTGCTTCCATTGCATCCATTAGTAAACAATCACTTCTCATCCAGTATCTAAGCCAACTGTTTCCTCTCCTCTCTTCCCCCATTCTTCTCAGCACCACCTCATTTCTCACTTTGTCTACTCATTTTATGAATACTATTCTCCTCCAAATCCACATCTCAAATGCTTCTATTCTTCTTTTTTCCTCTTACCTTAGAGTCCTTGTCTCAGCTCTGTTTAATGCCGCAATTCATATGAAGTACTTCACCTGTCTATTTCTCAAATCCTAGTCCATGCATCCACATAGAAGCCTCCTCTTATATTAAATGCCTCCTTGACTATTGCCATAAGTTTTCACATCCTTATTACATCTCATGTTGTCCATAATAACGGTTCCCAGGTATCTGAAAAGCATTAGCCTGTTCTATATCTTCCTGCCCTGACTTTATAGATCTTCTTACTTTTCTTGCACTTATCACCATACATTTTGTCTCCTTGTTATTAATTCTCATTCCAAATTCCTCACGGGTCTTATTTAATTGTTTAGCACTCCAATTGTAGTTCTTTCATGCTCTGCCAGCAACATCATATCACATGCAAATCAAATAAATTCCATCCTCTTACTGCCAACCCACACTCCTCTATTTTGTTTTAAACGTTTCTGAATAATATGCTCCAAATATATGTAAAACAGTGTTGGGAAGAGACAGTAGCGTTGCCTCACTTCTGATGCAATTGTACTTTCCTCTATCATCCCATTCCCAACCTGTACTTGTGTTTTCTGGTGAAGAAGGTATAAGTATTAAATCAGTCTTCTATCTCTCCAGTGGATACCATTCCTCCTTAGAATGCCCATTAATTTATTCCACTGTTCTCTGTCAAAGGCTTTCTCCAAGTCAATGAAAACAGTACAAACTTCTCTTCTTCTTTCAGTGTATCTCACACCTATAATTCTCAGTAGTCCAATTGCACCTCTTGTACCTTTTTCTCTTCTAAATCCATACTGTTCCTGTGCATACTTTTTTTCAGTCTTCCATGAAGTCTTCCATTTATCACCATTTAAAAAGGAATGAGTCTTTGTTTCTCACCCAGCCCGATAAAGTCTCCCTTGATGTGGTGTTTTGGGTGACTTTTCTGAACTGTACCCCTTTCCCTAGACCTCTCCAGTCCTTTTCCGTCATCCCTCTTTCTTCCCCTTCAACTCTTCTGTCGGAAAAAGGAGCCACTGGCTCCACAAGCTTGTAAAAAAGTTAAACCTTTCTGTGTGTGTGTGTGTGTGTGTGTGTGTGTGTGTGTGTGTGTGTGTGTGTGTGTGTGTTTTCTCTTGCCACCGCTTGGTGAGTAGATCTTTATTTATCCATTTCTGTTGTCAATAACTGATTATTTTCATTAATGATAAAAACTTTTGTTGCATGAGAAATCAAACTTATAGCTCTAAAATCCTCACATTTCTTGGCATTCCTTTTCATCTCTGTTGTTGTTACTGCTGAGAGAGTTATCCGGCCATTCGCCTTTTTCCTATGTATTATTACGTAGATATGGTAACCCTTTCATACCACTACTCACATGTCTCTTAAACAATTCTGCTGGTAATCCATCAATTCCACTTACTTTATCATTCGTCTCTCTTAAAGCCCTTAATACTTCTCCTTCCAAGACACAGTATCCTTTGTCTTCTTCTATAATTCTAGTGTCCTCTTCTAATTCAATATCGTTTGGGTCTTGATCAGCCTCATATAGGCAGTATACATATTCTTGCTACCTTCCCAATGCTTCCTCTGATTTATGAACCATAGTACAATCACTTCTTTCTATTCCCATACTTATCCTGCTTTTCTTTGCTTCAGAGACTAGGTTAGCAGCTAATCTGTACATAAATCACATTTTTCTTCCTTTTCTAGTTTCTCTATTTCATTACAGCCCTCTTTCATCCATCTTTTTTGTGGTGTCACCGCCAGACACCACACTTGCTAGGTGGTAGCTTAAATCGGCCGTGGTCCATTTAGTACATGTCGGACCCGCGTGTCGCCACTGTGTAATCGCAGACCTAGCGCCACCACCAAGGCAGGTCTCGTGATACGAAAGAGCACTCGCCCCAGTTGTACGAGAACCTAGCTACCGACCAGATGTACGAAGCCTTTCTCTCTCATTAGCCGAGAGACAGAATAGCCATCAGCTAAGTTAATGGCTACGAACTAGCAAGGCGCCATTTGTATCAGTGCCTATAGCTTACGAGTATTCAAGAGAGATGTATTCCAAGGACTAATAAAAAGATAAGTAATAAGCATCTACATACTTTTCTTCTTATTCATTTATAAGTTCTCATGTTCCAGACTTCACGCCCGTCTGCGTTAGCCTTGCGTGCCCTATCGGCTACAGCGTTAGTCTAGCGTTCATTTTCAGCCATCTCAACTTCACGGTGTCGGCCCAGCTACCGACACAACATTGGCGACGAGCAAAAGAGTTTGTATTAATTCGTTTGTGTCATGGCTTCGCCACATTCTCCCGATGTACTGTCCGAATTTTATCGCTTGCAGAATCAGCAGACGCAGGCGTTACTGGATGCCCTTGGACAGCTCGTCCAGGGTCAACGTACCATTCAAACCGATGCGGCCGCCGCCGCTTCTTCGCTACCACTGCCACTAAACGCTGTTGCACCTCCCTTTCGACCATACGTGGCAGCCGAGGAGACCTGGCACGAGTGGTCTCGCCAGTTCAACTTTCATCTAGCAGCCTACAGAATTCAAGGTAATGAGCGGCAGCCGTTTTTGCTTTCTTGTGTCGGTGTGTCCACATACCGTGTGATAGTGAAATTGTTTCCCCGACGCGACGTAGCAACTCTGTCCTACGAGGAAATTTTGTCTGCTTTAGATGCCTATTTCAAAGAAACAGTTAATGTGGTTGCAAAACGGTATACGTTTTTTCGTACAAAACGTACGGCCGGTCAAACTAATAGGGAGTGGGTAGCAACATTGCAAGGACTTACTAGGGACTGTGCCTTTGAATGTGACTGTGGTCTTTCTTATTCAGATACAATGGTGCGTGATGCAATTGCACAGAACGTTTCTGATGTTCGCATACGGGAGCAAATTTTGAAACTAGTTAATCCCTCCCTTCAACAAGTGATAGACATATTGGATAGACAGGACACACTTGACTGTGCTCAGGAATCTTTTGAAACTTCGCCAGCCGTGTGTAACATTAACCGGCCCGCTGGACGCGCTGCGCGGCCCGGTAACCGGGCCTCGTGCACGTCGACACAGCTGCCGCCGCGTGCTCCGCCACGTGTGCCGCGCCAGCCCACAAATGTAGTGAAATCGTGCCCGCGGTGTGCTACTAGACATTCGCGTGAACATTGCCCATCACGCCAAGCTATTTGCTTTTTCTGCAATAAGAAAGGACATGTTCAAAGTGTTTGCCAGAAAAAGCTCCGATCAGACAATCACAATCATTCCAGGCCCTTTGCTTCGCGCCGGAATCGTACCAAGGACACTCAGGCTCGTGGACCTTCGCCTATGGACATTCATGTCGTTAATTCCGCTTCGTCCAGTGACACTTTCTCTAACAGTAACTGTGATCGTCCCACAAAAACTGTGCGTCGACGTCGCCGGAAATCACGTCAATTAGCAAGTGATTCTGTACCAGTGTCTGTTCCAATTGCACAAAACAGTCGCTCTTGTCATCAGCAGAACAATAAACTTTTTGTGGACTTAGACTTTGACGGCAAAGTGATACCATTCCAGCTCGATACCGGAGCTGCAGTTTCATTGCTCAATCATGACACGTACAAACAACTGGGCCAACCTCCGTTGCGTTCCGCAAATGTTAAGCTAACTACATATTCCGGACAGACAATTCCTGTGTTAGGACAGTGCAGCCTTCTTGCAACATACAAGGGACAAACAAAACTTGTGTCATTTTACGTTCTTCGTTCTTCTTCTGCAGTGAACTTGTTTGGTCTAGACTTGTTTCAGTTGTTTAACATGTCTATTGTAAATCAGGTCCTATCAGTGAATCAGACTGTGCCTACAGACAGTGTTTCTCGGCTGTGTGAAGAATTTGCAGACATTTTTGCACCGGGCTTAGGTTGCGCTAAAAACTATGAAGCACATTTAGAACTGAAGGTAAACGCGCAACCGAAATTTTTCAGGGCGCGCAATGTTCCCCACGCATTGCGTGATGAGGTCGCAAGAACGTTACACGATCTCGAATCACAGGGTGTCATTGAACGTGTGCAAGCTTCTCTCTGGGCCTCACCCTTAGTAATTTTGCCAAAACCTTCCGGAAAATTGAGACTTTGCATGGACCTCAAGGCCACAGTGAATCCACAGCTAGTGACTGCTACTTTTCCTTTGCCCCGCCCGGAAGATCTTTTTGCTAAACTGTGCCCGGGAAAAAATTTTTCAAAGTTGGACCTAGCCGATGCGTACTTGCAAATACCGGTGGACGACGAATCCCAGCGCGTATTGGTGGTTAACACGCATCTTGGATTGTACCGCTTCAAAAGACTGCCATTCGGGTGTGCATCCGCCCCTGCTTTGTTTCAGCAATATTTACAAACTATTTGTGCGTCGGTCCCTACTGCAGCAAACTATCTGGACGATATAGTGATCTCCGGACAGACAGAAGAAGATCATCTTGCGAACTTACGAACATTATTTCAGGTCTTGCGGCAAAATGGTCTTCGCTTGAGGAAGGACAAATGTGTGTTTTTTGCTCGTGACTTACCATACCTGGGACATGTCATTAATGCCCAAGGCATACATCCGAGTCCAGAGCACCTCCGTGCCATACAAGAATTGCCTTCCCCTCAAAATGTGAAACAGCTACAGAGTGTGTTGGGTAAAATTAATTATTACAATAAATTTGTGCGCAATGCCTCTTCCCTTTCAGCTCCGCTTCATCGCTTACGCCGTAAAGGTGTTCCGTTCGTCTGGACGACGGAATGTGAACGCGCCTTTCGCCACTTGAAATCGGCGTTGCTTTCTAATACTTGCCTTACGCCATTCGATCCCCAGAAACCCCTTTTGTTGATGGTAGATGCATCGGATTTCGGGATCGGTGCTGTGCTTGCGCACAAAGTTGGCTCCCATGATCGCCCTATTGCCTTTGCGTCCAAATTGCTCTCGTCTGCGCAAAGAAATTATTCACAGATAGAGAAAGAAGCTTTGGCTCTCGTGTTTGGTGTTACTAAGTTCCATGATTTCTTGTATGGTCGTCACTTTACCATCATCACAGACCACAAACCTTTGACATCGCTTTTTCATCCGACCACGCCTGTACCTCCACGTACAGCGCAGAAATTCATTCGCTGGTCTATTTTCCTCTCGCAGTACCGCTACGATATCTTGTATCGGTCCACTGCTAAGCACGGAAACGCCGATGCGTTGTCCCGTTTGCCTGTTGCTGAGGATAAAGCATTCGATTCTTCCGAACTTGCTTGCATGTTCATTGATTCGGAAACCGATGAAGTGGTCGAATCGTTTCCGATTGATTTTCGTCGTGTCGCTACAGCCACAGCTGCTGACCCTGTCCTTGCTACTGTTTTACGTTTTGTTGCTACGCAATGGCCTTTGTCAAAGTCTCGGATCGAGGATCCGTTGGTTCGCCGATTTTTTGCTCACAAGGAGAGACTTTTTGTTCGACGTGGTGTTTTGTTGTTGCGTTCTGATAATGATCAGTCCAGAGTCGTGGTCCCACGTTCGTTACAGTCCTCTGTTTTACGGCTTCTTCACCAAGGACATTGGGGTATAGTGCGAACGAAACAACTTGCTCGTCAGCACTGTACTTGGTTCGGAATCGATGCTGCGATTACGAATATGTGTTCTTCGTGCCTGGCGTGTGCCGAACAACAGTCCGCACCGCCGCGGAAAGTCTTTGCGTGGCCAAAAGCCACTTCCCCTTGGCAACGCTTGCACATTGATTTTGCTGGTCCATTCTGGAATGCTCGATGGTTGGTTCTGGTCGACGCCTTCAGTAATTTTCCTTTTGTTGTCCGGATGTCTTCCACGACGTCCTCCGCCACCATCCAAGCGTTGTCTGCTATCTTTTGCATTGAAGGTCTTCCGCAGACTATTGTTTCCGACAATGGCCCACAATTCATGTCCGCAGAATTTCAGTCATTCTGCCAGGCCAATGGTATTCAACATCTGACATCCGCGCCGTTTTCGCCTCAGTCCAACGGTGCCGCTGAACGATTGGTCCGGACTTTCAAGTCACAGATGTTGAAATTGAAAGAGTCGCATTCTCGGGAGGACGCATTGTTGCTCTTTTTGTCTTCGTATCGCTCTCAGCCCCGAGATGGTCGCTCGCCGGCTGAGTTGCTCCACGGTCGTCCTCATCGCACCTTGATGTCTTTGCTGCATCCGCCGCATCAGGTTCCTGTGCAGCGGCAGACTCCTGCTTTTGCTCCAGGCGATGTTGTATTTTATCGCAACTATCGAGGTTCACGGCGTTGGCTCGCAGGGCGCATTCTTCGCTGCCTCGGCCGCGCGATGTATTTGGTTTTGGGGGCCTCTGGTGAGGTGCGTCGGCATCTCAATCAGCTGCGCCTCTGTCGTCACTCGGGTTCTGCCGCTCCCCGTCTGCTTTCAGCGACGGTGCCGTCCGGTCAGCGCCCTGGGGACCCATCTACTGGCTCGCCTCATCCCCAGGTGTTACCGACGATGCCTTCCATTTTGCCCCATGGCGACGCGCCGCCGCCGCCGCCGCAGCAGCAGCAGCCGCCGCCGCCGCCGCTTGTTCTCCCGCCAGCGCCGCCCGCATTCGACGCTTCGTTGCAGCAGCCAAGCGCCTCCCAGGGTCACGCGCCGCCGATCGCTTCCCGTGACCAGCTGTCCTCCGCCATGGAACTCCCGACCGCTCCGGACCACATGACGTCATCGCGCGTCGGCTACCCCGACGCAATGGAGGTTGATCCTTCGGTCACTCCTGTCTCTTTACGGGCGCATACACCGCATGTTGACGTGCACCCTGGACTAGTTTTTCAGGCGTTTCCTAGCTCCCCTCGGACCGCATGGCCGGGTGCGGGTGACACAGCCTCGCCTGTTGTTAGGCTCCCCACCTCATCGCATACGTCAACATGTGGTCCTCCCCACGGCGGGCGGAAGCCTTATCACACGACCGTTCGCCGATTTGCGGGGGTGGAATGTGGTGTCACCGCCAGACACCACACTTGCTAGGTGGTAGCTTAAATCGGCCGCGGTCCATTTAGTACATGTCGGACCCGCGTGTCGCCACTGTGTAATCGCAGACCTAGCGCCACCACCAAGGCAGGTCTCGTGATACGAGAGAGCACTCGCCCCAGTTGTACGAGAACCTAGCTACCGACCAGATGTACGAAGCCTTTCTCTCTCATTAGCCGAGAGACAGAATAGCCATCAGCTAAGTTAATGGCTACGAACTAGCAAGGCGCCATTTGTATCAGTGCCTATAGCTTACGAGTATTCAAGAGAGATGTATTCCAAGGACTAATAAAAAGATAAGTAATAAGCATCTACATACTTTTCTTCTTATTCATTTATAAGTTCTCATGTTCCAGACTTCACGCCCGTCTGCGTTAGCCTTGCGTGCCCTATCGGCTACAGCGTTAGTCTAGCGTTCATTTTCAGCCATCTCAACTTCACGGTGTCGGCCCAGCTACCGACACAACATTTTTCTCGCCTGTGCTGTTTCTCTCTTTAATTCATTATTCAGCTTTTGTCCACTCTTTTTCCATCCTCATTTCCTACTGTCTTTTATTTCCTAATTTCTTCCATTTTATGTGGCATTGTCTTTATTACCCGTTCTTCCCACAGAACCCTTAAGGTTTCGTCATTCTCTTCCATTTCTTGTTTGTTCTCTCTCCATTGGGCACTTTTGTCACATTTTGACATAAATGTGTTCTCCTACTCAGCATCCTTACCTTCTTCCTTTATTTTCTCTAGGTAAAATTTCTCTTTTAGTTTTCTTCCTCTCATTCTCTTCAGTCTTACTGGCAAGTCCCCAATGACCAAGTTGTATTCTGAATCTATGTCTGCTCCAGGGTATGCTCTGGCATTCTTTAGGTAGTTTTTGTACTTATTATAATACACTACTGGCCATTAAAATTGCTACACCAATAAGAAATGCAGATGATAAACGGGTATTCATTGGACAAATATGTTATACTAGAACTGACATGTGATTATATTTTCACGCAATTTGAGTGTAGATTCTGAGAAATCAATAACCAGAACAACCACCTCTGGTCATAATAACGGCCTTGATATGCCTGGGCATTGAGTCAAACAGAGCTTGGATAGTGTGTACAGGTACAGCTGCCCATGCAGCTTCAACACGATACCACAGTTCGTCAAGAGTAGTGACTGACGTATTGTGACAAGCCAGTTGCTCGGCCACCATTAACCAGACGTTTTCAATTGGTGAGAGATCTGGAGAATGTGCTCGCTTGGGTAACGGTCAAACATTTTCTGTATCCAGAAAGGCCCGTACAGGACTTGCAACATGCGGTCATGCATTATCCTGCTGAAATGTAGGGTTTTGCAGGGATCGAATGAAGGGTAGAGCCACAGGTCGTAACACTTCTGAAATGTAACGTAAACTGTTCAAAGTGCCGTCAATGCGAACAAGAGGTGATTGAGACGTGTAACCAATGGCACCCCATACCATCACGCCAGGTGATACGCCAGTAATGCGATGACAAATACATGCTTCCAATGTGCGTTCACCGCGATGTCGTCAAACACAGATGTGACCATCATGATGCTGTAAACAGAAGCTGGATTCATCCGAAAAAATGACGTTTTGCCATTCGTGCACCCAGTTTTGTCATTGAATGCACTATTGCAGGTGCTCCTGTCTGAGATGCAGGGTCAAGGATAACCGCAGTCATGGTCTCCGAGCTGATAGTCCATGCTGCTGCAAATGTCATTGAACTGTTCATGCAGATGGTTGTTGTCTTGCAAACGTCCCCATCTGTTGACTCAGGGATTGAGACATGGCTGCACGATCCGTTACAGCCATGCCGATAAGATGCCTGTCATCTCAACTGCTAGTGATATGAGGCCATTGGGATTCAGCACGGCATTCCGTATTACCCTCCTGAACCCACCGATTCCACCGATCTTGTGAGCTCTCAATCCAGCCTTGGTAGAAGCAAGACCTTTTTTTGATTCATGTAATGTAGAGTCATGGTTATTAAGCCAACTCTTTTATAAATGTAATTAAATTTGTTTCTGACGTTGGACGGAGCGAGTGACTTACAGGAAGTCATATATGTATGTGGAAAGTGAGAATTTTATTATGTATGGAGTACAAATATATCGTTGGTTGACAAAAAGTAAAGTTTGTGTATCTACTTATTTCACAAGTACAGAGAGAGGCTTAATTATTCCCATACTTAGCGTCATCCTACGGAGAAGAAGTCAAGAGAGTTTTCCAGCAGCCAGCTAGCCAGCCAAGAAGATCGGCTGCGAATCTCAAGTAAGTCACCTCATATAAAAGAAATGGGAAGTTTGTAGGTCTACTTCTCATTCTAAATCACAATCAAAACTGTTAGAAGACACTAGTTGTAGCCACCTCTCTGTGAATAGATTCTATGGTTTTCCTGTTCTGTCCTCAATGCCATACCTAAGTCCACCTTCTTGGGTCGATAGAAAAGAAAACAGAAGCAGCCTGACACAAGGAAGTGGAAGTAATGTTAGACTTAGCTAAGGGCCCATGTGTTTGCCATCTACATTCTCCCCAGAAGGGAGCCCCCTAGGGAGACAACTTTTTGTCTGGTCTCTCTTCTACTGACCAATCTGGCATGGGTGACCCTACAGGGAGCATAGCTTCCACCAGCATAGCTCAGTGGATCATTGAGGCACACAACTTCGCAATCAACATCAAGGTGGTAGTTCATGGGGAGCATCATTTTTTTAAAAGGTACCATGGCTGAGAATCGAACCAGGACCATCCATGAGACAGATGAGCATTCTATCACAGAGCCATGTGGCCTGTTGAAAATATGACCTTTCGTATATCAAAAAACACTTGGAAAACTTAAAAAAGTCGATTTTTTGATAAATATTTGAGCTACAATGAACTGCTTTGGGGGATTGATATTTGAGTTCCAAATTTCAATTACCATAAATATAAAAAAATTACAAAAAATTGGTAGTAGATGATCTTCAGACCAGTGGGTGACAGCATTGATGACACATGTGAATGATGAGCAGAACTGTTGTATGCGCCAGGAGACACCAGTCATCAACTGAGCCCACCAAAATATACAACAGCTCTGCTAATTTTCTATGCTTGTCACCAATGGAGTCATCCATTAGTTTGCAGATGGTCAATTGAGACTGTTAGTTTGCAGATGGTCAATTGAGACTGAAACCAGTCACCAGTAACAAACTAAAATAATGACTTTTATGATCATGACTGATTATTTTCATTAGATTTCTAAAACACTCAGTTATTGTACTTGTTCATGTTATTATAAATGATGCAGTCTGTGAATGGTACGAAATTACATCTAATGTATTTTAGATATGTAACAATTGAAAGTGGCTTTGGAAAGCAAAGACAATGTATCACAGGGGTAATCTGTCAGCTAGAAGACATCTATTCTACACAGATGTTTCTTGAATACATGTATCATGTTTGCTGTGACATGATTATGCTGCAGTCAATGGAAATTTTAGCTGTAGAGATTGTTTTAAGGAACTAGGTATGTGTGCCTATAATAAAGATTTAATTACAAATTGCAGTTCCTGCTGCCCTTTCACTTTACATTGGTTTTCTTCTTGCAGTTATTTTTTGCTGTGTCTTGGTTGCAGGAATATGGTTACAGCATTCATTGATTTCCCAAAAATATTGGTAGCTGTAGTGAATGGTCCTGCCATTGGTATTGCAGTAACTAAGTTGGGCCTGTGTGATGTTGTATTTGCGTCTGAAAAGGTATGAAATATTACAGTTACAGTGTGGGTTTTTCTGATTTGTTGTTAGGTGAGGGAATGCTGAAGCAAAAAAAGACAAAAAGACAAATACAAATGAAATTTGAGAAAAATCACAGTAGTTGTAGAACATTTTTCACCAAATGAGTATCATTTATGTGTCATGCAAATAAAAACCCTCCACTGTCCTATGTATGTACATTGAATATTTTATAATTGTGGTAGTTTTTATTGTTCACTTGTTTAGTTTAATTTTTGGTGGGTTCACATTAATCTTAAAGGGACATCCAAACCATCCAGTAACAGTTAACTAAAGATTGGTGACTCCAGAAAAATAAAATATCATCTTCATGGTGATGAAAATCCCCCCATGAACCATAGACCTTGCCGTTGGTGGGGAGACTTGCGTGCCTCAGTGACACAGATAGCCGTACCGTAGGTGCAACCACAACGGAGGGGTATCTGTTGAGAGGCCAGACAAACGTATGGTTCCTGAAGAGGGGCAGCATCCTTTTCAGTAGTTGCAGGGGCAACAGTCTGGATGATTGACTGATCTGGCCTTATAACACTAACCAAAACGGCCTTGCTGTGCTGGTACTGCGAACAGCTGAAAGCAAGGGGAAACTATGGCCATAATTTTTTCCCGAGGGCATGCAGCTTTACTGTATGGATAAATGATGATGGCGTCCTCTTGGGTAAAATATTCCGGAGGTAAAATAGTCCCCCATTTGGATCTCTGGGCGGGGACTACTCAGGAGGACGTCGTTATCAGGAGAAAGAAAACTGGCGTTCTATGGATCGGAGTGTGGAATGTCAGATCCCTTAATCGGGCGGGTAGGTTAGAAAATTTAAAAAGGGAAATGGATAGGTTAAAGTTGGATATAGTGGGAATTAGTGAAGTTTGGTGGCAGGAGGAACAAGACTTTTGGTCAGGTGAATACAGGGTTATAAATACAAAATCAAATAGGGGTAATGCAGGAGTAGGTTTAATAATGAATAAAAAAATAGGAGTGCGGGTAAGCTACTACAAACAGCATAGTGAACGTATTATAGTGGCCAAGATAGACACGAAACCCATGCCTACTACAGTAGTGGATACCTCAAGGGAAAATTCACATCCCGCACAACCACACAGACAGGTATATCAGTTCAGCAGCAGTTTGGGAAAACCCAGAACATGTCATAGTAATTGACTGTAGGAAATGTATCCAGAGCCATTTGTGACAAAATTACTAAACTATCTCTCTGTTTGCCACTATTTTCCTCACAACGGAAAATGCATTATGGCTCTTTAGTTGTAAAAGCTTGCACCAGCGTTGTATTTTCAATTTGTAATGTTTCTTTCCCTTGTTAGACTGTAAATTCCCTCTCAGCCTCAGAAATGTAAATTAAATCAGTGCATTTTTTTTCTTTTGATTATTTGTGTTTTCTTTTTTCCCAACCACTTAACAAGAATTTGCATCAGTAAAATAAATTTATATTTATCATGTTGTTAATTGCGTGAGAACATTTTTGTTGTTAACATGTTTTTAATTTTAACAAGAAACACTGATGACTACATACCTCCTATCTGAATAATATAAGTGTATTTTTATCATTTATATATATGTTAATTTGCAATGTTCTTTTGTTGGTTTTTAAATTCATGAATTTTAGTTTCAGTAGTTCTATTGTACCTAACTATCTGATTATAGTGATTCTACCTACTTCTTGTTGTTGTTGTGGTCTTCAGTCCAGAGACTGGTTTGATGCAGCTCTCCGTGCTACCCTATCCTGTGCAAGCTTTTTCATCTCTAAGTAGCTACTGCAACCTACATCCTTCTGAATCTGCTTAGTGTATTCATCTCTTGGTCTCCCTCTACGATTTTTTCCCTCCATGCTGCCCTCCAATACTAAAATGGTGATCCCTTGATGCCTCAGAACATGTCCTATCAATCGATCCCTTCTTCTAGTCAAGTTGTGCCACAAATTCCTCTTCTCCCCAGTTATATTCAGGTCTTCATCATTAGTTATGTGATCTATCCATCTAATCTCCAGCATTCTTCTGTAGCACTACATTTCGAAAGCTTCTATTCTCTTCATGTCTAAACTATTTATCATCCATGTTTCACTTCCATACATGGCTACACTCGATACAAATAGTTTCAGGAACGATTTCCTGACACTTAAATCTATACTCGATGTTAACAAATTTCTCTTCTTCAGAAAGAATTTCCTTGCCATTGCCAGTCTACATTTTATATCCTCTCTACTTCGACCATCATCACTTAAAATTTATTAATTTCACTAAATGTTAAGAAAATATTAAAGCTAATAATCTCATGTTTCAAATTAGACTACAGCATTGCAATGTAAACAAAACTGCTTAAACTAAAAAAAAAATTTCTCTAACTTCACCATTTTAAATAGTTAACTAGAAGTCCAATTTTTTAACCAAGCTTCACTTTAATCAGATGGATAATTTGATAGTGCCATTATCCCCCATGAAACCTATTGCTCCATTGTCATCTCATTTGACAATGTTAACAAAACTGACAAAATTTTCCTTCATGAAATATAAAGCATTTTCAGTGAAATACTCTTCATGATTTTGAATTGTTAATAAAGCTGTAATGTGTATTTTCAAGTGAGTTTTGCCAAGAACACGAACTGACAAGCCAAATCTTACTCATTACAGTTGATTAGAGAGTAATGTTTTGGTTGAATAAGTGTTATGTGTAGGCATTGTTTAACACAACTGTAACTATTTGATTATTTTTACATAATTAAACAGTCAAAAAGGATGATCACATCACACCAGTCAAAATTGACAACTACTAAAAATGTGAATATGGTTCATAATCAACATGTATCTGAATGTTACGTGCCTGGCACAAAATAATATTTAAACCCTCGTACAAACTATACTCTCTTGGTTAAATACAATGTAGATTGTAGATACCTATTATATGGTGGTAACTTCACTGTATTTGGATGTTAATAACAACAATTTTACAACTGATTTGAGATTAATTTTGTAAGACACTGTGCTTTTTTTTCTTCCAGTCTTTCCTATTCAATAAACGTAATATGAGGTGCACTAGTTTTGCTTTAGTACCCTAAGTTTCAATTTCCGTGTTTTCGGAAGTGTCTAGACATTGTAAAGGCTGTGGGAGCAGGACCTAGATGATCCTGCACATCTGCAGAACTGCTCCTCCTAGTTAATTATTCTTTCATTCTAGTTTTGGGTCTGTTTTTGCCTATTTCTGTGCCTGTGCCCTTGTTGGGGTCTATCTAGCCACCCCCATGGTAGTCTTTCCTACTGACCTTTTGGTTTCCAGGTGTGCAATTTATCACTAGACCAAGAGGCCCTCTTTCCAACTATCCTCTTCTCCTTTATCAACCTTTTAATAGCAGAACTGCTTTGGCTATGTACTTCTGCACTCCTTCTGTACATAGCTGTTTAATGGTTTTTATCACTTCAGATAACAAAATTGATGCTACATTGAGGGTTGCACTCTCTCCTCAATTGTTTCATTAGTACAGTACAATATTGTCAATACACGTCAGACCACATCTCTAAAAGCCACACATTTGCAAAGATGGGCAAGACTCTGATATTATAATTTGACAGTCTATTATCCCCCACAAAAACTATTGTTCCATTTTCATCTCGTTTCACAGTGTTAGCGAAACTGACAAAATGTTTCTTCATGAAATATAAAACATTTTCAGTGAAAATACTCCTCGTAATTTTGTAATGTTAATAAAGCTATAATGTCTATTTTCAGGTTAGTTTCACAAAAAAAGAAACTGACAAACCAAAAACTTACTCATTACAATTTGAAATACTATCTGTTGATTAGAGATCAGTGTGTTTGGTTGAATAAAGCTTTACACATAGGTGTTGTTATAAAGTAACACAACTGTAACTATTTGATTCTTTTTATGTAATTAAACATTCAGACAGGACATTCATATCACACCAGCCAATGTCAACAACTACTAAAATGTGAATATGGTTTGTAATCATGTGTGTCTTAATTCTACCTGCCTGGCACAAAATAATACTTAAACTCTCATGCAAACTATACTCTCTTGGTTAAGTACAATGTAGGTTGTAGACGCCTATTATACAGTGATAACTTAAGTATATTTGGATATTAATTTTTCAGTTGAGTTGAGATTTATTTTGTAAGGTACTGTGCTTCTTTCATCCACCCTTTTCTGTTCAATAAAAGTAATATGAGTTGCACTACTTTTGCTTTAGTACCCTAAGTTTCAATTTATGTCATCCAAGAGTGTCTAGACATTGGTAAAGGCTGTTGGAGTAGGACCTTGGTGATCCTGCACCTCTGTCAGAACTGCTCCTCCTAGTTAATTGTTCTTTCTCTCTATTTTTGGGTCATTTCTTGCCTGTTTCTGTGCCGTGCCCTTGTTGGGGCCTATCTAGGCACTGTCATAGTAAGCTCTGCTAGTGACCTTTTGGTTTCCATGTGTGCAGTTTACCACTAGAAAAAGAGACCCAACAGTCCGTTTAAAAAATGAAGGAGCATTGCAAAATATTACTTAAATGAACTATATTGTCAAAAAAATATTGAATGAAATATTAAATATGCTATTGTGCTGTTTCTCAGCACAAATCAAGTGTGCCCTGCACTCAACTATCTTTCCAGCTATCCTCTTCTCCTTTCCCAAGCCTTTAACAGCAGAACTGCTTTGGCTATGTACTTCTGCACTCCTTCTTCATGTAGCTGTTTAATGTTTTTCATCAATTCAGATAGCAAAATTGATGCTACATCAAGGGTAGCATTCTCAACTCCAGTGATTCGTTAGTGTAGTACAATCTCGTTAATACACACCACACCGCATCTCCGAAAGCCACACATTTGCAAAGATGGGGAATGATTCAAACATTATAATTTTTTATGTAAATGATTCAATGAGTTTGAATCAGTGTCCTGCCTCAAAAACTAAATTTGATAATTATGCACAGTATTCAGCTAGAAAATATTCACAAAAAAAATTTGTTCGTACTATCATAACATCAAGTGGAAGGTCTCAACAAAAAGCTTAGTTGAATCTGTGACGTTCTTGGCTGCAGATTTCTTGAACTGCATTATTGTGTGGGGAATTGTAGGACTCCTCTTGATAAACCAGGAATGAACTATACAAAGGAAACAGCTACTTGGGTATCAGTGTACCTGTGGAGTTCACATGGTGTTTTCATTAGGCTAGGTGGTGGTTTGAGGTACTCTGAAGAACTCTCATCAGACCACATGCAGCCAGACAACATAAAGACAGTGAAATCAATCTGCTCTTTGTGGCATCTGCAACAAGTGTTGTAGTGCTTTGAGAATTTCGGTGCAAATTCTAGAACCACTCTGCCTTCCACCGTCTTGAACACACTATATTTTAGATGTGAGTGGGAGATAGGAACCCTATCTTCTGCGCATCATCTGTCTGTGTGTGCAGGTCTAAAGTTTATCGTGAGAAGACTGTAGACACGGCAGTCGAATGGCTCCAACAAGCACTTGTTGGTTGGTCCATGGAAGTCATAATGAAGCACACGGCAGAATCAAGGAACTTCTGTGTTGTTCTGTGCTGTTTTGTAACTGTGACTATTGTTAGTGACGAAAGAACAATTGAGTGGAAAAAGATTTTTAGTAACTTTTAACTTGAACTTGCTAGAGGCAAGACAGGTGTATGATTTCTTTATAATAGAATCGTGGCTAGCAAGCCAACTCTGTTGTAAATGTCACCGTGTTTCTAACATTTAGACACGCGAGGAGACTTACTTAACCGTATTTATCCATGTGGAGAATAAGATTTATAAAAGTTTGATGTCCAAATATACGTCGTTAAGTGAAGCAAAAGAAACTGTGTACATCTACTTATTTCTGTAAGCAGAAAGAGTCTTGAGAAATTCCTGTTCCCAGCAATATACTGCAGAGAAGAAGAGAAAGGCAGTTTGCAACAGCAGGCTAAACAGCGAAGAAAGTCGGCTGACCATCTCAAGTAAGTCGTATTGTTAAAAAAGTTGTAGTCTGCACACATACTTCACCACTTCAAGTCGTCCAAAATGTTAGAACATGGCAACGAGTGAAAAAGGACTCGAAAAACAGGAATTATAAGACCAAAAAATGAAAAAAGTGGATGTTGTATGTTGCCATAGCAACTAAACCAAACATGATAAAGAATTTGCTCAGAGACTTCGGGACATGCCCAAGTATTCAAAAGAGAAACAATTTGAATTGAGATATAGTGAAGAAGATTCCAGTGTGTTTCTCTAAGAAGAAATACGCCAAGATCACTTTGACTAAGAAGATCTGGTGCAGGGAGAGGACAGCTCTCACACAAATCAAGGGGCCGCAGACGCGGAAACCAACATCCAACACCGCCGGCACCAGTTCCTGTTATCCGGTGCTGACCTGCTTCCCCTTCCACTCACCAATGCTTAAGTGGTAACCAATGACCGACGCCACCGGCACCATTGCTGTTCACTGGTGCTGATTACACATCTGCTCATTCATGCAGCCCAAATTCTACACAGGGTGAGCGTAAAACAGAACTTTATTGTTTGAATACAACGTGGTATAAACTGAAGCATGAACTATATTAGTGTAGTTATTATACTTAAAGTTAATTTTTAAATGCTCACAAGGTCCAAAGTGGGTAAAAATATGAATAACAAACAGCAAGTTGGGGAAACTTCAGAACCAGTCATGGCTATGAGAATTACAAAAGAAGGACCTGACTGGTCTGAGTTAATAAATCTAATTAAAACTCAATTAAAAGAGACTAAGTGAAGATTTAGTGTAATGAATTCTCGATTAGATGATCAAAGTAAAACTTTAAATGCTAATTTAGATGACCAGAGTCAGCAGTCAAATGCTGAGAATGAAACTCCAAGGAAAGAAATAGGTTTGATACATTCTAGTTTAAATGCTCGGAGTGAAGTTCTAAATAACCAGAGTGAAACCTTGAATAGTCAAGCAACAAATCTAGGTTTGTTAAATGCCAAAGTTGACGCACAGAGCAAAGAATTTAGTAATCTATGCAAAGGCATGGATGTTTTAAAGACTGAATTCGACACCCTAAATGGTAAAGTAGAAAATTTGAAATTAGATTTAAAGAAAGAACTGACTGATTCTTTAAACGTTCATGTAAATCAAATGTTTACTGACTTCAATCAAAAACAGAAGGATAATTTACAGGATCTGACAAAAAGATTAGAACTGAATATTGAGGAGAAATGTAATAGTATAGAATCAGAGATTAATGAAAAGTTAGGATCATTGGAGGATGTATGTAATGCTAAGTTTAATGCTGTAAAGCAGGGATGGCATACTTTGAAAGCGAGCATTGATAAGCATAGTGAATTAACGCCTGTCATTCAATCGTAAATTACATGTGTAAGTACACGAGTAGACAGTGTAGAAAGAAGCTTCAAGGGAAGATAGCAAGCTCTAATATCATAAATGTAAGTAGTCTGGAGGAACAGGTAGAAGAAATTATAGCTCAGAAAGTCACTGAGCGAATAACATCCAGGAATACATCGCCTATGGCTTCTTCCGAACTTACTGATACCAGGAACGGCATAGACAAACTCTGGAGAGAAATCAAACATAACCAGGAACAAGTAGAAAAATGAGAAACTTCACCCAATGTTGTGTTGACTAGTGAAGTAGTTACTGATTTGCAATGGGGAGCGAATTCAGGGTTATTGAGACAATTCCCTAAATTCAAGCCCGACGGAGAGGTAAATCCGACTCATATTTTGAAAAGATTCAACAAAGCCTTGCCGAAGAACTGGGAAGATTCTAAAAAGATTAAATTTTCTGTGGGGTACCTTTTAGGGGAAGCCTCAGAATGGGGTACTGTAAATATTGAGAACTTTTCTTCGTGGGGAGATTTCCAGAAGAAATTTAAAGAGAAATATTGGTCTGCCAGAGCACAAGAAAAGTTAATATCAGATGACTGGGACGTTAATGTTCTATGTTAATAGGGAGAGTGACGACCGTCAGATCCCGAGTTGTTTTCAGTGTTTCTTCCAAAATTGTCATCCTGCACCAAATTCCTTGCAAATCTTAAACTATTCTGTTATCTATTTATAAAATCTTAAACTATCTTGTAATCTTTACTTGGTAAACTGGATATGACAATAAAACAAATACCGATTTAGATGAAATAAATGGAATAAGAATATTATGTTTGTGAAAAATATAATATAGTGTGACGAACTGAATGACTGTTATACTGTACTGTATAATTTTCTACTTTGTATAAAATATTTTATACTTTATATCTAAAAACAAAGACGATGTGACTTACCAAACGAAAGCGCTGGCAGGCCGATAGACACACAAACAAACACAAACATACACACAAAATTCAAGCTTTCGCAACCAACGGTTGCTTCATCAGGAAAGAGGGAAGGAGAGGGAAAGACGAAAGGATGTGGGTTTTAAGGGGGAGGGTAAGGAGTCATTCCAATCCCGGGAGTGGAAAGACTTACCTTAGGGGGGAAAAAAGGACAGGTATACACTCGCACACACACCCATATCCAACCGCACATACACAGACACAAGCAGACATTTATAAAGGCAAAGAGTTTCGGCAGAGATGTCAGTCGAGGCAGAAGTACAGAGGCAAAGATGTTGTTGAAAGACAGGTGAGGTATGAGCGACGGCAACTTGAAATTAGCGGAGGTTGAGGCCTGGTGGATAACGAGAAGAGAAGATATACTGAAGGGCAAGTTCCCATCTCCGGAGTTCTGACAGGTTGGCGTTAGTGGGAAGTATCCAGATAACCCGGACGGTGTAACACTGTGCCACGATGTGCTGGCCGTGCACCAAGGCATGTTTAGCCACAGGGTGATCTTCATTACCAACAAACACTGTCCGTCTGTGTCCATTCATGCGAATGGACAGTTTGTTGCTGGTCATTCCCACATAGAAAGCTTCACAGTGTAGGCAGGTCAGTTGGTAAATCACGTGGGAGCTTTCACACATGGCTCTGCCTTTGATCGTGTACACCTTCCGGGTTACAGGACTGGAGTAGGTGGTGGTGGGAGGGTGCATGGGACAGGTTTTACACCGGGGGCGGTTACAAGGGTAGGAGCCAGAGGGTAGGGAAGGTGGTTTGGGGATTTCATAGGGATGAACTAAGAGGTTACGAAGGTTAGGTGGACGGCGGAAAGACACTCTTGGTGGAGTGGCGAGGATTTCATGAAGGATGGATCTCATTTCAGGGCAGGATTTGAGGAAGTCATATCCCTGCTGGAGAGCACATTCAGAGTCTGATCCAGTCCCGGGAAGTATCCTGTCACAAGTGGGGCACTTTTGGGGTTCTTCTGTGAGAGGTTCTGGGTTTGAGGGGATGAGGAAGTGCCTCTAGCTATTTGCTTCTGTACCATGTCGGGAGGGTAGTTGCGGGATGCAAAAGCTGTTTTCAGGTTGTTGGTGTAATGGTTCAGGGATTCAGGAATGGAGCAGATTCGTTTGCCATGAAGACCTAGGCTGTAGGGAAGGGACCGTTTGATGTGGAATGGGTGGCAGCTGTCATAATGGAGGTACTGTAGCTTGTTGGTGGGTTTGATATGGACGTGTGAAGCTGGCCATTGGACAGATGGAGGTCAACGTCAAGGAAAGTGGCATGGGATTTGGAGTAGGACCAGGTGAATCTGATGGAACCAAAGGAATGGAGGTTGGAGAGGAAATTCTGGAGTTCTTCTTCACTGTACGGACGTGTGAAGATGGATGTGCGGAGATGGGAACTTGCCGTTCAGTACATCCTCTCTTCTTGTTATCCGCCAGGCTCAACCTCCGCTAATTTCAAGTTGCCGCCGCTCATACCTCACCTGTCTTTCAACAACATCTTTGCCTCTGTACTTCTGCCTCGACTGACATCTCTGCCGAAACTCTTTGCCTTTACAAATGTCTGCTTGTGTCTGTGTATGTGCGGTTGGATATGGGTGTGTGTGCGAGTGTATACCTGTCCTTTTTTCCCCCTAAGGTAAGTCTTTCCGCTCCCGGGATTGGAATGACTCCTTACCCTCTCCCTTAAAACCCACATCCTTTCGTCTTTCCCTCTCCTTCCCTCTTTCCTGATGAAGCAACCGTTGGTTGCGAAAGCTTGAATTTAGTGTGTATGTTTGTGTGTCTATCGACCTGCCAGCACTTTCGTTTGGTAAGTCACATCGTCTTTGTTTTTAGATATATTTTTCCCATGTGGAATGTTTCCCTCTATTATATCCATATTTTATACTTTTTATGAGATGTGATGTAAATGGGAGGGTTTGTATCAATTTTGAAAGGGGGTGGGAACTGTAGATCATGATTTACACCAACCGATTAATCTTGGCTAACACAAGACACACATCTCACCTTTCAGACAACCCTGGCAAACAAGTGTGATTGTTTCTTCACCATTTGCCATTTCCATAGGGTTGCTAAGATTTCCTTTGGGGGCCTCAAGGGTGAAGATGGGAATGTCTGTTCTGTAGGAGATGATTCACACACACACACACACACACACACACACACACACACACACACACACACACACACACACTGAACTATGATGATTCTACATCGAGTGTACATAAGAAGAAGGCATGAGTAATGAAAGAGAACACAAGCAGGATTGGAGTTAATCGTGATGCTTATTTAAGAAAAGTAAGTGTAGCAAATTCTCTGATAAGTTGATGAATAGTAGGATAGTTCGACTTGGATTATAGGTAGATATAGTATATACTAAGGATATAGGAGTTGAGAAGTAGAGGAGGACTCCAGGGATTAAATGACGTATTATAAAAGTGAATGTGAAGTGTAAAATAGATTCATAGCTTTACCAGAAAATACTTAATTATAGTATACGTAGAAATGTATACTAGAGTAATGAACCACGAGGCCTACTCTGAAAGGATAAAGGGGGCATACCCGGCATTTGCTAAGTAAATAGGACAGGCATACCTACATGGAGATAGGACGACATGTGGCCTGAAAAAAGTAAATTACTCATCTGTCATAAACACCTGAAATTTATGATTGAAAAGAAAAGAAATGTATACGATTGAAATGTGAATTTTTATTATGTGTGATATTAATGTACATAATGATTGTATAAAATATCTAGAACCACCCGGCCTTCCACCATCTCAAACACGATATTTTAGATGTGAGTGGGAGAAAGGAACCCTACTGCGCGTCACCTGTCTGTGTATGCAGGTCCGAAGTTTAGCGTGAGAAAACTGTAGACATGGCGGTCGAATGACGCCAACAAGTACTTGTCATTCAATCCATGGAAGTCATAATGAAGCACATGGCAGAATCAAGGAACTTCTGTGTTGTTCTGTGCTGTTTTGTAACTGTGACTGTTGTTAGTGATGAAAGAACAATGAGTGGAAAAAGATTTTTAGTACTTTTAACTTGAACTTGCCAGGGGCAAGACAGGTGTATGATTTCTGTATAATAGACTCATGGTTAGCAAGCCAACTCTGTTGTAAATGTAACTGTGTTTATAACATTTGAGGAGACTTACTTAAAAGTATTTATTCATGTGGAGAGTGAGATTTGTAAAAGTTTGATGTTTAAATATACATCGTTAAGCGAAGCAAAAGAAACTGTGTATGTCTACTTATAGAAATAAGTAGAAAGAGTCTTGAGAAATTCCTGTTCCCAGCAATATACTGCGGAGAAGAAGAGAAAGGGAGTTTGCCGCAACAGGCTAACTAGCTAGGAAAGTCAGCTGACCATATCAAGTAAGTCGTATCGTTAAAGAAGTTGAAGTTTGCACACATACTTCACCACTTCAAGTCGTCCAAAACGGTAGATTTTTCAGCCTGCAATCAAGTTGAATGGAGTAGAATTGTCTTCAGTGATGTGTCTCACTATGAACTGAGCCCCAATGACCAGCAAAGACATATCTGGAGATACCTCAGACCATGGTGGGATACCAACCTCACTGTCACTCACCATACAGTCCAAAACCAGTAGTGATGGTCTGGGATACCATTTCTATTCATAGCAGGACATCTTTGGTTGTCATTCCCAGCACTATTACAGCAAAGCAGTATGTCTCATACAAATGTGTGAGGACTTTGGTAGGGAAGAGAAATGTTTGACTTTGGTTTATTGGGAGAATTTTAGGAAAGTGTGGTTCACCTTTAAAGGAGACCACATATATGACACTAGGGTGACCCATTCTTGAGTACTGCTCCAATTTTTGGGATCTATACCAGGTGGGATTAAAGGAAGACATTGAACTGTTTCAGAGGTGGGCTGCTGGATTTGTTCCTGGCAGGTCTGAACAACACACAAGAAACACAATGCCCCAGGAGCTCGAATGGGAATCTCTGGAGGGAAGGTGACATTCTTTTCAAGGAAGACTATTGAGAAAATTTGTAGAACCAGCATTTGAAGGTGTCTGCTGAATGATTCTACTATTGCCGAAATACATCTTGCATAAGTACTGCAAAGATAAGATAAAAGAAATTAGGGCTCAGTCGGAGGCATATGGACAGTCATTTTGCCCTTGCTCTATTTGCAAGTGGAATATGAAAGAAAATGACTAGCAGAGGTACAGGATACCCTCTGCCAAGCACTGTATGGTGACTTGCAGAGTATTTATGTAGATCTACATGATTTGGGCAGCTATATTGTGGTATTCCATGAGCTTCATTGGTACTCTGCAAGATCTCATTACTGCCAAGGATTATGTGATTATTTTGGCTATTCAGGTCCATCCCATGGTACAGTGTTTGTTTCCCAATGGTGATGCTGTGCTCCAAGATGGCAGGTCCTCTGTTCACACAGCATGTATCATCCTTGACTCTTTTTGTTTTGCCGATAAATTGCAAACAATTTGCAGATAAATTGTTGCATCTCCTCAGGCCCCCACTGTCATCAGATCTCAATATTATTGAGTCTTTGTTGTCTACTTTGGAGAGAAGGGCATGCGGTCGCTATCCATCTCCATCATCATTACCTGAACTTTTCATTATTTGGCAGGAAGAATGGTGTAAGGTTCCCTTGAAACCAAGCAGGACCTGTATTTATCCATTTTGTGATGACTGGAAGTTGTTTTGAGGGTCAGTGGTTTCCTACATCGTATTAGGCATGGCAGTGTGTTGCATTTGTAATGTTTCTGTATTTTTGTCCCCCCCCCCCCCCCCTCCCCCCGCCCAACTCCACGCCCATATGTTTGGAGCACTGTGACAGAAGGAAATGATAAGGTAATGATAGTAGGTATCTTCATTTAGTTAACAAAAGCATTTGATTGTGTGGGCAATGCTATACTATTACACAGGTTTGATCATTATGGAATTAGTACAAGGCTTACCAATTGTTCATTCCATCAATAAGATGCAGCAGCTTATTCTTCAGTATCATCCATTCACTCAACCATAATTCATAGATCTCATCTAGAACCACCTCCAGGGATTTACAATAAGTCAAGATGTATGTTAACATAAGACAAAAATCATGGAAACTTAATCTGCATGCCGTATTAACAGAAAACTATTACTGCACTGCTTAATGCTATTCATGCTTATCCATTTAAATTTAATAAAAGATTAGTAATAAAGCTGCTACTTAGAAAAAAAACCGCTGCCTCATCAGTTTTACTGTACAGCTGCCATTTATCTGCTATTGTTAACTTAATATTTTCTTCACATGATACTTTTTAAAAGAAAATATTTACTTACATCTATAAACAATGATTCTTATTTACAAAACACTACTACTTTTCAAACTGCTTTATGACAAACACTACTGCTGGTTGATTAACTTCTCTTTGTTGAGGTTCAGATTTATATAGCATTTTTCAAAGAATGTCATATTCAATAATTTTTTCGATTTCAAGGCCAAAATTGCAATTGTGAAATAAATAATTTCTACAGATAATGGTTAATATGATGGCCTTTAGAAAAATAAAACTTCCACTTGCGATGTAGCTAACAAAACTTTCCAACCCCTGAACCTAAATATTCAAATAAAGAAGTAGGTTTTTCATTTTCTTTTGAAATGGTAGAGATTCCCAATTTTCTGCTTTATGTTAGAGGGGAGCTTGTTGAATGTCCTACCACCAAAGTACATAACTCCATTCTGAACACTTGACCAGGGGGAAAAGTCTACATGAAAATTATTTTTGCGTCTGTGTATATCACAGTTCAGCTGTTATTTTCATGGGATAACAATGATACTGTGTTATATACTTCTGCATATTTACAATTTAAGAAAATTTTGTCACAAACTAAAACTACTCATATTAAAAACTTAAATGCACTGTATTGATGTACCACAATAATATTTTTTTATAGTTCATTATGAACTGCCTTTCACCTATCATCAGGTAACTTAAGACTTTTCACATAGCCCATACAATGTAAGTGAGAGTTTATAGCTGAGCAAAGATTGTTTTTCTAAATATGTGACCTTTTACAACCAAATATCTATACAAAAACACAAGCATAATGAAATTTACAAAGAAGCTGTAAACAAATAAATCTTATACTTCTTTATACTCAAAGATTAAAAGTACAAGAATGCACATGCCAGCTGGCCGCTGTGGCTGAGCAGTTCTAGGTGCTTCAGTCTGGAACTGCGCTGCTGCTACAGTCGCAGGTTCGAATCCTGCCTCGGGCATGGATGTGTGTGATGTCCTTAGGTTAGTTAGGTTTAAGTAGTTCGAAGTCTAGGGGACTGATGACCTCAGATGTTAAGTCTCATAGTGCTTAGAACCATTTGAACCATTCTTTGCACATGATAAAAATTGTACACAAGTTAGTACTGGCATAGACTACTATAGTTGGAGTCATGAACTATGGTGGTCGATTTTAGGCCTGTTCTGTGCACCTGCATCATAGATTCTCTGACAGTCCAGTGATGTGCTGTGAATGTTGTAGCTGATGTGAGCATTAAACATGACTGTAGCCAGTTATTTAGTGAATTTTTATTCCATTTGTTGTGAGTTGTCACCATTGTTGGTGGTGGTAAGTGACAAATCCTACATAAGCAAGCAAAAGACACACTGTGCAGGATACATGCTTCCATCAAGTTCAAAGAATGTGTATGAGTGTACTGCAAATGTCGCTTGGAACCAGCAACAATGCAGTCCCTGCTGCGCCTTGACCTGCACAAACTGCCATTGCTCGTGAATCGGACTACAGGTTGTATGGGCAAAATAACGGATTAATTTGATTATCAGCCCATGAAAGGGGGGAGGGGGGGTTGGGGGAGGCAGAGGGGAGGAAAGAGTCAATGGAAAATTGTGATTGGGGGGGTTGGGTTGGGTTGTGTTGTTTGGAGAAGCAGACCAGACATCGAGGTCATCGGTCTCATCAGATTAGGGAAGGACGGGGAAAAAAAGACGGCCGTGCCCTTTCAAAGGAACCATCCTGGCATTTGCCTGGAGTGATTTAGGGAAATCACGAAAAACGTAAATCAGGATGGCCGGACGCGGGATTGAACCGTCGTCCTCCCGAATGCGAGTCCAGTGTGCTAACCACTGTGCCACCTCGCTCGGTTTGTGATTGGTGGACAACTATACTATTTACAATAAGTATGCTATCTTATAATGACCAAAAATATTAACTGGCTGTTACTACTTCAGTAAAGGTGAGTAATAGAACATCATCTGATCAGTGGGGATTAAGTCAGGATTCACTGATTGGTGTTCACTGATAGGCAAAAGCTAGTTCATAATGAACTGTAAAATCAATATTATTGTGGAACATCAGTATCATATATTTCAGTTTTTAATATGTCTCTGTTCCTCCAAGTGTTGTCAGAATAATCCACAAATGTTAAAACTATTCATTAATTTTGCATTAGAACAATTAAACCAGCCTCTGAAAGTGGTACATGCTCATAGGTTTCATTTTTTACTTTTGTGTATATAATGCTCCTCAGATGTTATACTGTATGATTCCTAAGTAAGTTGCTCTTTTGATCTTCTTCCTCCTTGTAAACACTTTGTAGGTATATTTGGAACTTTTGTTTTTGTGAAGTCTCATCCACCTACAAAATAAGACACTTAGAGCGACACACTGCTTTTAGTAAAAAACTTATGCAAATGTTCATTGATCAAGTAATGGTGCTGTGATTTCACAATCAAATTGAAACTGCTTCAAAACCACCAATTTTTTTATTCCAGCATTTGGCTTCATAAAAGATATAATTTATTATTGTCTACCAGTTATATGTTAAGCATTTATCATATTTATAAGATAGTATGAATAACAATCTGTTAAAAACAATTTCAGGCAACATTTCGTACTCCATTTACTATCTTAGGGCTGAGTGCAGAAGGCTGCTCAACATACACATTTCCTCGAATTATGGGCACATCGAAGGTAAGCTGATTTGTGTACTTAAGACACTTTTAGAATCTTTATTTTTCAGTAATTTATTTGTATTCTTGCAACATCTCTGTGCATATCTAACAGCAGCTGCAGAAGAAGAAGAACACTTCTCCTGCAGTACAGAAAGCCACATCCATTCTTTTCTTGTCAGGCTATAGTTCTGTACTGAAGCCTAACTTGTATTTTACTTATACCAGGACTTTGAAATAATAACAGTAAGATACACTGAACAACAGCATTCCTGTACAATATGCTCATTTCGATTATTCATCATGAGAAGGGAATGGGGAAGATGGTGGTCATGACATCTTGTTAGGAATGTTACTAGTATATGTCTTGCATGATTTGAAAAATGACATGTCAGAATAGCTGGATCAGGTAAAATCTTATGCTATCCTTACAATAACAACACAATATGAATTCTGCTCATAGTAATATAATGCTAATACAACAATCACAGTTAAATGAGACTTACACATACCTGCAGAGATTGGTAAATAATAAATCTTCCACTAGACCTTAAAAATAGCTGTTTGCCACTGATCATTAATTAAGAGGTTCCTTCATTCATCAAGCTGTGTAGGGTCCATCCAGAATAAAAACATTCTGGGATGAGGAACATATAAAGCTATACAATAACAAAAGACATGGAAATCACAGAAACCAAATCTGTAAACTATATCAACAAACTATCGTTACAGTGCTTAATGTTTGTCACACTTATTCTAACTAAATTTAATAAATTAAATTATGAAAAAAGTTGTTATTTTGAAGAAAGCTGCTGCCTCTGCAGTTATGATACGGAGCTGCTATTTATCTGTGTTTCTTCAGATTCTCCCGATGTACTCGTGTCGAAATAGTTCATGGGTGAACAGCTGGAAGTCAGTGTTCAATGGGCACAACATTTCAGCAAATGACCTCTCTCTGCTGTTCCTCCACCTGCCCCCAAAGTCAGTTTGATGTCTGGTACCTCATTTCTCTGCTTGACCGTTCTATTAGTGGGGCCCCATGCCTTATAAGGATGTACCCACTACACAGTTTATCAGCAGTTTTCCACTTCAACTCTCAATAGATCCTGTAATGACACAGTCCCAGTCATTGTCGTTTGTGTCAGAACTTGGGTGTGGTCATAATCTATTCCTTTTAACTGTGTCAGGCAATGTCTATGACTGCTGATTTGTTAGGCTGCTGCAGTCTGATGTGCCATTGACGTTTTTGGTAGTGATCTGCAACAGTATGCCTTTTCTAACCTATGTATGTCTTACCACATGGCTAGGGTACCTGATAGACCCTGGATTATCATAGACCAGTGTTGTCTTTCTCACTTCCAAGCAGTGCTATGTTTTGGCTGATCTTAACTTGGTATTTCCAGAGACTTCATCCTATCTTCCCGGATAATGTGCCACAAAAAGGAATAAATGCAATGACTGTATCCTCCTGAGCATCATCTTCTGGTTCCACTGATTGTAGAGACGTTATAGGACATGTACTAAGGGTATAGGGCATAAGGCTCTCTGAATCTGTAACTCCTTGTAGCCACACTTCTGGAAAATTGCTCTCAGATGTTCAAGTTGTGGTTGATACTTTTTTTGTCAGAGAGGTTGCAAGCTCTATGTACCAAAGTTTTGAGCACACCATTCATCTAAGCCAGGTGATGACAGCTGTCTGCATGTCATTATAGCACAGTGTGCATCTTCTTCCAGTATGTGCTGTGGCCCAAAGTGACATCCACTCTTCTTTTAACCAGAGCATCCACAGAGAGGACCACACCATAGTAAAATTAATGTTCTGGTGTATGGAACTGTAGTTTATAAGGAAGTCATTCAGCTTATGTTGCCATATGAGAAAAGTGTCCTGTACATACCAGAAGAAACAGGTAGGTTTTCATTTGTCTGATTCCAGTGCTTCCTTCTCAAAATATTCCATATACATATTGGTGACAGCTAGTGAAAGTGGGTCCCTAGTGACTCCTACTTCAGTCTGCTCATAGTAGCAAGTGTTGAAAATTTTGACGTCAATATGTGCTTAAAAAGGTTGGTCATCACTACATCAAATATCTGGCCAATAAGTTCTAAGGATTCTCATAAAGCCACTCTGGTAAAAAGAGAAAGTATGTTGGTATTGTTAAGCATAAAGTTTTTAAGGCTACCCACAAAATCCACAGAGTTGAAAATGTATTGTGAACACTCCCGACATAAGGGTTAAGGAAGTCCTTTAGGTACTTAGCGAGTTGGTATGTCGGAGCACCAATGTTGATGATGGGGTTGGGGACATGAAAGAACCCCATCCTTGTGAATCTTCAGCAGTCATAAAGTCTTGGTGGAGTTGATGCCATCTGTCTTAGCTTCTTAACAAACCTGTCTGGCAAGCTGAATTCAATGAGAAGCGTCATGGTCTTCCTCTCCAAACTCTTGGTAGAGTAAGTGTCGATATTCAGGTATGCACTGTCTTCTAGCAGGCCCCACATTTTCTCTATGTAATCATGGTGAGATAGGACCACAGTTGAATTGCCCTTGTTGGTTGGTAAGACCACAAAATCAGGATCTTCTCTTAGTTTCCTTATGGCTGCCCCCGCAGATGTTTGATTTCATAGGTTTCATCTGTATGACAGCACAACAGGTCTTGTGACATATTTCAGCAGCTGCATCAGGGAGAAGTCATGCAGCTACCTGTTTCACTGAGTGAGTGCTGCAAATTTAGGAGTGGGTGCCAAATTGAGGCCTTTCTTAAGAACTGACACCACATCCTCATCCAATTACTTGGCCGTGAGATTGATAGTCTTGCAGGTGACATCATAAGGTTTCCTGTCTTAGAATATGCTCAAATTTCAGTGTTTGACATCCAGTGGCCATCCTTTGCACAGAGTCCATGTGGTCCATGTGACATCATCAGTCTAGTCCCATGACCAAGGACTGTACTGGCTAGTCATCTGTAGATGTAATTTGAAAAGTTCTTTGTCACTTAGTCCAGACACCAGCAAGTAAAGTTGACTCTCTCCTGTCCCCATGTTTCTTTGTTCATCTGACTGCTGCTGAGTTTATGTGATGTGTAACTTTGTCGAAGTTCAGTACTACATGTTCTTCATGGCATCTCATAAGAAATGCGAATGCACTCAGCAAATGGCTTCTCCAGTTGTGCATCTTGTCAAGACTTTTCATGCCACAATACATCTTCCCGTAGAGGTATGTGATGTGATTCCGGTGATTCTCCCAGGGTACTTCATGTTGAAAGAGTTCACAAGTGAATTGCCAGATGTCAGGGTCTAACACGCACACTATTTCAGCAAATGACCACATTGCCATCATCATGTGTGCTGATGAACTGACTGATAGGGGGCCAGTGCCATGCTTTTACCTCTTCCCATTTTCCCTCTGATTGGCTACTCCATCTGCCATCCATGCCCAGCATGCCGCATCCCTAACCCCACTCCTCTCGCCGACACAATGTTCCATCCTACGTTCATGTCCAGATGCATGTGCTGCCCCTGAAGTCAGTTCGATGTCTGGTATCTCATTTCTCTTCTGGAGCATTATAATAGCAGGATCCTATGCCTTACCAAGGATGTACCCACCATCACAATTCATCAGCGGTGCCCTTATTCAGATCTCAATAGATTCCTTAATGACACAGTCCCAGAAACTGGACATGTGTGTTAGAAACTTGGTGGGGTCATAATCCATTCCATGTAGTTCTGTCAGGCAATGTTCTGCAACTGTCGACTTATTAGGCTGTTGCAATCTGGTGTACCATTGGTGTTTCTGGCACCAATCTGTGACAGTATGCACCATCCGACCTATGTATGCCTTACCACACCAGCAGGGTGTGATTTCCATAGAGCAATATAGTCTTTCACACTGCCAAACAGTGCCCGAGTTTTGGCTGGTAGACCAATGACTGTCTTCACTTGGTTTTTCTAGGGAATTCCTATCTTCCCAGATAATGCACCACAAGCAGGAATAAATGCAGTGGCCGCATCCTTTAGAGAATTCTCTTTTGGTTTTGCTGGCTGTACAGAGGTTGTAGGACATAAGATTCTTAGCCATTCTTCTGAAAAACTGCTCTCAGATATTCACGTTCTTGTTTAGTTCTTTCGTTGTCAGAGAGAGTGTGAGCCTTATTCATCTGCCTGTGGTAGCAAAATATTTACTTGATTACAATGGTATTTTTCAAAGGAAATCCTTAATATTGAAATACTGGGTCCTTTTTATAGTACTTACTTGGCAGCTAAAGACTGTGGTCAAGTGTGTGTATCTTGTGTAATTTCAGTGAAGGTGCTTTTGCCTGTAAGCTTATTTATATGACAGTCATTTTTTTGTGCCTATCTGCAACTTAGCATCTCCGTTTATATGGTCAGAAGCATTTATCCTTTTCATAATATTGCTTTATACATGCAATTAAATTTCAGTTGTAAAATTTCCCACCAGAATTGTGCAAGACAGTACATCTTAATAGACAACATTTTTGTAAATGACAGTGCAGTAAGCAAAGCTCATATTTATCCAGTTTTAAATGGGTTATAAGACAAATGTCCAATTACCCATAATAGAGAAGATGGTTATTCAAATTAAGTGTAGAGTAGTTAATGATTTTATAACAGACACCTCTAGATGCAACCTGCAATCAGCTGACATGAGATAGGCAAGGAGTTGCATGCAAACTCTAAATTTATTGCATTTCTCCAAGTTAATCATCTGTCAGGAATTTCTTTGTAGCATGTATCAGTGCTCAAGGACAACATTTTGAGCATTTAAAATGACAGTCATAAAAAGGAACACATGAATCATACCTGAGTTTCACATCTGCTTACGTGTGGTAAGTGGAAGAGATGTTAGTGGGACTACTTCTCCCTGGTATAAGACAATGGTTTGAAGTGCTGTTATTTTGTTAACATGTGATCAATTTCCACAAGAGTTATGCCACTGAAGTCCTCTTTGAATTTCCTTGCAAATATTACAAAACAATATACAGTCCATTTTTAATAAAGAAAAAGGAGAAACATGTTGGTGTCATAATGCAGCAGATCTACTCAGATGGCACAGTTTGCAACTAATAATTTAAATCTATTCTGATGGCATAAATTGAGACTAATATTCTTTGCGCATGAACTGAGTTGCCTGAAAATAATATGCTTAACAGCATCAATGAATCAATGTATTTTAGATAAATAAGTTTAATTGTATCACAGATGATGATGGTGGACAATAATTTCATTAAGAGGGAATCTGCAGTAAATCAAGATGTGCTTTACATGAGAATCCCCCCTCTTGTTGTTGTTGTTGTGGTCTTCAGTCCTGAGACTGGTTTGATGCAGCTCTCCATGCTACTCTATCCTGTACAAGCCTCTTCATCTCCCAGTACCTACCTACCGCAACCTACATCCTTCTGAATCTGCTTAGTGTATTCATCTCTTGGTCTCCCTCTATGATTTTTACCCTCCACGCTGCCCTCCAATACTAAATTGGTGATCCCTTGATGCCTCAGAACATGTCCTACCAACCGATCCCTTCTTCTAGTCAAGCTGTGCCACAAACTTCTCTTCTCCACAATCCTATTCAATACTTCCTCATTAGTTATGTGATCTACCCATCTAATCTTCAGCATTCTTCTGTAGCACCACATTTCAAAAGCTTCTATTCTCTTCTTGTCCAAACTTTTTATCGTCCATGTTTCACTTCCATACATGGCTACACTCCATACAAATACTTTCAGAAATGACTTCCTCATCTTAAATCTATACTCAATGTTAACAAATTTCTCTTCTTCAGAAACGCTTTCCTTGCCATTGCAAGACTACATGTTATATCCTCTCTACTTCGACCATCATCAGTTATTTTGCTCCCCAAATAGCAAAACTCCTATACTACTTTAAGTGTCTCATTTCCTAATCTAATTCCCTCAGCATCACCCGACTTAATTCGACTACATTCCATTATCCTCATTTTGCATTTGTTGATGTTCATCTTATATCCTCCTTTCAAGACACTATTCATTCTGTTCAACTGCTCTTCCAAGTCCTTTGCTGTCTCTGATACAATTACAATGTCATTGGCGAACCTCAAAGTTTTTATTTCTTCTCCATGGATTTTAATACCTACTCCGAATTTTTCTTTTGTTTCCTTCACTGCTTGCTCATTATACAGATTGAATAATATCGGGGATAGGCTACAGCCCTGTCTCACTCCCTTCCCAACCACTGCTTCCCTTCCATGCCCCTCGACTCTTATAACTGCCATCTGGTTTCTGTACAAATTGTAAATAGCCTTTCGATCCCTGTATTTTACCCCTGCCACCTTCAGAATTTGAAAGAGAGTGTTCCAGTCAACATTGTCAAAAGCTTTCTCTAAGTCTACAAATGCCAGAAACGTAGGTTTGCCCTTCCTTAATGTAGCTTCTAAGATGAGTCGTAGGGTCAGTATTGTCTCACGTGTTCCAACATCTCTACGGAATCCAAACTGATCTTCCCCGAGGTCGGCTTCTACTAGTTTTTCCATTCTTCTGTAAAGAATTCGTGTTAGTATTTTGCAGCTGTGGCTTATTAAACTGATAGTTCGGTAATTTTCACATCTGTCAACACCTGCTTTCTTTGGGATTGGAATTATTATATTCTTCTTGAAGTCTGAGGGTATTTTGCCTGTTTCATACATCTTGCTCACCAGATCGTAGAGTTTTGTCAGGACTGGCTCTCCCAAGGCCGTCAGTAGTTCCAATGGAATGTTGTCTACTCCGGGGGCCTTGTTTCGACTCAGGTCTTTCAGTGCTCTGTCAAACTCTTCACGCAGTATCGTATCTCCCATGTCATCTTCATCTACATATTGTTCCATTTCCATAATATTGTCCTCAAGTACATCACCCTTGTATAGGCCTATATACTCCTTCCACCTTTCTGCTTTCCCTTCTTTGCTTAGAACTGGGTTTCCATCTGAGCTCTTGATGTTCATGCAAGTGGTTCTCTTATCTCCAAAGGTCTCTTTAATTTTCATGTAGGCAGTATCTATCTTACCTCTAGTGAGATAAGCCTCTACATCCTTACATTTGTCCTCTAGCCATCCCTGCTTAGCCATTTTGCACTTCTTGTTGATCTCATTTTTGAGACGTTTGTATTCCTTTTTGCCTGCTTCATTTAATGCATTTTTATATTTTCTCCTTTCATCAATTAAATTCAATATATCTTCTGTTACCCAAGGATTTCTACTAGCCGTCGTCTTTTTACCTACTTGATCCTCTGCTGCCTACACTACTTCATCCCTCAAAGCTACCCATTCTTCTTCTACTGCATTTCTTTCCCCCATTCCTGTCAATTGTTCCCTTATGCTCTCCTGGAAACTCTGTACAACCTCTGGTTCTTTCAGTTTATCCAGGTCCCATCTCCTTAAATTCCCACCTTTTTGCAGTTTCTTCAGTTTTAATCTACAGGTCATAACCAATAGATTGTGGTCAGAGTCCACATCTGCCCCTGGAAATGTCTTACAATTTAAAACCTGGTTCCTAAATCTCTGTCTTACCATTAGATAATCTATCTGAAACCTGTCAGTATCTCCAGGCTTCTTCCATGTATACAACCTTCTTTTATGATTCTTGAACCAAGTGTTAGCTATGATTAAGTTGTGCACTGTGCAAAATTCTACCAGGCGGCTTCCTCTTTCATTTCTTAGCCCCAGTCCATATTCACCTACCACGTTTCCTTCTCTCCCTTTTCCTACTACCGAATTCCAGTCACCCGTGACTATTAAATGTTCGTCATCCTTCACTATCTGAATAATTTCTCTTATTTCATCATACATTTCTTCAATTTCTTCGTCATCTGCAGAGCTAGTTGGCATATAAACTTGTACTACTGTAGTAGGTGTGGGCTTTGTATCTATCTTGGCCACAATAATGCGTTCACTATGCTGTTTGTAGTAGCTTACCTGCATTCCTATTTTCCTATTCGTTATTAAACCTACTCTTGCATTACCCCTATTTGATTTTGTGTTTATAACTCTGTAGTCACCTGACCAGAAGTCTTGTTCCTCCTGCCACCGAACTTCACTAATTCCCACTATATCTAACTTTAACCTATCCATTTCCCTTTTAAAATTTTCCTAACCTACCTGCTCGATTAAGGGATCTGACATTCCACGCTCCGATCCGTAGAACGCCAGTTTTCTTTGTCCTGATAACGACGTCCTCTTGAGTAGTCCTCGCCCGGAGATCCGAATGGGGGACTATTTTACCTCCGGAATATTTTACCCAAGAGGACGCCATCATTATTTAACCATACAGTAAAGCTGCATGTCCTCGGGAAAAATTACGGCCGTAGTTTCTCCTTGCTTTCAGCCGTTCGCAGTACCAGCACAGCAAGGTCGTTTTGGTTAGTGTTACAAGGCCAGATCAGTCAATCATACAGACTGTTGCCTCTGCAACTACTGAAAAGGCTGCTGCCCCTCTTCAGGAACCACACGTTTGTCTGGCCTCTCAACAGATACCACTCCGTTGTGGTTGCACCTACGGTACGGCCATCTGTTTCGCTGAGGCACGCAAGACTCCCCACCAACGGCAAGGTCCATGGTTCCCTCTATCCTCAAAAATCTCAGGGCCTTCTATATCTACATAATACCCCACAATCTTTTTCTGGACACTGAGAGGATTAGCATATGACCAAAGTTTCTTGAGGTGTTGAGAGAGTTTCCGAGATAACATTTTGCTATGGTAGTTATTGAAGGTTTCACTCACCGTTCTTCTGGTAGCTGAGCGCATTTCAGTTAACATTTTCATATATGTATATTTGTGCTTTATTTTATACCAGTTGTGTAATAGGTGCTGTTTCTTAAGAACTTTGTTGATATTGTCTTTATATCAAAGGGGATCTCTACTATATTTAATGTTTCTTAAGAAATTGACAATGAAACAGTTGCTCACTAAATCTTATATTTCCATTCTGGGTAGGATCCCAAGCTCGGTAGGATCCCAAGCTATTTGTTCTGAGTAATTTTCAGAACAAGTGTTTATTACCTTTTTGCAGGAAGTTTTCTTTCATCTGCCATTTATGAAGTTGTAATTTCCCCAGTCAGTTGTGGGACGATTAAAACTTCCAGTTTTATCATGATTTGGAAACCTGCACACTAGGAAACAGATGTTTTCTCTGGATTTATTAGTTACTTCTGCAGCTGAGTCTGATGACTGATGGACCCACCTATAACTTTTATTCCACTTGTCATTGTTATCTGCATCCACAGTGTTATACATACAGGGGGACATACAGGAGATGGACGGTTTTTAATGAAATAATGCTCAGCCAACTTTAAAATTAATGCATGTTTATTTACACAAAATCATAGCTCATTATTTTCCATTGTAGTTAATAAAGTTATTTGTAAAAAATAATGTCGTCAAGGTGATGTCCATCATTTCGAATGCATGACTCATGTGTCTTCTCAAAATCCTCCATCATTTCTTGAATGTTTGCATTCTTCAACTTGTCCAAATTTCATTGTTTGTGGTTATAGATACAGTTCTTAAGGTACCCCCACAGAAAAAAGTCGCATACTGACAAGTCGGGAGACCTGGAAAGCCAAGGAACATTGCCAAAAAGTGAGATAATCCAGCCAGGAAACATGCGTCTAAGAACTGTCATTGAAGTGGTTGCAGTGTGCGATATTGTCTCATCCTGCTGGAACCAAACACATTTTAAAGGGATTCGCTGTCTTCTTAGTTCTGGTTTCAAGAATGTTTCAAGCATACGAATGTAACGAACTGAATCAACAGTAACTGTGGCCCCATGCTCTTCAAGAAAATAAGGTCCAATAATGCCAACAGAGCCAAGAGCACACCAGACTGTTACTTTTTCTGAGTGTAGAAGACGCTGGTGGATAAGGTGTGGATGCTCTGGAGCCCAGTAACGTAGGTTTTGCTTATTCACGGTCCTATTTAAATGATAATGAGCTTTATCGCACATCAACAAAATTTCATTTTCATTCAATCCCAAAATCACTTGCATTCTGTAAGCAAAGTCTTCTCGTACAGCAAAATCAGTTTCCTTAAGTTGTTGGACAATGAGCATTTTGTAGGGATGGAATTTTAATTCTTTATGCAAAATTCATCTAACACCACCATGCCCTCAGTACTACGCAGTTCAAAATTGTCCATCTCCCGTGTGTCACCCTGTACTTATCTTGAACCTCATGTTCAAAAATCGGTGACAGATTGATCTGTGGAGATTGACAGGATATGGTTTTTGTAGTTGAAGCACTAGCCAGAAACCACTGATCATGAGAATCAATGCCACAACATTGCTTGATGTGATAGCAGTTAAACAGCACTGTGTCTTAAAACTGAGGAGGCAACATCCTCACTAATTTAATCAATTAAACTTAGAAGCCATGGGCATGAACAGCACTAGTGACAGTTTATTGTTTATGCAGTTACTGAGCTGTCTTTATGCCAATGTATACCTTGCTTGTCCTCATCCCTGAAGGTTCTCATTCCTGATGATAACAATAGTACATGATTAATGGATGAATGAAAATAACATTGAAAAAAATATCATATTGTCAAAATGGAATATGTGACTGCTTATCTTTTAATGCCTGGAGTGTAGCTGCAGTAGCCAACTAGTGTGCTGTCCTTTCCATTCTTGCATGCCACCCTAACAATTATGCATTATGACAGAAATACAGTGCAACCTAAACATCAGTGTGAACTTCAAGTGCATTGTCGTCGTTGTTGTTGAGACCTTCAGCCCAGAGACTAGTTTGATGCAGCTTTCTACGCTAGGCTATCCTGTACAGACTTCTTCATCACTTTACCCTACATCCATCTGAACCTGCTTACTGTAGTCAAGCTTTGGTCTCCCTCTACAATTTTTACCCCCTCTGTTCCTGAAATGACAATTCCTTGATGCCTTGGGATGAGTTCTATCAACTGATCTCTTCTTTTTTAATCAATCTGTGCAATAATTTTCTTTCCTCCCCTATTGGATTCAGTGCCTATTCATTAGTCATCTGAACCATCCACTTAATTTTCAGTATGCTTCTGTAGCTTCAAATATCAAAAGTTTACATTACCTTCTTTTCTGAAATGTTTGTGGATGTTTCACTTCCATGCAAGGCTACACTCCCAACCTTCACAAAACACTTCCAAATACTTAAATTTATGTTTGATGATAACAAATTTTACTTTTTCAGGAATGCTTTTCTTTTTATTGTCAGTCTGCATTTTATATTTTGTATATTTCAACAACTGTCAGTTATTTTGCCACCCAAATAGCATAATTTGTACACTACTTTCAGTCTCTCCTTTCTTAATCAGACGATTTCAGCATCACATTATTCATAAAGACTAAGTTTCATTGCCCTTATTTTACTTTTGTTGATATTTGTTGTAAGTTTACAGATACACTGGTTAATATTTCAAGGGTTTTGTGAAACATATATACCCTCTGCAGTTAGTATAATTGAATCATTCATAATTGGTGTCAGTATAACTGAAATGTTCATAACTGGCATTCAGCTAAGGTTAAGCAGCCTTATTATCATTAGATAAGGTATTGAGGTGATTCTGGGTTTCTTGGGGTTAGATTTTTACATTTGAGATGTTCCTGGGGCATTGTGTGGCAACAAAAGACACCCTTTTGTTGAGTTTCAATGAAAGCAAGTAGTCACTCAAGTCTGTACGGCCACACGTCACACCATGGAGCTCCTCCCTGGTGAAGTTCTATGGTATTTGTCAACACAGATCTAGGAATGAAGATCAAAGAAAAGAGAAGAATCTGATGACAGAAATATGTCAGATGAGATGTTCTTGTGAAATGACTAAGTTTTAATCTGAGTTGTAAATTGAGTTCGATTTAGAGTCTGGCCAACAAACCAGACCGTGTCCAGTGTAATTACTGTGTACTTCTTCATAGTAAAAGTAGCTTTACATGATAAACAGCTGGTAGAAATGGAGGTTCCGTTTGGTATAAGATAAAAGCGTATCTCAAGATGGTGGAAACCCTCACATTGCCTTGTGACCTCTTCTTCAATATACTATTCATGCCATTCAAATGATCTTCCAGGTTCTTTGCTGTCTCTTACAGAATTACAATGTTATCAGCAAACATTTTTTTTTTGTTTTTGCTTGTCTAATTATTGTTGTTATTCAATAATTCATTTGTTTAATATATCTGCATCATAATGTATAATATATCTGCATCATAATGTACCTATGATCAGCTCCATGGCAAGTGTCAGCTGCAGTGTTCACAAGCAGTCTCACTTCATTGGTTGTTTCCATGTGACATGATTGCAGCTATACTGACCTCGTGGGAGCAAGCTGCAACCAGAATGTGAAGCCTGAGCATCCATATCAATTTTCTCAAAGTGGTTGGCCTGGCCAGATGCAAGATGCCAACGGCACAGCTTGGCCCAGCCTGCAGGGAAGTGGGAGCGAGCTGCAACCAGAATGTGAAGCCTTGAGCATCCATATCAGTTTTCTCAAAGTGATTGGCCTGGCCAGATGCAAGATGCCAATGGCACAGCTTGGCCCAGCCTGCAGGGGAGTAAATGCCAGACATGGTGGTGATGAGGACAACAGTTCACAGTCCGAAAGTGCTCAACGTCCATCGACTGTGTGTGGAGGCGGTCACTGGTATTGGTGGGAGCTGGAAGTGGCATAGGGCAGGGAAGCTGTTCTGCCACCTTGAGCTCCTGTCATTGGTCATTATCAACCACCTGTTGATGCCTAACATAAAGGCTGAGGTAGTAGCAGTAGCATGGAGGTTATTGGGCGGGCTTGGTGCTGGTATGGTTGCATGAGTTAAGCCCAGTCAGTGCTGAGATTAGTGAGGGAGGGCAGTACGTTTCATTGTGGCCAGAGCAGATTTTGTTGCCTGACTAAATGGCACTGGCCGACCACTACCTCAAACATTTGTGCACCCCCCCCCCCCCCCTCCACCCGCCCATTGCTGACAATGATGCCTTTGATCCACTCAGAGCCCCAGCCAAAAATGTGAGCACGGACATGAGGCCCAACGGTAATATGGCTGTGTGTTTCATCGGTTGCCCCAGCAGATCAAAGAGAGTACAGGATCTGCGACCATGTAAAATTTTGGCTGGACTGTGTCTGTTTATTATGGTGGACCAGTATGTGGAGACAAAACTGGTGAGTTCTTTCCCAGTGTCAGTTGTCATCATCATCTTGCGCACCTGCATTTTGAAGGTCTTCAACATCCACTCCGATTCTGAATTGGACACAGGATGGAAAGGGGCATTGGTCAGGTGCTCGACACCATTGTGTCTATAAAAACCATGGAATGCAAGTGCCATGAATTGAGGGCTGTTGTTGGAAACCAGAGTGGAAGGTCCCCCCTGAACTGGAGATATGATAGACAGGGCACAGACAGTAGCTGAAATCGATGCCCCAAATGGAAAGTTAGAGAGGGCATCAATAACCAGAAACCACATTATTTCCTAAATCTATATACATACCTTACCAGGGATGGTAATATGCATACTTTTCCAGGGATGGTCATGGTGTGGGGAAAGTTTGAAACACTATGCTGAGGCTGACTGATTGTGGGCGCAGGCCTGGCAGTTCTGAACAGTGTGTTCTATGGTGGCATCAACACCAGCTGTTGCTGCTCTGTTGCCTTCATTCTGCACAATCCCCTTTGTACAATGTGGAGGAGCTTCAATATCTTGGGGCAGAGCATACGAGGAACTACCATACAGCACTGAGAGTCATCCATAACTAACAAGATAGCACGCTCAGTAACATAACACCGGAGCTATAATTAAACACAAGTGGGCCATTTTGAGTCTTTGTCCGCAGTCAGGTAGTTCGGCCAACCCCACTGTACAGCAGATGACACTCCGGAGTAGCAAATCATGGCCTGTTTCTGCTGCTACTTTGCATGCTGTAAATGAGAATTTGTAAAGGGTGTGTTGCTGATTTGCATCTAAGGCAAAAGACAGTGCTTCATGCAAACTCTTCATCTGAGTTGCACGGCAAATGGGAAAGTGTGTCAGCATATGAGTGCTGTGTGGTGGGCCAATAATGGATCTCACAGGTATTGTTATTCAGAAACAGTGCCCACAGAAAGTTTCAAATGGGGACTGAACAATGAAATGAGGGACATGTGATTATTGATCAAATGAAACTTAGTACCATAGGGATCCACATGAAACTTCCTGGTACCCTTTCATATGAAAGCTAATGCCTCTTTCTCAATTGGTGAATTATTCCTCTGTGCTGCATGCAGTGATTTTGATGCAATTGCAGTGAGCTGTTCCGTGCCATAGGCATATTTGTGTGGTCAGTACAACAACACAATGCCACAATCTGATGCATTAATGGCAAGTGTTAAATAAATGCCCAGAAGAAATGTTGCTAAACAGGGAGCTAATATAAGGTATTTTCGAAATTGCAAGACGGCCTTCTGACATGCCTCTAACAATACAAATTTAACACCTTTTTACACAGTTGATTAAGCAGGTGGGAAACTGGCCCACATTGGGAATAAACTTTTCATAATAGTGTACTTTGCTGAAGAATGGCTCGGTTCTTGCAATATTCTTAGGTGCTGCTGAGTTATTGTGTCCACAGGCTCCTGTGTGGGTGTGAGCCATTCCTTACTTACAAGGGGTGATCAGTAAGTAATATTTTATTTTATTTTTATTTTTATTTTTTTGTCAAAGCAGGTCACTTTTATTCAGGATTCCAATACATCATATTATTCCCCACTTTTATAGCTACAAATCACCATTTTTCAATGTAATCTCCATTCAGTGCAAAGGCCTTACACCACCTTACAGGGATGGCCTGTATGCCCAGATGGTATCACTCTACTGGTCAACGTTAGATCCAACATCTTGCTGCATCAATCACCTCCCCATTATCGAGATACTGCTCCCTGCAGAGAGCAACCTACATTGGGCCAAACATATGGACGTCGGTAAGCAAGAGATGTGGGCACACTTTTCAGTACCCCAACTGGTGGATAAGTGTGTCAGCACTACCAACAGACATGTCCAATTGAGCGCAACGTATTTGTTTGTGATCCATCAATCATCTCAAATGAGAGTTTCCGCACGATTCAACATTGCAGGAGTCACAGCTATGCATGGCCGGCCAGCATACGCAAGATCATACAGGTTTGTGCGACCTCATTGTGATGATGATAGACACCTCACCCAATGACTCACCATGCTTCTGTTCACTGCCAAGTCTCTGTAGACATTCTGCAAGAGCCTATGAATATCTGCAATGCTCAGGTTTTCCATCAAAAGAAACTCAATGACAGTTCTTTGCTTGGAATGTGTCTCCATTGCAGACGCCATTTTGAAGGCTGCAACTTATTGTAACTTCATGAAACTATAGGGTCTCAAGTCTGAATATTTCACAATGTCCCATAACAAATTCCACATTTTTTCAACTGAAATTGTCTCAAAAAAAAAAAAAGGTTTTGCATTACTTGTTGAACACCCCTAATTGTATGTGACCAGGTACTTCACACTCGTCTCAAAGAAACTACATTTATCGAGGTGACAACACAAACTACTGGCTTGGAGCCACTTGAAGAACATCTGTATATTGTGCAGGTGCTACTCCTGCATGACTCCCGTAACTAGCAAGTCATCTAAATAGTGAACATGGTAGGGGATACATTGGATGAGTTGCTCAAGGTAACTCTGAAATATTGTGGTAGTGCTTTTTACCACATATAGCATCCTGTTGTAACAATAAATGCCGAACAGCGTATTACTTACTAAAAATTTCGTCTAGTCATCTACAGGTTGTTGAAAATAGATGCTAGTGAATTGTATTGTAGAAAAATAATGGCTCTCTGCTAGTTTTGCCGACAGATCCCCCAGCTGAGGAATAGGTTACATTTTGGCAGTTGCTTCAGCAGTAACGGTAGACTTAAAATCATCACAAATTCTAAATGATCCATTTGGCTTCTCAGCTACAATCATGGGCGTTGTCCACTGCCTGGACAACACTGGTGATTTGACTTCCATACTTTGTTGGTTGATTTGGGGGGGAGGGGACCAAACCATACTTTGTAATCTATACAGTTAAGCTTTAACTTGATCACACATGACAAAATGCATCGTATGTGCTGTATATACATTACATGAATACTCTGAAATTCACAACTTAAGTGCTGGCACAGGGTTCATCAAACCACTTTGAGACTGCCACTCGAACTGTTCCACTTTCGAACATCGTGTGGGAGAAATGAACACTTTAATATTTCCATGTGATCTCTGATTTCTCATTCTATTACAATGATAATTTTTACCTATGTAGGTTGGTACCAACAAAATATTTTTGCATTCTAAGAAGAATTTTGTGTAAAGATCTTGGCACAACGAAAAATGCCTTAACTCTACAAAACTTAGGCACTGCTGATTGCTTTAAGGATATACGGGCTTGGAAACCTGTTGCACAACCTAATGTAAGTTTAAACAGCTGCTTATATTGCATACATAATGTATCACATTCTGTGTACAAGGTTCACTTAGTCTTGACTTTGAAAACCAGAAAGCACATAAGCAACCAAGCCAAACATTTTAGTTGTTGGCCAAGAATTCATTAACAGCAGGGGCAGTTGCCGAGCTCAATTTTTATAGTTAGCTTGGATTATGATGTGGCCCTATTATGGGATCGAATGAACAATGTACATCACCATTCAGTGCTGTGGGTGCTACAGCCAATGTGCCGGTATATGTCCATATTAATCAAAGACATGGCCACGCCTATGTCAAAATGGAAATCTGCCATTGTCCCATTAATTTCCAGCTGCAACAAAAGCTTGTGCATCCTCTCCACTGCTGCTTTGGGCAATGGCAAGATAGCATTCAGTGTGCTGATGGTTGTTGTTGTTATTGTTGTTGCTCCTGCTGCTGCTGCTGCTGCTGCTGCTGTTGTCGTCATCATCCTTGTCACAGCTGGTTAGGGCAGGTACTTGCTAAATGCCACTGTTTGCAGCATGCAAAACAGTTGACATCATGGAAAGGACAGTGATGCCATTGATGTTGTGGTCTACAATCTGGACACAATTTGATAGTATGAACTTTTCAGGGACCTTTCAATAATGATGGGGAGGAAACTGGTGCATGAGCCTCCGCTCACTTTGGGACACAGCAATGGCAAACAAAGTGCTTTTGGTTTGCGTGTCTATCAAAGATGGGGTGATGGATTCCCAACTAATGAATCCCATGTTGCCAGACTACTGGACGAATGGATGCTTGGTAAATCAGATGATGACACAGATAGGATGTCATGAACACAAAAGCAGCTAATTCAGCTGCTGCTGCTGCTGCTGCTGCTGCTGCTGCTACTACTACTACTACTACTAATACTAATACTAATATTAGTAATAATAAAAGCTATGACTACTACTACATTGTTGAACACACTGATTAAACTCGAGCCTAGTTCTAACTGCGTATATTTGGTGACCATAATAGTCAGTCAGCAAGCCAGAACTTCAGAACAATTTAAACTACCGGGGCACAAGAATTGGCTCATTTTTTGCACCATTTTGAACAATTTATTAAACAGCAAGAACCCACAAGATCCAGGGTCAGTTATTGGATTTGCCTTGCAGTGAACAACAGAACCATATAAACTGACCTCCCAACTCTTCTTAGCATCATCAAAGTGAATTACTGTGGAGGAAAAGGTGAGTAAACTGTAGCTACAGACTGCTGTTGTTGGTTTTGCAGTAGTTATAACAGAAATTTCTGCTGTTGGAAATCCCATTGCAGTTCTTGCTGCTGCTGGAATTTTACTTCTGCCACAACTTTAGAAACTCAGGATCCATGCTGTACTGGGAGAGTTGTACAGTGACAAAATTCTCATTCCCACTTTCCTGTGCTGCTCTGAGTACGTAGAATACCAGTTATAATCATTCACACTGGCAGTAACGCAAAGACTAGTGGTATAAATAGGTGGTTCCTGAAGTTTATCACAGCAGAGTTCACAAAGTGAACCACTAACAAAAAGACCTCCAAAGCCTACAAAATTTGTCTCAAACATATACAAACTGTCCAGAGAGCAAGCCAGATCAAAATGTTATATAGGCATGGTTATACTGTACTGATCACTACTGTGTACTGAAGGCTTCAATGACTAGCTAGCAAAGGACTCACTGGCAAGCTGCGGCCAGAGTATAAGTCCAAATATCTCTGATTTTTGTTCCGTATCAACCTCGGGTTGTGTGGTACTGGATTGGATTGTGCAATTGGAATCACTGCCAGATACTAAAACTTCCAGGTTTGTGCTACTCCAACTACAAAGTCAGAAGAAGATACTAGACTAGCACCTCTCTCTCTCTCTCTCTCTCTCTCTCTCTCTCTCTCTCCCCCTGTGTGTGTGTGTGTGTGTGTGTGTGTGTGTGTGTGTGTGTGTGTCATGGCACAGTTTGTTGTAAGAATTCATTTTCATGTAAGAGATGAAATTATGTTTCAATTTATGTCACATAAGTTTTACAATTTCTTTCTTAACACAGATGATCCCATGCATGCATTGAATTTATACAGATATAGATGCCACATCACTCAAAAATTGGAATAGGTTCCTGAAATATATCATGCTTTCAAAAAAGAAGTAACTGCCATGAATTCTTTCTTCTCTTGAAGCTTTAAGTTTCTCTTATTTCTTGAGATAAATTAATAATAGTAATAACAACAATGACCAACATAAACATGAGGTGCAGTGGAAGAGCTCTGTGCATCAAATATTAATGTCAACAGACATACTAAAACCATATTTTGCTGGCAAACAAGATTTGTGTTTTACTCTGGTGACAGTCTGTGTCTGAAACCTAAGTGTTTTCCAAATGAATTAATTTGCCAGGGTGTGTACTCTGATATACTTTTGTGTATTGGACGTAAATATGTACATGTGTACAAAAACATGTTGTGAAGCTTACAGATATATTTGTAAATGGAAAGTGTTGTTATAACTTGCAGTATAACAATCCTCTGCTGAAGACGTGTATGTGGTGAATATGGTCTCAGTAAGATATACTATATTGTTGGCATTGGCTACTGTTGATACTTATTTTAGTAAGAGAACATTGCCTGAAATGGACAGTGTTATTTAGGGCTTCTTGAACAATCTCAGACAAATAGATCTTGCCGAGAGGATTATTTTTTTCGGGCTGTCCATAAACTTTGACATTTATTACAGCTATTCGCTTTTGCTTGTAGCTCATCATGCAGACAGATTAGTTTAGAGGCATAATCAATATTGCTATCCAAACTATCATAGTTGCCACTGGAGAGAATTTGTAAATATTACTGTTTTTTAACAAATTCATCACAGACCAATAGGTCACTGACAGATGACATAATCAACATAACAACATTCAAGGTAGACACATTGAACAAATTCTTAAAAGTTTCCACATAGATCTTATGCCGGGTGGTTATAATTCAAGTGTAGCTACTCACAGAGGTCCAGTGTGGGCCATAATTATCATATGACATGAAACTTGGCAGGTGTGCTAATGCCTTAATAGATGACATAATCAACATAACAACATTCAAGGTAGACACATTGAACAAATTCTTAAAAGTTTCCACATAGATCTTATGCCGGGTGGTTATAATTCAAGTGTAGCTACTCACAGAGGTCCAGTGTGGGCCATAATTATCATATGACATGAAACTTGGCAGGTGTGCTAATGCCTTAATGTGTAATCGATTTAATCTGGAAAAAAATTAGTTCCAATTTTGGCCACCAGATGCAAATCTGGTGCTGTGAATGCGAGAAAATCATATAAAAATATTTCTATATACAATAGATTAGGAACAGGACATGAGCAGAAAAGGTCTAACAAGTGAGAAAGGCGTAATGTTGATTTTATTATTAACTGCAACTACCACAATCCGTTCAGTATAAGTACTGGAGACATTGACAGGATGCTGAATCTGGAAAATGACATGGTCGAACTTGTTCGCGGCAGTTCCGGTGGACTCTGAGCAATGTATTCCTGCATACTGGCCTTCAGATAAGGTAGAGACCAAACATTTCCTGGTAAACGCATACTTTTAGATATCCCCAGAGCCAAAAGTCACATGGATTCATATCATGTGATCTTGTAGGCATCTGGAAAATTTCTTGAGATAACACATTTGTGAAAGGATGCATTATGCAGCTCTTTCAATGGGAAAGTGACATTGCTCCCCCATCTTGCATGAAAACAGTGGTTTCCACAGAGTTGTGCCCCTCCAAAGTAGGAATCACATGCTGAAAAAGGAGGTCTCGATAACATACTGACATCACAGTACACCTGACAGGCTCTCTGGGTGTATTCTCTTCAAAGAAGAATGGACCAAGAATAAATATGTTTGTGAACCCACACAACACAATCACATATGGTGAGTGCAATGGCTCTTCATGCACAACACACAGTTTAACAGTGCCCCAAATCTGGCAGTTGTGTGTATTCACTGTACACACTGTAGTATAAAATGTCTCATGACTTAAAAGAATATTGCTCAGCCACATCGTCAACTTCAATCCATGCCAGAAACTAAAGAGCAAATTCAGAACATTGCTGCAGATCATGAGGTTTCAACTGCTGCACTGTCTGGATCTTGTATGGGTACCAGAGTAACAGAGATCACAAAACTTTCCATACTGTTGACTATGGGATGGACAATTCTTGTGATACTGCATGGAGCACTAGCACTATCTGTGGCATGTGCTGCATGATCAGTTACAGCAACAGTCACCTCATTAATAACTTCCGTTGGGATAGGACACCTTCCTCTTCCAAATACCACACCAAGCTCACCCAAGTTTTCGAATTTTATTATCATCATCTTTAAACCATTTAATGACATTGGGCCTCTCCTTGGACCTTTCAGTCAGTGATAATCTCTCAATGCAGCACTGTAATTACTGCCATCCACACAAAACAGTTTCACTAACAGCACATAGTCTCTCTTCTTGATAGCCATACCGTTCACTCAGGTGAGTGTATAGCACCACGTTTGCACCTGGTGGCCAAAATTTAAAATAATTCTTTTACAGTGGAAATTGGTTCTGCATTAACCCATTGGTGTACCTATCAGTTTTGTAGCCATGCGATAATTAAAGCCCACACTGGACCTGAGAAGCTGCATGTTAATTATAACTGCCCAGTACTGAAGAATGACTTATGCTGTGTACTGATCTAATCTGGCATCAGATGATGATTGTTGATAACTATTGCTTCTCTCTTCATCATTGCACACCCCTTCTATGACCCCGTCACACACTCTAGCTATCATTACTACTCCTTGTCCAAGTTTGATGTGATTTGAGGTGATTAATGCTGGAAGACAGAAACAAAAGTGGTCTTAGCCCTCTGTTGCCTACACTAAAACTATTTATTGTGTGGCTTCACTCCCTGTGGTTCTAGTACAGCCAGCTGGTACCCTTAAAAAGTATTAGGAGGCCGTTTATTAGTTCCTTATTAGACACTATTTCTTCAAGCTTTAATGTCGCGAATATTCTGTATGTTTTGACCTCCAGAGCTTTGCACTGGAAGATCAGGTGTGGTGTGGTTTCATCCTCATCACCACATAGTGTACACTTAGGGCCTACTTCCTCTATATCCACCAAGTGTAGATGTTTCTTAAAGTTCATATGACAAGTCATTAATCCTCCCATGAATTTAATGCATCTCTTGTTCAAGTCCAGGATTACAGAACTTCTCTTGCAACAAGGCTTTGGCTTCATTATTTATTTTTGGATTATTGTCCAATGTTATATGTGCTGCCTCCTGGTCCAGCAACGTAGTTTTGATTTCACCATTGTCTTAGTGATGATTAGGACTGCACGTTCCAGTCCAATAAATGGAGTTGTCCTACCTGTCCTGATCAGTCTATCAACTTGTTTGTTGCAACTAATTCTTGAGTGGCGAGGGAGCCACAGCAGGTTTATCTTGTTGCAGGGACTTACAGGAGATTTCAGAGCTTCTGGGGTGCCTGGATAAATGTAGATGCTATGATCCTTGTAGCACATGTACAAATTCTCCTCCTTGCATATTCTAATAGCAGATATTTCTGCCTGCTCGCTTGTCTAGGCCTTAACGACCATTTACTCCATTCCCAGCATCTTCATCTGTTTTCTACTCATCAGTAAACTAGAATATGACTCCTAAATGGTTTTGTGGTATATTCTTCTACTGCTCCCTTCGTCCAGTTGTTACAATTAAAGGTCTATTGAAGCAGTTGGAAGTTATCATATGGTCAGCCAGCATATCCCCAACCATTCCTACATTTACTACGCTCACTATATTCGTGTGATATTCAGGATATCCTATAGGAATCCACTTATTTCCATGCCCCTGCTTCTGTCTCCATTGAACCCAGAGGTGTAATGGAGGCATATCCAGCATGGTCTCCATGCCAGCAGTGGGTGCACTGTTAATTATTCCTGTTATGACTATGCAGACCAATTTCTGTACCCTACCAAGCTTCTTAGCAGCCATTTTCCGTTCCACTTTATTCCACAGTACTGTAGTCAAAAATTGCAGTAGGGCTTATTACAGTGGTGTACACACAGTACATATTCCATGGATTTAGACCTCAGTTTTTACCACAAGACCCACAAATCATTCTAATGTTCACAAGTGCACCTTTTGCCTTGGAACATTTATTCTTTTATGGGGTGTCCATGATAGTCTTGAAATCTGCTGGTAGAGTTTTGTCATGGAGCTTGACATTCCACTGTGTGTGCTGAAGATGTTTCCTCTTAAATAGTATTACAACAGTTTTCTTGGGACTGACAATTAGATCCTGTTTTCTGCAATAGTTATCAACAATGTGCAACACACATTGTGCCATCATTCTAACAGTACTATCAATTTTTTTCACATATTACTATGACTACATTGTTTGTATATCCTTGGCATCCGTGGCATCTAGTATTTATCTCTTCAATGAGTTCATTCATTAGAAAACCTCTCCTTGTGGAAGCCATCTGGTAGTGTTGATCACTATTTTCTCATTCTTCAAGGTGGCTTTTACCTTTCTTCTACTTAGTATGGTCTTAATTCAGCTTCATATGGTGGTCTCAATGCCATGCTCTTCTGCATTTCTAACCATGGATTCAAGGTCATCTAGCTACAAGTCACCTCATTATCCAGGAAGACATGATATTCCTGGTTGATAAGCATGTTGGTTTAAGTGCAGAGGAACCTCAGTTAATGTCTTATCCCTAATGTGTACATTAACAAATTTTTGTAAAGTCTTTAGAAGAAATGAGGACAGAATGATCAGTCTCATATCCTCTATGATCAGTTCTTCCTGGCTTTGGAATGATAACTATCCTTACTATTCCTGTTACTATGCTGATCCTAAACAGTCTACACAGGACCTAATTAAACCTTCTCCAGTTGGTTGCAGTAGAGCTGGAAAGAAACCATGTAAACCATGTGGGCCTGGTGGCTTGAATGTCTGAAACGTTCTCATCACCCACTGGATTGTTTTTGAAATCATTACTTTCACTGGTGGATCCCCAATTTTCTCTTTAACTACCTGTAAACCTGTGTCTCTCAGGGACTGACTTCTAGTTTGTGTTATATGCCAGAGCACAGTGAGGGAAGTGGGTCTTGAGTAGTACATCCAGCATCTCATTTGTTGTCCTCCTTCCTTAGAGTACCTCCTGGACTAGCTGGTACTTTAGTGAGGATTTATGAAGTCTAACACAAGTACCTGTGCCTTCCACTTCTTCACAGAATACCTTACAGGATGACAGCTTCGTTTGTTTGATCACAAGACTGTTTTTGACTTGCACACATGTCTCAATGACATTGCATAGTACATCATAAAATATAGACACTGCAAAATAGTATTACATGCCTAGACAGGCCCCGACAATAATAGTGCGGGATTCAAAGTAAGTGCTTGAGTGCAGGATGTGGACACATGGTGACGTATGAAGTATACTGAAACATTGGTGCATACTCTTGCATAAGGTGGCTTACTAGTGTAATTTTTCCACTGCCAGAAGCTCTATGTCATGCCACTAAGTTAAAACCCTTTGCCGGTACACAGCATATAGTTTAGATCAGTGCCTTCCAGTTTGCATACTTACCTCGTGCATTAGCTTTTGGGTTAAGCAGAGTTTCTGGGAACAAGTATCTGTAGATACATCTACTTCAGTAGAGAAATTTATTTCTATTTAAAAGCTTGCCATCTCAGGGTATAGTGAGGAATCTACAGGGCAGTTTTTAGTGTTTCTCCATTCTCCTCATTATATTTTGCATACATTCCAAATTTCAGTAGCACCATTTGAGATCTTATATCTATTTTTTACACACAACAATATGGCTACGGACTGTGCTAATTGTGAGTGGACACAAGGAGAAATGGCCGCTGTCCATAAACAGCTGGAAGCTGCATTGACTACTGTTGACAAGCTTCTGGCTAACATTCATTGTTGTGGCAACATCGGAGCACTGGTGATGAGACCTGCAACACATTTGATGGTACTGGAATCCCCTGTGGTGACCCAGGTGTCACTGCATCTTCTGATATGCAACATCTGACCGGTCCAGCCTTGCTCAAGAGTAGGTGCACACAGTGGTGGATTCACATGACACTGAGAAGAAGACGGAAGACGAAAGAAGTATGGGATGCCTGTTCTGTTGGGCCATAGGCTTATTTTCCTGCCCAGTCCAGACAAATGCAGAGGGTGGGTATGCTTGTCATTGGGAGCTCCAATGTTAAGTGGGTGGTGGAGTCTCTCAGGGAAATAGCAGGCTAGGCAAGAAAGAATGGCAGTGTGCACTTAGTATGTTTGCAGGGGGGTGGGGGAGGGGGGGGGGGGAGCATTATCTATGATGTGAAGGAGGCCCTGACGGCGTGCAACCAGCTGCATGTAGCAGCACATGTCAGTGTGAATGATGCTTGCCGCATGGGTTCTGAGGGCATCCTTGGCTTCTTATGTCTTATGGCAGATGGCTGATTTGGCAAAGGCAACTACCACTGCATTTGGGGTGCAGGCTAAGCTGTCTATCTGTAGCATCATACCCAGGGTTGATCTCGGTCCTCTGGTTTGGAGCAGAGTGGAAGGTCTAAACCAGAGGCTCAGACAAATCTGCGATGGTATCGGACGTGAATTTCTCGACCTCTTCCATAGGATGCAGGACTGTTGGATTCCCTTAATAGGTCAGGCATGCACTACATGCAGGAAGTGGCTACTAGGTTAGCAGAGTATGAGTGGCATGTACATGGGGCTTTTTTAGGTTAGAGAAACCCTCCCTCGGGATCAAAGATGATTTGCCTGATAAATTTGCCAAAATGTCCTCAGAGAATGTTTGTTGTTACAGATCAGAGATAGGAAAGGTTAATATGACTTTAGCAGACTCCAAGAGCATCCAAGGAAAGGTCCCAGAATTAGTATTGCTTACTGAAGGTTATAACACTGAGACAGTATTAGGAACTGAAAGTTGGTTGAAACAGGATGTTAATGACAATGAAGTCCTACATTCAGATTGGAATATTTATTGAAGAATAGATTAGTTGCCAATGGTGGTGGCATGTTTATTGCAGTAAAGAATTCTATACAATGTAGCGAGGGTATCACGGATTCAGATTGTGAATTAATCTGAGTGAAGTTAAGTATCAAATATCTGTCAAAAATGGTAATCAGATGCTTTTATAGACTACCTTGACCAGGAGCTGTAATGGCAGAGCACTTTAGACAGAACTTGCATTGTAATAGGGGGTGACTTCAACTTGCCAGGTATAGATTGGGAGTTTCATGCTATCAAAACTGGTGCCACAGACAGGGATTAATCTGACATTGTTCTGGATGTCTTGTCCAAAAATTACTTTGAGCATATAGAGAACCAACTCGTGAGGGTAACGTCTTAGACCTCCTGGCAACAAACGGACCTGAAATTATTGAATCAGTCAACATAGAGGGAAGTATCAGTGATCAAAAGGCTGTGATAGCATCTTTGATAACGGATCTTATAAAGAATGTTAAGAAAAGTTGATGAGGACGAAGATGTTGAGAACAAATGGAAAAAATTCAGAGGCATTGCGCAATATGCCCTAAACAAGTATGTTCCAAGTAAGGAATTAAGGGATGTGAAAGACCTACCATAGTTTAATAGCTGTATTAGAAAACTGCTGTGTAAACAAAGAAAACTTCACCTCAGATTCAACAGAAGTAAAAACATAGTTGACAAACAAAAGCTGAACAAAGTGAAAATGAGCATAGGATGAGCAATGAGAAAAGTGTTCAGTGACTTTGAAAGTAAAACATTGTCTATCAATGTGAGTAAAAGCCCTAAGAGGTTTTCATTGTATTTAAAATCAGTAAGTGGGTCAAATCATCTGTTCATGCACTCAGTGACCATACTGCCACCGAAACGGAAGATAACAGAGAGAACGCCAAAATACTGAATTCCATGTTCAGAAATTGTTTCACCAAGGGAGATCTTAACACGACCTCCTTTCAATCGTCATACGAACGTTAAAATGCCAGATATTGAGATAACTAATCACGGAATAGAAAACAACTACAATTGTTTAGTAGTGGAAAGGTGTCATGACCAGATTTTACAAAGTTTACGCAAAAGAACTTGCTCCCCTTGTGGCAGTAATTTATCATAGATCACTTGAGCAACGAAGGAGACCTGGAAGGGTTGTAGGATAGAGACACACAATTATAGACCAATACTGTTGATGTCAATCTGCTGTAGAATTATGGAACATGTTTTATGCTCAATAATTATGATGTTTTTTGGAGAATGAAAATCTCCTCTATAAAAAACAACATGGATTCTGCAAACAGAGATCCTGCGAGACTCAGTTCGCTCTGTTCCTCCGTGAGATCCAGAGCGTTATAGACAACCGCACTCAGGTTGATGCCATGTTCCTTGACTTCAGGAAGGCATTTGAGTACAAAGTGTCAGATGCTCTTAAAGCTGTTCACAGATGATGCGGTTGTCTATAACAAAGTACCAATGCCAGAAGATAGTAATGATTTGCAGAATGACCTCCAGAGAACTGATGAATGGTGCAGGCTCTGGCAGTTGATCCTGAACATAAATAAACATAACATGTTGCGCATATATAGGAAACTATTGATGACAAACCCCTGGAAACGGTATCTATCAAATGTATGGGAGTAACTATCCAGAGTGACCTTAAGTGGAGCGACTGCATAAAACAAATAGAGGGAAAAGCAGATGCCAGACTTAAATTCATATGAAGAATCTTAAGGAAATGTAACTCATCCACGAAGGAAGTGGCTTATAAGATGCTTGTTCGACCAGTTCTTGAGCATTGTTCATCTACTTGGGATCCCTACCAGGTACGACTGACAGAAGAATAGAGAAGATCCAATGAAGAGTGGCTGTTTTGTCATGAGATCATTTAGCTGGCGCAAGAGTGTTATGGAGATACTCAACAAACTCCTCTAGCAGATGTTACAAGAGACGTGTTGTGAATCACAGAGAGATTTACTATTGAAATTTTGAGAGCACTTTCCAGGAAGAGTCAGGAAACATATTACTTCCCCCACCCTCCACCCCACATAATGACCATAAGAAGAAAATTCGAGAAATTAGAGCTAATATGGAGGCTTACTAACAGTCGTTCTTCCCACACACTACTTGTGAGCAGAACAGGGTTGGAAGGCTCAGTTAATGGTACAAAAAAGTACCCTCCACCATTAGGTAGCTTGCAGAGTATGATGTAGAAGTACACAGATATTCAAAAATAGTATTATATCAATTACTTCTTCCTTTCTGAAGATAGGTTCCCTACCCCTGTTTAAGATTTCCAAATTATTTTCTGGTATAAATTTGAGTATGTGCTCACCTCTGTTGTTGATGTTGCTGCTTCCCCACACGGGGTTGTGGGCATTGGCATTACAACCAGCCAGCAATTATTCAGTCTACTGTGAGCAGCTGTCTACTAGCGTCCTCATCTCCTGGGAAGTAATAGTCCTCATAAGGAAGGTAAGTTGAGGTCAATACAGTTCCCATGTGCTTCCTTCCTCATGTTGTTTCATCCTGGTCATCACTAAGTCCCCAGAAAAGAAGTCAGCCAATGGCATGAATGAAATTTCATTCTTAATATGGACATATGTTCTAGAGTTCTTTAGGTTTCTAGATTAAATCAACTTACCTCCAGTTCCTCCAACACCTGAAACGCCCTTTTTGTATTGGTAGGGTTCCTGGATCAGGGCCACCTCCATTTCCTACCTCCCCTGGAGATGACTCAGGGTGGCAGTTGCCCCTTTACTGTGTTGCTGGTTTACCTGTAACACTTGCTGCTTCCAACTTGCCACCATGGCGGCTTCCAGTGTCATTGATTATCCTAATGGCAACCTGTGAGAGCCATAAGCACAATTTCAGGACCAGTTCTTGTATTGGCATCAGGGATTTTTCACTGAATACTGGTAAACATCCAGTCCTGTGTTGAGACCCTTCAGTTCTGCACTGTACTTTCTCAAACAATCTTAGGTGGGGCGTCTTTAAGAAGTTTCAGTATTCAAATTTATATCTTTGCAATCTTCAACAGCTCAGCCACTGTCTTGGCCAACAGCTTCTCCTCCTACTGCAGAGTTACCTTGGACATCATCTCCTTAAACCAATTCACTATTTCTATCCCTTCACAGACAAAGATATGAGCAGCATTGTCGAACACACACACACCTGGATTTAGGTTCTGGACTTGCATCCTCCACAAACTTCTCAAAGAAATCCACCTGCCCCGAGGTTATATTCATCAGCGGATATCCCTGTTGGATAACTGCCATCCTAAAAGCTGGGACACAGTGCTACAAGTCTGTTTCCCTATTTCTTGCCTTTGCTTTTTCTGGATCCAGTTATCCTGAGAAAAGGGAACAGTAGACTCCTCTTATATTTTCTTGTTTCCTGTCTTAAGAGATAGAAGGGGGTCTGATTACTGCATTAACTCTGAGACAGTTTGTTTTTGAGGTTTTCAGTCCAAGATTTTTTTATTTCTTCCATTTATGTTTAGGAAGCCACTCTTAGCTTCCTTTTCTATTTGTTTGTTGAGAAGTTTCCTCCTGTGAACCTGGGACCAGGATTTGATCTTGACCTATTCCAACTCCTCAGCAATTGTTTCCTCTTCTTGGACTGGTCTGTTGCCCGATACAACTGCAGTAACAGCTTCCATGTGATCCAACCCAATGCTTTGGTGTTTGAGGCCTCATGAAGTCCCTCAGCTTTTGTTTTGTTTTCCGTGTTCTCCATTTTGGTCCATGCAGTGTAGGACTAATCACTCAGGGAGCTTACCTGGTACCCTCAGGCAACTTTAATGACACCTCTTCCCATGTGCCACACACACCTTGCCATGGAATTGGGGGAAGACTGTGGGAGTGGATATGGGAGAGATGGAGGTTGTGGGACATTCTTTGTATGCTTCATCCACTGAGGCCTGCTGGCATGGGAGACTATGCTAGTAGCTGCATAGCCGTAAGCTTCATGCGAACATACAAACCTCTCTGCCGGTATGGTTAGTTCTTGAACAAGGTGATGTCCTCAGGAGAGATGTCAAAGTTAAACTCCAGAAAAATGGTGGAATGATTCCTCGGAAAGTGCACAGTCAAATTTCTTCTCCATCCTTCCCAAATCTGAGCTTGTGCACCGTCTCTGAAGACCTTATTGCCAATGGTATGTTAAACCATTGCCTTCTTTCCTTCCTGGCACAGGATGAAATGTATGATATAAAACTTGCTTATTAAGTTCATTCTCATGATTTAAGGAAATGGAAATGTTTCACTTAGTTCATCAACAGTGCTGGAAGCTAACGGTGAACCAAAGGAAACAGTAGGAACTACTATACCAATTATACTGTTGGCAAGACATGAGATTTTAGAGATATTGTGGATTTCTTCATAATATTCTGACCACAAATTATGTACTTGTCCTTAATTGAGCAAACATATCTAGTTGATTAGGTATCATACAATGATCATCTTGTCTCTCTCGTTTTTTCTTCCAGGCTGGGAGTATGCTTTATTTCAATTACCAGATGGACGCGAAGGAAGCATACACTTGTGGCTTAGTCAGCCATTTATTCAAAACAAATGATCTGCCAAATGTACTACAGAAACTGGAAGAAGCCTCCACTTTGCCTGTCAAGGTGACGTATTCTGTTAACACTGACACTGGAAAGATCATTATGATTTTGAAGCCCCACAAAATTCAGTCATTTTAGTGATAAAAAGCTAGTTTACAAATAATGGCTAGATCGAAGCTTGACTTTAGTGCATGTGTAGTTGCTGAAGTGATATTGCACACTTGTTTGCAGTTAGTAATAACATTACAGGAACAAGGACAACAATGGGCTTTATATTGTGGTAATATATTTAATATTTCATAAAAAAGCAGTGACACATTTTACATTAGTTTAGAGGATACAAAATTACTGAATGTGTTACTTTATTTTACTTTGAAGTTTCCATTCACTTTAATACCAGTGTAGCAAACTAACTTACTCTAATCCAAATTTCTTCTGTACTGGCAGTGAAAACAAGCACAGTAAACAACATCTTTCACTGAAGATATTTGCTAAGTTGATATTTATGTACCTAATGAACATTTATATATATAATACACCTGTTTATTTCATAGATAATGTCATGGAAAGGATATCCTTCTCTAGATCTCTTCCTAAGAACACAAACCTTTCAGCAAGAGAAAGGACATCCACACACAGCCTTATCCTTTTCATGATGTTGTTGTTATTCCAACCTGGACTTTCCAGTGTTTCATCTCATAAACAAACACCATGGACAGTCAGTTTGGATAAGAAAATAATCCCACACTTATAATTTTTCATTAAATTGATAATATTAAATTATTTGTATAGATGAATTTCGTCACAATGGACAAGTGTGGAAACAGATGTGGCTGGTTCTTGGCACTGTTGTAGTTGTACCTGATACTTCACAATAATGGAGAATGAGCTAATGAGTGATCTTAAAACTCAAAGCTGATCTGGTAGCAGTATGGGCAGATTTTGAACAGATGAGAGCTGCAGCTGAGGAAACCAGTATTAGGAACAGGGTAGGTGACAGGAATATGTGAAAACCTGGCAACTCATGCAAAAAGTTTAAGAGATGCTGAAAGTATACTGGCTGTGGTCTAAACATTTCCAGCTGCTTCAGCTCTCTGGAGAATGTAGAAAATAGCATGCAGACAAACAAAGGGATTCAAGAACAGTGCAAATTAAGTCTAAGCAGTTCCTACCAAGTTGTCATGGGCAGAGAATGTCAGAATTCATACTGAGCTCGCTGGATAGTGAATATGTGGTAATTAAGAACCTTTAAGCAAAGTGTTGGACTCAGAAATATCACATTTGATTTAGGCTATTTAAGGAAATATTTTTGTAAAGAAGATACATAGTGAATATTGGGCAGATTGTTAACACCATGGACAGTAAACTCAGCTACCCAATTGAGGATGACATCAGGCACATCACTGAGAATGCTCCTCTCACTAATCTGAAGCTTATACATTCTTTGAGCAATATGACATGCCCTGGATAAAACACTGTTGAACTTATAAAGAAGGAGCTTCAGGAGTTACTCAGCAGGATGAGATGATCACACATGGGTGGCTACTTTCTATCACCACTCACTCTGCAACACTGCACACAAGGTCTATGTCTGAATGTTTCCAGTGTTAAGTTATTTGCATGACTGATTTCTAGAAGCACGTATATCCAGAATACTGCATGTCAAATCCCTGTGATTTTTAATGTTTTCACTATGGCCTGTTGTAGGATACAGGCTTCTAAAGAGACGGAGGTGCTGAATAGCTGTTGACATAATAGCAACAATTAATGATTTTTTTTTAATGCTTCAACTTTTAAGGCACAAAGGGTAAAAATTGTCAACAGTTATTGAGCCCCTTGGTCTTTTTGGAAGCCTGTATCTGTCTGCAGCTCAGTGCTTCCCCTATATGGTGAGTAGCAATGTAGTCTTTCTATATTGTTGTTTATCAATACTATTGTTCTAATGCATTTATTTGCCATGTGACCATATTTTTGTAAGTAATTTTCAATAAATAGAAGTTTATCGGAACAAAGTCAAAGTTTCTGTTTTACTTCTGTACATGAAAGAGTTAAGAAATTTATCAGAAATCTAAATATGCTGCAGATGAATCCAACTGTATTAAACACTGTATCACCTTTCTTCACCTTGAAATACCCCCCCCCCCCCCCCCTTTATAAATGCCCTTTTTTGCACTATAAATGTATTTTGCCATTTTCGGAAAATAACTGTAGAATTTTATGGTACTTGTGGCAGTTGATTGTTAACTGTTCCTTAGAGCTTGTTTCCCTTTTACATAGCGATTTCTATTTGTTATACTAAAAACTTTATTTGTATATCTGTGCCACTGTTAAATTTTAACTTTGTTCATTTAGAAGAAAACTGGACAAAGTATTAAAAGTATATATTTAAAAAACAGTGAAACTATTCAGCAGCATTGTCTGCTTTATAAATATCTTTCCACAAGTGTTCTCTACACACTATAATAGAATGACTCATTATGCTTTTGTTACATATTATTTCACTTTTATGATCTCAACATGACTTCTCAGAATGCTTAATTTACAATACATGACAAGTCAGGGCCAGATAAACCATTTACTATCTGTTTTACATAAAATTCACTGCAGGTGTTTGTATCTAACTTGAAGAAGTTGTCAGTTGTGGGACAGTGACAAATTATGGTCAGACAAGTAACTTAGCATTTTGTTTCACATGTTGCTATATTGTTCAAAGCAAATGTTTTGGTCTAAGTAGTAGTGTCAATTACTGTTGCAGTATGATATCTAATTCTCATTGTAAATTTTACCATGGAAAATAATCTGAAGCTGCATAATGCAAGCTGTGTACATACAAAGTGGTGTAGCGGCATCACTGGTTGGCATGCTGCTGGTTACCAGTATTTATCATTTCTAGAAGGTTCTCAAAATTTCTTATGTTTGTAATGTTTGAACATTCTGGAATATTTGACGTTTGTGTAACTGCACTCTCTGATGAGGGGTTCAGTTTCTGACTGGACGTTAGTCCTTCCAATGCTACAAGTTGTTCTTCACTGATGATCCTGCTTTCGTATTTGGACTCTAGTGTGGTTACAAAACGACATTGTTTGGTGAAGATGCTGCATATTTCAAAACATTTATATCACTGTGGCTCCAATTACATAATGTACAGGAACCAGGAAACATGACATGTTTGGCAAGTGCATACTTTTATTTGGATGGCACAGCCCAGCACTGAATCGAGTACAACCAAGAAAAGTGCAACAGCTGCGATAAATTCCAGCCCAAAGTGAAGAAAATATTTGGCAAAAATCAGTAGCACCCACTTAGCAGAAGAACAATTGAAGAAGGTGACCCAACATTATGGGAAACTGACGGTTCTACATATAGAATGTTTTAGCCCTACACCATATTGCAAATGCGAATGAGACAGAAGATGACAAAATGTCACACTTGATGAAAGGATTTGCAGGATACATGTACCATGCCCTTGTGTGTCATAGCAGAGGTACTGAAGTGATGCCAGCACACTATGAAAATGCAGCAGAAAAGAGTTAAATGAAAGAGGTCTGACTGATTACCGAATGTGGTCCCTATGTCAGTTACGGAAGATCACTACGGCCTCGCCTCTCTCATGTGTCAGGTAGTAAGAGAAGAGCGTCAGCAGTTTATGGCAGCCATCAGTGTCATATCAAATACACAAGAGACAGCAGTCATGAATGTCAGCCCCACCTGTCAGGCAGTAATGGAGGATCTCGAAGAAGAGGTGCATCCATGTTTAGCACCCATCTCTGCCACCAGTCGAATGTGCCAGAACAAGGGACTCAGCCAAATCGGACTTATGTCACAGCTAACAAACAACAGACCACCCCCTGACCGACTAAAGGTAAAACAAACTCCTCTACCAACTGTAATGCTCTGCAAATAACAGACATTTGGAGGACAGCACGTTGGTATGTTTCCACTGGACCCATACAGTACTGCAGGGAAAGAAGACAAGTTTTTGAAGAGCACTAAACCACCAGACCATCACAACAGTTCTATTTACATCAATCAATTGTAGATGATTATAGTCAACCTGTGGAGTGAACCCCATCACTGTACCCTGGACAAAGTTGCTCCCCAAACATTTCCCATTGCCATACAGAGGTACCCCCACTCACCTAACAGCCAAATTCTGGAAAACTAAGTGATGTGACCACCTGTGGAGGTGAGACCATCACAGATAATGGCACACAGATGTGTCACAAAATCATGAGAAATGAAATCATTGTTGCACACCATTGACACCCTAGAGTGCTTGAGAAGAGCAAATTGTTTCTTAGCTGTGGATCAAGGTTGACGTGGGTGACAGGCAAAAGACTGCTTTTGTAACTCCAAACAGACCGTATGAGTTTAAAGTTATGCCATTTGGACTGTGTAACCCTCCAGTTACTTCTAAGCTATGTTGACAACCTGTTTGGTCGCCTTGAATGGATGACGTGTTTTGCTATCTGGATGACATTGTTGGTGTTTTTTTAAGACATTTGAAGAATATCCACCCCCACCTGATAACTGTGTGAGTTGTGTTCAGATGGCAGGTCTACACCTGGAATGGAAAAAGTGCTTCCCTGCTGCCCAAGAAACAAAAATTTTGGGGGCACTTAGTGAATGATGTCAGAGTCCCTTTCAAACCAGAGAAAATAAGACCAGTCACATATTTTTAGACTTATCAGCACATTCATGATGTGAGAAGTTTTCTTGGCACTTGTTTGTACTATCAATGATTCATAAAGGACCTCCATAACTCGGCACATCTGCTACGGGAGATGCTAAATTTTCTCCAAACAAGGTGCAGGAAATATCTGCCCTTGTTCTTCAGGAGGTGCTAACATCTTCTCCAGTTCTAGCATTGTATGATGAGAATGCTGAGACAGAAATTCACATTGATGCCAGCAATTATGGGATAGGTGTAGCTCTGGTACAAATCCAGGAATGTGCTGATAAAGCTGATAGCTTATGCTTCCTGAAAACTCTCCAAGCCCAAGAGGAACAACTCTACAACTGAAAAAGAGTGCCTTGCAGTTGTTTGGGCTATCAGCAGGTTCCTACTGTATTTATTTGGCAAACCATTAATCTTTGTCTTGGATTACCATTCCCTTACAAAGAAATCATGAGTAGAATAAATTCACTGATAAATAAAAATCTAATCTTGTTTGTCTTAAGTGTAGTACCATACTGTATTAAGGTTCTGCTAAATGTGAGCAACACCCATCCATGAGCTGTCAGTTATTTTATTTTAGTATTGTCTCCTTATGCCCTCCCTGTATCAAAATCACCAGTTATCCTATGTCATGTGCACTATTTGTCTGTGCATCAAATAATCTATGTTTTGTTTGAATTTATATTTTCTGTTGTTATGTTTCTGAGGCAGAGATGAGAAAAATAATCTTGACATTTGCCTAGATGGATGTGGAATAGTGTCCACACACATGTAGTCAGCACCACATGAAAATTCATTAATCCAACAGAGATTTAAGCTGACTTCACTCTTCTCTCTTTCATGCACGCTAGTACTTTGCACATTAAATTATACAGGCACATCATGAAGTTGATTATATTTTTAGGAAATTACAAAACTTTTTTTCTGCCTATTTTTGCTCTGTGTTCAGGCACATGTGCATTGTAGCTTTATCATACAGAGTATTTCCAAATAGAATTATTTCAAGCATACATCCTTCTGCCCCTGCTCCCCCTTTCCACAGTTAATAGTTTCGGAGACCCAGGTCCAGATCCATCCACAGTACTGAGGTAGAGAATTTCAAGTGCTATTTTACTGGGGTTGTAGCGAGTAATTCATTCCCACCTAAATCAACTCATGTCAAATTAACACATTCATGGTTGTGTTAACAAATTAATAGCTTCAGAATAGGAAGAAATCACTACTATTGCGCTGCAGGGTCAATAAGAACAAGTTATTTATGTTCCTAATGAAAGATTTCTAATAAAATCTAATGTATATACTTTAACACCAGTAATGTAACTTGATATCATCTTGAATATTTCTCTTCAGTTTTTAGAGCATATCTAACCAGAAAGTTTAGCCTCTTTTCCCATGCAGGTGATTAACAAAGTTGAAGATGAAGGCATCAAACAATAAAGTTATTTTGCCTATGTAAATTTGATAATGTCTTATAGCAAAATAACCTCAAACAATTCTTTATCAAGGAAAGTACAGTTCATTAATCAGAACATCTAATATTGCAACTTCCATTCTCAGACATCTTGTATGCAATTTGGCATAAGGGTAAAAATCTTACAGTGCATTTATTCCATAATGAAGTTTGTTGTAAACATTAATCAGTTCAAAAACATCTACACTATTCAAAAATTTTATACAAAACAAAGATATTACTTATATTATTCATATTAAGGAAAAATGAGACCACTTACAAAGTGATCAAAAGGAAGTAGAAGATAATAACATAACCTCAAACAAACATGAAATCCGGTACCAACTGCACTAAAATTATGACATGTATAGAGAAAAAACACATGAAAAGTAAGATGTTCAACAGATTTTTTTTTTTCTTTTCAACCGAGTTCACTGCTGTCAAGGTACCAACTGTATGTTGTTCCATGCTAATTAGCATCCTACTAGGATGTTCCATCAACAATCAACACAAAGCCATAAAAATATTGCAAAGTTACAGTGGAACAGTCCAAAACAAACCTAAGAGCTTTTTCAATTACAATGTGGTCTATAATTGAAAAGCTATCCATCTTTGGAATGAAATACATCACTGATTCTGCATATCAAGTATCCGACAGTTTGTTAGAAGGCTTGTGGAGTACGTGGCATTAGATGTCTATGCACAGGTCATGTAATTCATTTAGGTAACAGTCCACTGATTTGTATACATTGATGGCTCCTGATAACAACTCAGATGGGTTCCATAGGATGTACATCAGGTGAATTTGGTCTCCGAGACATCAAATTGAGTTAACTTATAATGCTCCTCGAACAACTGTAGCACAGTTCTGGCTCTGAGACATGGACTGTTATACTGCTGAAAGGTGACATTTCCTTCAGGGAAGACATCAATCATTAAGGGATGCAGATGGTTTGCAGCTGTCAGCTTGTCTTAGATTACTACCGTAGGTCCCATGCAAGTGCAGGAGAATATCTCCCATAGCATAATGCTGCTTCCACCAGCCTGCACCCATGGTGTGCTGCACATTTTGAGCTGCCATTCACCTTGGTGACAGCATTTGTGAAGATGACCATTGACCTATTGTAGCAAAACTGTGATTCAGACGAAGAGCCAACATGTTTCCATTGATCAATGGTTGAATCCCAATGGTCCTGTGCCCACTGCAGTCATAACTGACAGTGTCATTGGGTGAACATGTGAGGAGCTCCATGGGTTACAATGAACAATGAATGGTGTGCTCCAAAACACTTGTGCCTGCCACGAGCACTGTGCTCTTTCAGCAGAGATGCCCCAGATCACCATCTATCCTATTTTAGAAAACAAACAAGCCTCCGAACTCCACGTTCTGTGAAGAGTCGTGGACATCCAACCATTCAGTACCCTGTGGTAGTTTCACTGTCCTACTTCTTTCCGTAGATGCTTATGACAGTAGCACATGAACATTCAACCAACTTCACCATTTTTAAGATACTCATTCACACACTGTGTAATAATAATCTCTCCTTTGTCAAAGTCACTTGTCTCAATAGATTTCCCCATTTGCAGCCCATATCTTTGCTAGGGTGATCCACTGGCTGTGTCTGCTCTGCTTACATACTTTTGTTACCACGTCATGTGCCCACAACGTCACGAGGCGGCATCCAGCATCGCAGTGGGCAGTGGTCATAATGTTTTGGCTTATCAGTTTAAGTATTTTTGTGGAGAAACAAAAACATTCCCACTACAGTTGTCCTGTAGTTCTTCGTCTGCTAGCACAACTGTGATCACTGGCTATTGTAAAATCATTGTCATTAATGGAGTAATATGGGGAGGCATGGGGTCAGGGATAGAGGTGGAATGTGCAATGGGTGAGTTCACTGTGGCACAGTCAAGGAAAGTTGGGTGAAGCAAATGATGAAGCTGAGGAGCAAGTTCAGTAAGAAAAAACAAAGTAAGAGAGTTAGTGTAGACTGATGAGAGAAAATGGGGATGGGGATATGGGCGGAGGCGGGTATGAGATAGGGGCTCATGGAGACTGATGACAAGAGAAATTTGGGGCCACAAAATGTTTGGTCTGGACAAGTCTCATGTGTGTAATGATCAACACTTGGCCACAATTTGTCAGTAGCTATTCATTCTGGTAGATATTGACCACTTGTCAAGCTCAGATAAAAGGCTGTGCAGATGTTACAACAGTGTTGGTATTTGACATTACTGCTTACACAGATGGCATTGACATACCACAACAATTGTTCAAAAGCTCAACAACATTTTCAGCCTCATTTATGTGCCTGTTAACTACTCAACACCTCAACTCTCGGGTGAGTGGTTACCTTCATGCCTTTCATTACTTTTATTTACTACTGCATACTATGATACACATGAAGTTTATTAATGAGAAAGCACTATTTCATGCACGATATGTTATGAGCCTGGGAAATAATGAACCAGATGAATTCAGTGTTGCTAGACTTTTTTAAAAGTTTTTCATTCCATACTACACTGCACGTTCTTTAAGAAAAAGGATATTTAACCAGGTTTGTAAATTAATTCAAACTTCTTGGCAGCTAGAATGCATCGTGTTATCTTACATATAAGTAAATTTGTATGTGCCTCTATGCAAGTGTGATAGAGCCATTACTATTCATGATACAACAGTATTGTTCACAGTTTCAGGCTATTGTAGAAGACAAAAGCTGATATAAACAACACTAAAATGTCCAGTCATGTCTTGACAAAATACCAGTCTGGAACAGTAATTGGCAATCAGCCCACAGTGTAGGTAAATGTTATGTTGTGCAACTCATGAAATGTAAAAATGTGGCAGCCTTTGATTACAGGAATAATGAGTTACAACTGGCATCCGTTGTGTCATACAAATACCTGGCAGTACAAGTGTGTGGGGATAATGAACTGCAATGATCACAAAGGTTCAGTTGTAGGTAAAGTAATGGTAGGCTTTAGTTTATTGATAAAATACTGGGAAATTCATGTTTGTTTCTGAACAAGCTCAGGAACTTAAATGTTCAAGTTCTTGCTGATGATGTGATATATCTTAATACATCTGTATGTATGCCTGAATTTTATCTTCTCCGTGCTCTAGCTTTCCTTCATGCTGCAATAATAATCACAACTTATCCTGTGTCACAAGTCAAATGCGGTTGTTTAAAAGCAACCAGCAGTTGGTTCAATTCCCTTCTCATTCCTTGAAATAAATACAAAGAAAAATATAAATTATAATAGGTTCATACACTATGAAAACTTTGGGATCTCCTTTTCTGGACAATGTTTCACAGTCTACATTGTCATTTTCCTCCACAGACACAAAATCATATGCCAAGAATTAGTTTTAATGTTTGTGTGGGTCTTGCTCATTTTATTATCTTTCCCACATTTGAAAATGTAAGATATTCAACGAATACAATATTTATATTTTATTTTATATGCTGTGAACTAAGTTTGTAGGACTGTTTAATTCTTTTTTTACAGTCACTAATGGCAAATAAGAAACTCATGCGGAAATGGGATCAAGATGCTTTACACAGAGCAAATGAACTTGAAAGTCAGCAGCTAGAGGAGCGAATAGCATCTGAAGATTGTGTTAATGCGATAATCAAATTTATGCAATCTCGAAATAAGCTCTAAATAGTATTTTCTGTTGGTAACATGGCTAGAGCTGTCTTGGTACTCAATTCTCTTACATCACTCTGACAATGCATCACATATAAATATTATCCTCCAGCTATAACAATGATCATGCTGTTAACATAAAAATAGGACTAAATAAGTGCCTTGTTGCAGTCTTGCCTTACATCACTCTGATAATGTATCGTGTCATGGCTAGGGTATTCATTAAATGAGCAGCTTGTGACCTCTTTTTTTAAATAAGAGCTATGCACACTTACATCACTCTGATATTACATAACACAACACGGGTCACTGTGAAAGGGTCCGCTTGTTATAACCATTTCAAATGTGGTGTGTGTAGAAAGTTCAATTAATGTGCAATGTAACATCATTTAAGTCTGTTGTCTCCCTACCTTTCATTTTATTATTATTACTATTTTTATTTTGATGAATTAGTATCTCATCATCTTATGATCAAATCACTTCCTTTCATAGCATGCTGTTTACAGACTATACTCATTAATTTGTCTTGCATTAGCAACAGGACTACCTGATCATTGCAAACAAAACAACGCAATTACCATGATGCAAACAAAACACATGCCTGTACAAAAATAACACCTTTCTAATGCAAATTAGTCATCATGCTGAAAAAAACTTTGAATATTGTTGTAAAAATGGAAAAATTGTGCTGCAGCCTACACAGTATTCTCATTAATGATACAAATGTAATGGGTAGTTTTATAATCACACAGTATATAACATGCTCCAAGTCAAAAAAAAATTGTGTCAAAACATTAGCAGACACAAAATTTTATCAAGCTGCATAACAGAACAGTAAAAAAAGACTATAAATTTAGTTTACATTTACAGCTATTATAGTGAGATAACATTTAGTTGATTCTATGTATAATTATTTGTATACAAAAAGATTATAACAGACCATCACATTTTGTTTTATATGTCGCAATATTTACATGTACATGATATATCTATGCAGTTGTTTGATTCTCACCTAATACTGTAAGATTACTGATTTGTGTTTTACGCTATGTAAATAAATATATAATATTATGCAACCATTTTTTATTTTGTTTGTATCTAATATAATCAACCAGTTACAGAAAATATTATCTTTTTTACAAAACTGTGTGTTTGAAATTATATACAATCTTACATCAACAAAAGAATATGCTTAACTGTACAACATCACACTTCAGTCAACCACTGTTGATGTTTTAAAAATGTATGTTATGCTGCCAGCAACATCCAGCAATCCCAGACCCTATATATATATATATATAAAAAGAGAGAAAGAAAGAATTCATACATTAAACTTTAAGGTAGACCAAACCAAATAAAACTATGATTTAAGTGTCTAACTTATAACAACACAACCAAATGTACATACATCTTTTACTGTATCAAATGGAAAATTCAACTGTGAAAATTGTTTGAATGACCAGCCAGAACTTACCTTCAGGAGATGCAATTTCTATTGATGCCAATAGTAGGAAATGCAATACTGGAAAGTCATGGGTGGAATAGATCTAATGAAAGGAATGGAGGTACTGAGCAGTCAATAGGCACATAAGCAAGATCAAAAATTTATTAAGTTGCTGAACAATGATCATTCAGAGCTATTCAATACAAAACACTCACAGACAAACACACCTACATAGTATTTGTTGGCTACATTGTCCAAGCACTGGAGTTTGACTAGTGAGACGACAGGTGTCAGGTGGAGAGGGCAGGAGAGATGGAAGGAAGGCTGATGGCTAGGAGGGAGAGAAAAAAAAATTGAATGGGATAGGAATGTGGCATAGTGCACTTGCCCTGGTGCAGACAAGAGGAGTTGCGTGTGATACATGATGAAATGGAGGAGTCTACTGGCAGAAGAAAAGGGAGACAGAACAAAGGAAAATTGAGAGTACAAAGCCAAAATTGTGAGTGCAGATTAATGAGATGAAATGGAAGGCAAGGGGACAGAGGTGGAGGTGAGTGCGGGTGTGGGACAAGAGCTAGTGAAGACAGAGCTCAGGATGGCTGTGGAATCAAAATATGCTGTAAGGAAAATTTCCATCTACATAATTCAGACTTTTTGCCGCACTTTGGTGCGAGGCATTCATTCAGGTTAACAGCTGGTTAGTGGTCATGCCCACATAAAAGACTGCACACAGGTTACAGCAGAGTTAGTATATGAATGACAGTTTTCACAGGTGGTTCTGTCTCTCATAAGGCATGATATGCCTATGACAGAACTGGAATAGGATGTACTGGATGTGTGTCTTATATAGATCCTGCATCTCAAACTTCCACAGTGTTTGACGCATGTGGAAGTAAATTGGGAGTATGTGTAGCACAATGGTGGACCAGGATGTTTAGCAGGTTGTTAATGTGGCAAAAAACCATTTTGGGAGAGACAGGATGAATATTCCTCACTTTCAGACTTGATGATAGATTATCGAAGCTGTAGATAAGGGCTTATTTAAGTTGGGGGGGGGGGGGGGGGGGGGAGTGTCAGTCCTTTGAGGTGGTTCATGGGGGTGTTTGTAATATTTGGGCCATCTGTGGATATGGCATGGAAGATCTGTTTGTGGATTAGGTTTCAAGAGTAGTGCCTGTCTGTAAAAGCCTTGCATAAGACCTTCAACATACTGGGCAATGGAATGTTCATCACTGTATATATGCCATCCACATGTGGACAGACTGTACAGGAATGGAAGTTCTGCTGATGGTTGGTGGGTTTTTTGTGGACAGAGGTTTTGATGGAGCTATCTGAGTGGTGGAGATCAGCATTTAGGTAGGTGGCGTGACGTGCTGTGCTGAATGTGACCAGGTGAAGCAGATAGGAGAGAAGGGTGTGATGCTGCAAAGAGAGAACAGAGAATCTTGGCTCTGGGTCCAGCTCATTAAGGCATCATTGTGTCTGAACCAGACAAGATGTTTCTAATCTCAGATGGATGGGAAGTTTTGCTCTAGAAAGGCCATACAGAGGTAGGCCTCTGAGGGTGTCGTGTGAAGGCTCATGGCTGTGCCATTGATTTGTTTGAATAACCTCCCCTTGAAGGAGATTTGGTTATTGGTAAGGACGTACTCTACACACAATATAACTTGTCACTTTTCTGGGTGTGAAGGAATCGGTGGAGGTCAGATGACTTCACAGAGTTATGCGATGTTTCCTCTCATTGCCAATCTTAGCTACTAGACAATACAAGACACTGTATCATTTTAGTAGGCACTGTGAAAGAGATGTCCAGTACAAGAAAGAGGCGGGGCATGTGCATGGAAAAGGGAATAGCTTTAAATGGCTAGGACTAACAGAGAAGTTGGACGGATTACATATTACAAGAAATACTGGGTTTTCTTAAGGAAGGTGATAAAAAATTATATCTGTTTAGGCAACAGTTAAAAGAAAAACCAGGAAATCACATAAGGGCTGTGAATGCTGTGTTATTATAGAAAACACCCAAATAATATATGATAGCAGTCAGATTGCCGATGTATTTAATAATCACTTCTATGCAGTAGCTCGGAAGATTGGCGTGAACATTTCAAAGGATGAAGCAATAGAGTATATGTAAGAAGCAATGCCACATGCACACAGGCAAACCACAATTACTACATGCTCTGCCAAAGAAATTAAGAATTTAATGAACTCTCTCAAAACCAAACATTCTCACACAGCTGGTAATATCTCACATAAAATACTAAAATCCTGTCCTTGACATATATTGAAGGCACTGAGTGAAATACACAGTAAATCACTATCAAAGGGGACATTTCCAGATGGACTGAAAGATGCTACTGACAGAACACTTTACAAGAAAGCTAATAAGTGAGAGATTAATAATTACTGACAAGGCTAAATGCTTACCTCCTTCTCAACGGCACTGGAAAAGAATGTGTATGTAAGAACTGTAACACACCTCTCTTGAAATTAGATACTTAAGCAGTCTCAGTTTGTATTTTAAAAGTGTCCCTCCACAGAACATGCTATTTTTGTATTCACAAATAAAATAATACAAAATTTAAGTCACAAAATATTGCCCAGTGATGTTTTTTGTGACTTGCCAAAAGCATTTCATTGTACTTTGCAGCATTCTCACAGAGAACCTCAAATACTGTTGTTTCACAGATCTTGCTTGTAACTGGCTTTATCATATCTAAATTACAGGACACAATGTGCTGTATTAAGAAACATAGTGAAACAGCATCTTCAAAATGGAGAGATAATCACTACTGGTGTACCACATGATCAATATTCAGTACACTCTTGTTCTTGCCATATATACATGATCTACATCATATATCCAACAAGCAGAAATAATTCTCTTTGTTGATATTGGAGTGATTTCAACACTTGAAAATGTAAATAATATTTTTTTTGAAAATTAATAACTGCTTCTTTGTGGAGGGACTGTTACTGAATTTAGATTAAACATTCCACTTGCGATACAGTACTGCACAAGCCTTGATCATACAATTAGAAATAACGCATGAGAGGTAATCAATAAACGAAACAGAATATTCTGATGCCTTAGATGTTTATACTAATAAGAGTATGAACTGGAAGTCACACGTTATGGATCTTCTCAATTTTTCTAAATTTACCTTTTATACTATGGATAATATCAGATTTTGGAGACAAAATTGTCAAAAAAGTTGAATTTTCCTACTTTCATTTACTATTGTCTTGTTTTTGTTGTGTTCATCAGTCCAAAAACTGGTTTGATGCAGCTTAACACACTAGTCTATCCAGTGCAAGCCTCATCGTCTATGAATAACTACTGCAACCTAAATCCATTCCACTTGTACACAGCTATTTAAAATATTGGGCACTCGAACAACACCTTCTCAATGCACTTTGTCCCATTTGAATTTATTTGTCAATGGGCAATCACAGCTTGAAACCAACAGTAACACTCATAAATATAATACAAAAGGAGAAACATTTTACACTATCCATCACTCAGCTTTAGTGTAGCACAGAAAGGAGTGAGATATTCAGCCATTACAATCTTTGACCACATACCTAGTAATGTAAAGATTTTACAGATAATAGAATTAACTTCATAAACAAACTGAAATCATATTTGCTTGACAGCTCCTACTCCATAGAAGAATTTCTGCATGTGTAATGCTATGGTGTGAGGGAGCCACATTTAACAAAGGAAGATAGATACTCCATGAAATGAAAGGGAAGTTGTTAATCAGCAGTAAGTTGTTATATTTTCCACTGAAAAAGTGAATTACAATTTTTAAATTGCCTCATTTTGCATCATAGCAATTTGTTGCAATTATTATCCACGAACATGCAAATAACTAACTTTCTACCCCCTTATAAATTGATACACCCAGGTTTTTGTACAAGTTTGAAGATTTGATTTGTGACCCATTGACAATGTAGCCATATGATCCTGGAAAGTATGGAGGATGAGGTAGCACAGTGATTTAGTTTCTTGTGCAACAGTCACACACCAACAGTGCTGAATGTGCGGGCGCATTATCGTGATGCAAGAGCCATCAATCGTCTCACCACATTTCAGGCTGTTTTCCTTATCACATTTTCTTGCAGGCATTGCCACACATCCCAACAGTACCATCAATTAACAGTTCGTCCTTGCGGCATGAACTGATGATGAACTAATCCTTCAGAGTCAAACAAAATTATCAGCATGACTTTGACATTTGACCTGACCTGACGAGCATTTTTTGGTCTTGGAGAACTTTTCCGGAAGCACTGAGAAGACTGAACCTTGATCTCAACATCGCAACCATAAACCCATGTCTCATCACCCGTTATGATTCTCTTAAGAAGCATCTCATTCTCTTTTGCATGATGCAAAAGCTCTTCACAGATTGCGAGGCAAAGGTCTTTCTGGTCTTGATTCATGAGCCATAGGCCAACTGAAATGTTAATTCTTCTGCAATCTCTCAGACAGTCAGTCTTTGACTGGCACACACAATTTCATTGACATTCCTGACATGAGTGTCGTTGGTAGACGTCATAGGGTGTCCCGAACGAGTACCATCTCGAACTTCTTTCCAGCCATTTTTAAACCATGTGAACCATTCATAACACTATGTACGGCTTAACACTGTAGGCTTCCTGTATCATTTGCTATGTCTCTATAGAGGTTTTCTTGTGTTTAATGCAAAATTTAATGCAAACACATTGCTCGTCTAACACTGACATCTTGAAATTCAAACTGTGTGACATAACATTCTTCTCAATACAACACTTAACAATAACCAACAGACATGCAATAATGAACCTTCCGGCAGTTGCATATTAAACACAGGTGTGCGCAGGAATGCCAACCAATTTTCTCTTCAACACACCATGACACAAAATTACAGATGTTTCAGAATTTTTTGAACAGACTTTATAAACTGGGGAGTACCTTGTATCTCTCAGTAAAGGAACATTTGAAATTGGAGTTAGGCACTTTTAGTTTGCTACTCTCAATTTCTACTCCTGTGCCAACTATGAGTGTCTGAACATTAACGTTGGTGCCACTGACAGCCTTTATATGTAAACAGAATTACTTGGGTTTTCAAAAATGTAAACTCCAGGTTGGAATATCAACAATGTAAGGAAAAGATAGATTGCTACGTACTGTGAAGATAACATATTAAGTTGTGGGCAGGCACAATTAATAAGCACTTATACAATGGCTTTCAGCCGCAGCCTGCATAAAAAAGAAAGAAACACATACACATTCATTCACACAAGCGAGCACATCTCACACACACCTGACCACCATCTCCAGCAGCTTGGACCAGAATGCAACTGTCACATGGAATGGAAGCAGCAATTTGGAGAGGGCGGGGAAGGGGAAGGAATATCAGCATATGGGCATGAGGGGAGGGGCAGGGGAGAAGAGCACTGTCTGGTGGAGTGTACAGGGACTAGACTGCCAATGGGCACAGTGTTGGGAGGCTGGGATGGGAGAGTGGAATGAAGTGAAAAAGGAGAGGAGTGGAGAAAGATGGACAGATACAATGGCAAGGGTGACACACAAAGAGGATGGGAGATGAGAATAGGGAGGAGATGATACAACAGAGGGGTTGCAAACTATTGGGTGGGTGTGGGGATAGTATGTTATGGTAGGTTGAGCCTGGGCTAAGTGTGGGATTGGAGTATGTGTAGCAATGATAGCTCCCATCTGAGCAGTTCAGAAAAACTGGTAGTGAAGGGGAGGACCCAGATGGCTTGGGCAGTGAAAAAGCCACTGAAATCAACCATGTTATATCCAGCTGAATGTCATGCCACAGGTTGGTCTACTTCACTCTTGGTCACAGTTCGGCAGTGGCCATTCATCCTGGTATACAGCTGGTTAGTAGTAACACCCATATAAAAAGCTGTGCAATGACTGCTTTATGCAATGATTGCAGCAGAACTGGAATATGACATGGCTGCTTTCACAGGTGGCCCAGTCTCTGGTGAGGTAGCATCAGCCTGAGACAGTAATGGAATAGGAATTGCTGGATGGGTGGATAGGGCAGGTCTGGCACCTGTGTCTTGCACAGGAATATGATCCTTATGGCAAGGGGTTGGGATTGGGAGTGGCATAGGTATGGACTAGGATGTTGTGGAAGTTGGGTGGGCAACAGAACACCACTTTAGATGAGGTGGGGAAGATTTTGGGTAGGATGTCCCTTGTTTCAGGGAATGATTGTAGGCAATCAAAGCCCCAGAAAAGGATGTGGTTCAGTTGTTCCAATCTGTGGTGGTATTAGGTGATGAAGGGGGCACTCCTTTGTGGGTGTTTCTTGGGGCTGGTGGGAGCATTGGGGATGTGATGGGAAATTGTATGAGAGCTCTGTTTGTGGACTAGGTGTGGGGGATAGTGCCTGACTGTGAAGGCCTTCATGAGACCCTCAGCATAGTGACTAAGTGAGTTCTTGTCACTGCAGATACATCGTCCCCAGGTGGCCAGGCTGTGTAGGAGGGATTTGGAGGGATTTTTTGGTGTGGAATGCAGGTATTATTGGTGGCTTTTGGGTTTAATGTGGACAGGGGTGTGGATGGACCCATTCAGAGAGGAGGAGGTCAATGTCCAGGAAGATAGCATGTTGGGTCAACGAGGACCAGGTGAAGTGGATGGGAGAGAATGTGTTGAGTTTGTGAAGAAAAGAAGATAGGGTGTTTTGGCCCTGTGTCCAGATTATGAAGATATAATCTATGAACCTGAATCACTCTAGGGGTTTGATGTTTTTGGAGGCTTGGAAGGACTCCTACCCATAAACAGGCTGGTACAGGTAGGTGCCATATGGTTGTCCATTGCTCTCCTCCACCAACAGCTTTTCTGAACTGTGCAGATGGAAGTTATTCCTATAACACATTCTCTTCTCATGAAATTATCCCATCCTCAACCTAAGGTAACATACTGTCCCCACAACCTCCACCCAACAGTTTCCAAACCATATGTGGTATCACCTCCTCCCTATCCTCCTCTCTCACTCCCTTTGTGTGTCACCCTTGCAATGCAATACAACAGTGATTCTGCATGGTAGGAATTAAACAGGTCCCTAGTAGGTTTACAGAGGTATATGGCACCAGATGTCTAAGCACAGGTGATACAACTCCCATAAATTACAGGCAGGTGGTTTGTCAGATGTAGAACAGAGTCTGATAGTGTCCCAGATGTGTTCCATTAGAGGTGAATTTGATAGCCAAGACATCAATGTTAGTTACTATCACACTCCTCAAATCACTTTAGCTTGTTTCTGGCATTGTAGAAAGACAGTTATCCTTCTGTAACATGCCATCATCATCAAGGAAGATGTCAAACATGTAGGCATGCATGTGGTCCATAATAATATTAATGTAGTTAACATTTATTTGTTTATTTATTTACACGTCAAGTTCCGTAGGACCAAATTGAGGAGCAAATCTCCAAGGTCATGGAACGTGTCAGTATATGAAATTACAACATAAAAGCAATAAAAGATAAAAATAAATGTTTATGAAACCGAAAAAAGTCAGTCCATAAGTTTAAGTTAACACAATCAACAATGCAACAAGAATCAGCTTAATTTTTCAAGGAACTCCTTGACAGGATAGAAGGAGTGACCCGTGAGAAAACTCTTCAGTTTTGATTTGAAGGCATGTGGATTACTGCTAAGATTTTTGAATTCAAGTGGTAGCTTATTGAAAATGGATGCAGCAGTATACTGCACACCTTTCTGCACAAGGGTTAAGGAAGTCTGATCCAAATGCAGGTTTGATTTCTGCCGAGTATTAACTGAGTGAAAGCTGCTTATTCTTGGGAATATGCTAATATTGCTAACAAGAAATGACAGTAAGGAATATATATATATTGAGAGGCCAATGTCAAAATACCCAGACTCGTGAACAGGGGTCGACAAGAGGTTCGTGAACTTACACCACTTATTGCCTGAACCGCCCGTTTCTGAGTAAAAAATATCCTTTTAGAATGGGAAGAGTTACCCCAAAATATAGTACCAAATGAAATAAGTGATTAAAAATAAGCAAAGTAGACTAATTTTCATGTCAAATGATCACTCACTTCAGATATCATTCAAGTAGTAAAAATGGCAGTATTAAGTCTCTGAACAAGATCCTGAACGTGGATTTTCCACGACAGCTTACTATCTATCTGAACACCTAGAAATTTGAACTGTTCAGTTTCACTAATCATATACCCATTCTGTGAAATTAAATTGTCAGGTTTTGTTGAATTGTGTGTTAGAAACTGTAAAAACCTAGTGTTACTGTGATTTAGTGTTAGTTTATTGTCTACAAGCCATGAACATGGGGCATGAACTCCACTATTTGAAACCGAGCCAATGTTGCACACAACATCCTTTACTACCAAGCTAATGTCATCAGCAAACAATATTTTAAGAGTTACCGTAATACTAGAGGGCGTATCATTTATATAAATAAGGAACAGGAGTGGCCCCAATACTGATTCCCTGGGGGCACCCCACACTTGACCATACCCCACTCAGACCCCACATCACAGCCATTCTCAACATTGTGAATAATGACCTTTTGCTGTTTGTTGCTAAAGTAAGAGGTGAACCAACTGTGAGCTACTCCCTGTATTCTGTAATGGTCCAACTTCTGGAGCAATATTTTGTGATCAACACAATCAAATACCTTAGTTAAATCAAAAAATATGCCAAGCATTCGAAACATTTTGTTTAAACCATCCAGATCCTCACAGAGAAAAGAGATTATAGCACTTTCAGTTGTTAAACGACTTCTAAAGCCAAACTGTACATCTGATAGCAAATCGTGTGATATAAAATGATCAATTATCCTTACATACACAGCCTTTTCAATATCTTTTGCAAACACTGATGGCATAGAAATAGGTCTAAAATTATCTACATTATCCCTATCCCCCTTTTTATAGAGTGGCTTTACTACTAAGTACTTTGATCGTTCAGGGAACTGACCATTCCTAAAGGAAAAATTACAAATATGGCTAAATACAGGTTAACATGTGCAGCACAGTACTGTAATATTCTGCTAGGCACTCCATCATAACCACGAGAGTCCTTAGTCTTCAGTGATTTAATTATTGACTCAATCTCCCCTTTGTCTGTATCACTGAGGAGTATTTCAGACATCAATCACTGAGGAGTATTTCAGACATCAATCTCGGAAAGGCATTTGCCAAGAAAGTCATATGATTCCCTATAGAAACCAAATTTTTATTTAATTCACCAGCAATGCTCATAAAATGATTGTTACATACTGTACATATTTCTGATTGATCAGTAACAGAAATATTTTTACTGCAAACTGACTTTATATTGTCGACCTTGTGCTGCTGACCAGACGCTTCCTTCACAACTGATCATATGGCTTTAATTTTATCCTGTGAATTAGATACTCTATTTGCATACCACATACTCTTTGCCTTCCTAATAACATTTTTAAGCATCTTACGATATTGATGTAATGGGCAACTGTACCTTGATTGTGACTACTTCTAACATTTTGATATAATTCCTACTATGTTCTACAAGATATCCTTATCCCACTAGTCAGCCACCTGGGCTGCCTATTACTGCCAGTACCCCATTTAGAATGTTCTAATGGAAAGCAACTCTCAAAGAGTATGAGAAATATGTTGAGGAAAGCATTATATTTGTCACCTATGTTATCGGCACTATAAACATTCTGCCACACTTGTCCCTTGACAAGGTTTAGAAAACTCTCTATTGCTGTTGGATTAACTTTCCTACATAGTTTGTGATTAAATGTGACATTTGTTTCAGTACTAAAGCCTTTTAGTGTTAAAATTTGTGCACCATGGTCTGAAAGACCATTCACCCTTTTACTAACAGAATGCCTATCCAGTAATTAACAATGAATAAAAATATTATCTATGGCTGCGCTACTGTTCCCCTGCACCCTCGTTGGAAAAAACACAATCTGCATCAGATCATATGAATTTATGAGATCTAGCAACATCCTTTTTCTTGCACCACCATATACAAAATTTATATTGAAGTCACCACATACAACTAATTTGTGGTACTTCCTACAAAGTGAATCAAGAACCCTCTCAAGCTTGAGCAGAAATGCTCTGAAGTCAGAGTTAGGGGACCTATAAAAAACAACAATTTGAAATTTAGTTTCACTAAATTTAACTGCCCCTGCACAACATCTGTCATAATTCCTTGATTACTAATACAGATCCTATGGTAGCCCAGCTGAATGTCCCCCATAACATTGCCCCCATCACTCTGCACCCATGGGGTGGTACATGTTTCTAGCAGCTATTGCCCTGGATGATAGCATATCTGGATATGACCATCAACTTGTAAGAGAACCATGATTCATCCAACCAGGTGACACATTTCCCTTGATCCATGGTTCAATCTCAGTGATTCCATGCCCACTGCAATCATAACTGACAATGTCTTTAGATGAAAGTAGCAACACATAGAAGTCATCTGCTGCAAAGACCCTAGTTCCAAAATGCGTGCCAAATGTTGTGCTCAAAAACACTTGTGCCTGTGGCGACAATGTACTCTGTTATCAGATCTGCCACAGATTGCTGCCCATCCCGCTTTACATAATGCATCTGTGTTCCATGGTGACATCCCATGTGACATCACCTACTCACTGTTTTGTCAGCTTTGAACCACTTTCTATAGATGCTCATGATAGTAGCAGATGAGCAGTCAACCAGCTTTACTTTTTCAGATACGCTCATTCCTAAACACTAGGCCATACCAATCAGCCCTTTGTTAAAGTCACTGATGTCCATAAATTTCCCCGTTTGTGGCCTGCAATGTTGCTAGAATGATTCCCCATTCATCGCTTTTCTGCTTATCTACTTTCCCTACTGCGGCACACGCCTGCAGTGCCATCAGGCAGCATTCAGTCTCATGGTGAGCAGTGGTCATTATATTTTGGCTTTCGATATATCTATCCAGTGCACAATCAGTTGTTCAAGACCTCATGCATTGCCCTCTTGACAACCAAGTATGTTTGATTCAGTGTCTCTCTATCTGTAGCACCATGTCTGCTTTTACACCTATTATGCAGTAGTCACTTCTTTAGAAGTTTCTTTACAGTGACTGTATACCAGGGACAGTCCATCCCATTATGAACTGTTCTACTTGTAAATATCTATCCAGCACATGATCAGCCATTCTTTTAAATTTGAGCCACAGTTCTTCTACATACTCCTGCTCACAGTTAAATGTTTCAAGTTCTTCTTTGAGATATGAGATGGCTGTCTCTTTATCTAGCTTACTGAATGTACAAATATTCATACTTGTTTTAACTAATCTTTGTACTTTATCAATCATTGTTGCTACAGCTGCTTCAATGTCACTGATACCTTTCAATGAGGACATCCTCACAGAAGTAATGCCTGTGTTTTGCCAACAGATCCAATGTATTTGCATAATAAGTGGGCTTGTGAATTATGTGCTATGTGTAGTTTTCAGAGGATGAATTTAGTAATGTTTTGCTTGATATTTTGTCCCATCCACCACTTAGAAAACTGTAAATCACCCAGTCCTCCAGCAATGACAGTATGACTGACAAACATATGAATACATCCTAATGCAATTTGTTTTGCCCTGAAGTTCTCAGTTGCATCCAGGGTCGATCTTTTAAAAAAAAAAAGTGCCCAGCCTGGATGCTGAGTATTGCAAAAACAATATCAGATTCAGTTTCAGTTTCTGCCTTGGTAGATTTGAGTGTATTGTCTACTGGACAAATACACCATCTCCATTTCCCAACAGTCTATCCTTTTGATACACACTTAGATCTACCCCAAAAATCTCACTGTTGTCAAATCTGAGTTCTAGCCAGCTTCCTACACTTTATGTTATAGGAGTTCCACTGTTTTTAGTAAGGCTTCAAACTCTGAGGCTTTTCATGAAAGCTTCAGCAGCTGATAAGTACGACTTTAATCATTTTATCTGTGGAGGCTGTTTTTTGAGTCTTACAATAACACGTTGAGATTTCCTACAGCTATCTGGGTTGAATTGGTAGTCACCTAGTGTAAAACTCCCTTGCGTGCATTCTACACAGTCAGTCACTTGAGTAGCAGTTTCTCATACGCATTGCACCCAACATTTCTCAATCCTATGCAAGTCTTGGAAGTCACAGCCTTGTTTGTCACAAAATCTTTTGAGTTTCCAGTTCAAGCCTTCTACTTGTCTTACATCAGAGAGCCCCAGTCAGTTCTGGGAACAATACAGAAAATTGTGAGCTTTGTTGAAACAGCATGAGCATGAGTAGTCTTCTTAACCCCCTCTGGCATTCATATGAATGACTGACGAGTGACCTCTGATACAAGACAAAAGCCAATGTTCATTTCTATGAGTGCTACAAACAATAGTTTGTTGCACTTTCTTCGTTCAATGACTGCCAGAACAGTCTCTGCAATGTGTTTAAAGAGACCTCCAAGAAAACATGGAGTGCAAAAACTGATCATTTCTATTTCTTGCCGCCATTTCCCTTAGGGGTGCCATTATTTGCTGTATGTTTGAACTACCAACAATTAACATACACCTATTCTTTTGCACTTGCTTTCTGCTAACACACATCATTGCAAGTGAAGTGCTTTGGCACTTGTATTAAATAGATGCTGTTAGCACTTATTGATAGCTTAATATTTGCTTGATTACTTTTTTTTTTTTTTTTTTTTTTCCAAATAGTCCTGCTTACAGTACATTACTACTTGACATACAGATTTACAAAGAACACTCTTACTTACCATGTAACTAAGAAGAATTTCCCATCTTTGAGTCTAGATACTCAGGTAATGTGTAGGAAGAATAACAATCTATCTTTCCATCTCATCCCATCCAGTAAGGTTCCCCTGACCTGGGGTGACTTTTCCAAACTCTTTTTTTAAACCTCACCAGTCATTTTCCTTCACTCCACTTACTTCCCCTTCAATCCTTCAGTCAGAAGGAGGAGCCACTGGCTCTGAATGATATCTTTTATATGTGTGTTTTCCTGCCACTGCTTGGTGAGTAGATTTTTTTATCTAGCCACTTACATTATATTTTAAAAATTGGTTATTTTCATTGATTAATTATCTGGTAGGGTTTTTCAATTCTTGTTTTATGTTAGATGGAAGCTTTTGAATGACTTTCCACTGAAACAGACAAATCTACTCTGAACCCTAAACAAGAAGCCAAACTCTACATGCAAATTATTTTTGTATCTTGTATTTTGATTAGTCACAGCTCAGGTAAAACTGATTTTTACTGTTAGTGCAAAACATAATTAAGGAATAAACATACTAGGAAGTGAGTGTAAGAATTACAAGACCTTCAGAAATTGTACAGTTGTCCATTTTACACAATATTCTTACTGTTCACTTCTACTTCAGATGCATCAACCCAGAAGACAATTCCATAAGCTAACAAGGAGAGAAAATACACGAAATAAGATCAAAAAACTTGTCCCTGTGTCAACACAATATTAGATATGTGTGAGAGCAAATTTCGTTGAATTAAGCTCCTTGATTTGTTTACCTATGTACTGATTTTATGGAATTTTACACACACAGATTTCTACTTTTGATGGTAATAGATCTTTCCTGATTCTTTGAATCCACATAATATGAATGTGAATGAAATTAACTTAAAACTGTTTGCTGTGAACCAGCTATCATCTGAGATGCATTGGGCCATGCTGAGTTTGGATCTTTGATTAGCATACAAACCATCCTTTGAAGTCATTGGAAAAGCATTCTGATAGGTTAAGATTAAGAGTGAGCTGTGTACCAGTCCTCTTAGGGACACACATTTTATTTTACCTCTTGTGAGGTTAGTTTCATTCCAGTGACACAATTTTGTCAATGTGGCATTATTCTTTCTGTCATGCAGTTAAAAATCCATCCATGTAAAAGAGACATCTTAAATCCTATAACATTACAGCCCTCCCCACCAATTCTTTACAGAAAGGTCCCAGAACTGCTCTCATTAATAAACGGCCACAATGCCCATATAGTACTAGGGACAGAAAGTTGGCTGAAACCAGACATAAACAGTAATGAAATCCTAAACTCAGATTGGAATGTATACTACAGAGACAGGTTGGACAGTGAAGGGGGAGGCGTGTTTATAGCATTAAGAAGTGCAATAGTATCGAAGGAAATTGACGGAGATCCGAAATGTGATATAATTTGGGTGAAGGTCATGGTTAAAGCAGGCTCAGACATGGTAATTGGATGTCTCTATAGGTCCCCTGGTTCAGTAGCTGTTGTAGCTGAGCACCTGAAGGATAATTTGGAAAATATTTCGAGTAGATTTCCCCACCATGTTATAGCTCTGGGTGGAGATTTTAATTTGCCGGATATAGACTGGGAGACTCAAACGTTCATAACGGGCGGCAGGGACAAAGAATCCAGTGAAATTATTTTAAGTGCTTTATCTGAAAACTACCTTGAGCAGTTAAACAGAGAACCGACTCGTGGAGATAACATATTAGACCTTCTGGTGACAAACAGACCCGAACTATTTGAAACAGTTAACGCAGAACAGGGAATCAGCGATCATAAAGCGGTTACTGCATCGATGATTTCAGCCATAAATATAAATATTAAAAAAGGTAGGAAGATTTTTCTGTTCAGCAAAAGTGACAAAAAGCAGATTACAGAGTACCTGATGGCTCAACACAAAAGTTTTGTCTCAAATACAGATAGTTTTGAGGATCAGTGGACAAAGTTCAAAACGATCGTACAATATGCGTTAGATGAGTATGTGCCACGCAAGATCGTAAGAGATGGAAAAGAGCCACCATGGTACAACAACCTAGTTAGAAAACTTCTGCGGAAGCAAAGGGAATTTCACAGCAAACATAAACATAGCCAAAGCCTTGCAGACAAACAAAAATTACGTGAAGCGAAATGTAGTGTGAGGAGGGCTATGCAAGAGGCGTTCAATGAATTCGAAAGTAAAGTTCTGTGTACTGACTTGGCAGAAAATCCTAAGAAATTTTGGTCTTATGTCAAAGCGGAAGGTGGATCAAAACAAAATGTCCAGACACTCTGTGACCAAAATGGTACTGAAAGAGAGGATGACAGACTAAAGGCCGAAATACTAAATGACTTTTTCCAAAGCTGTTTCACAGAGGAAGACTGCACTGTAGTTCCTTCTCTAGATTGTCACACAGATGACAAAATGGTAGATATCGAAATAGACGACAGAGGGATAGAAAATCAATTAAAATCGCTCAAAAGAGAAAAGGCTGCTGGACCTGATGGGATACCAGTTCAATTTTACACAGAGTACGCGAAGGAACTTGCCCCCCTTCTTGCAGTGGTGTACCATAGGTCTCTAGAAGAGTGTAGCATTCCAAAGGATTGGAAAAGGGCACAGGTCATCCCCGTCTTCAAGAAGGGATGTCGAACAGATGTGCAGAACTATAGACCTATATCTCTTACATCGATCAGTTGTAGAATTTTGGAACACATATTATGTTCGAGTATAATGATTTTTCTGGAGACCAGAAATCTACTCTGTAGGAATCAGCATGGGTTTTGAAAAAGACGGTCATGTGAAACCCAGCTCGCGCTATTCGTCCACGAGACTTGGAGGGCCATAGACACGGGTTCACAGGTAGATGCCGTGTTTCTTGACTTCCGCAAGGCATTTGATACAGTTCCTCACAGTCGTTTAATGAACAAAGTAAGAGCATATGGACTATCAGACCAATTGTGTGATTGGATTGAAGAGTTCCTAGATAACAGAATGCAGCATGTCATTTTGAATGGAGAGAAGTCTTCTGAAGTAAGAGTGATTTCAGGTGTGCCGCAGGGGAGTGTCGTAGGGCCGTTGCTATTCACAATACACATTAATGACCTTGTGGATGACATCGGAAGTTCACTGAGGCTTTTTGCAGATGATGCTGTGATGTATCGAGAGGTTGTAACAATGGAAAATTGTACTGAAATGCAGGAGGATCTGCAGTGAATCGACGCATGGTGCAGGGAATGGCAATTGAATCTCAATGTAGACAAGAGTAATGTGCTGTGAATACATAAAAGATAGATCCCTTATCATTTAGCTACAAAATAGCAGGTCAGTAACTGGAAGCAGTTAATTCCATAAATTATCTGGGAGTACGCATTAGGAGTGATTTAAAATGGAATGATCATATAAAGTTGATCGTTGGTAAAGCAGATGCCAGACTGAGATTCATTGGAAGAATCCTAAGGAAATGCAATCTGAAAACAAAGGAAGTAGGTTACAGTACGCTTGTTCGCCCACTGCTTGAATACTGCTCAGCAGTGTGGGATCCGTACCAGATAGGGTTGATAGAAGAGATAGAGAAGATTCAACGGAGAGCAGCGCACTTCGTTACAGGATCATTTAGTAATCGCGAAAGCGTTACGGATATGATAGGTAAACTCCAGTGGAAGACTCTGCAGGAGAGACGCTCAGTAGCTCAGTACGGGCTTTTGTCAAAGTTTCGAGAAAATACCTTCACCGAAGGGTCAAGCAGTATATTGCTCCCTCCTATGTATATCTCGCGTAGAGACCATGAGGATAAAATCAGAGAGATTAGAGCCCACACAGAAGCATACCAACAATCCTTCTTTCCATGAACAATACAAGACTGGAATAGAAGGGAGAACTGGTAGAGGTACTCAAGGTACCCTCCGCCACACACCGTCGGGTGTCTTGCGGAGTATGGATGTAGATGTAGATTTAAATGTAGATGTAGAACTAAATTCTCATGTACAATACTGCTTACAATGTCTAATTACTTTACAAATGGGTTAATATGTTGAATATTTTGTTTTAATTATGTAAAACCTTTACGGCTGAAGAAGCAAAACTCTAAGTATGTTGATTTTATTAGTTTTCCACTATTCACCCATAAATTAATGAATAAGTCAAAACCAAAACTGGTAAACCAAATGTGACAACTCTTTTTGTATGCTGACGCAAGACCTTTTTAAGTCTGCTGGAAATTGCTAAATGCTCTAATTATCAAACAATGGATGAATAGAGTGTGAGTAATTTGCTAGTTTTTCACGTATCTCAATGTTTAAGATGTCATATCTGTATCTACATTACACACTCCACACATAACATATGGTGCAGGGTAAGGGTACCTTGTAACACCCCTTGTAACACCAGAAGTCATTTCTTTCCCTGTTCCACTTGCAATTGGAGAGAAGGAAAAACGACTGCCTGTGTATTACCAAACAAGCCATAATTTCTCTTATCTTGTATTTGAGGTCCTTATGTACAATGTATGTTGGTAGCAGTAGAAGCGCTCTGCAGTCAGCTGCAAATGCTGGTTCTCTAAATACTGTCAATAGTGTTTCATGAAAAGAATGCTTTTTTCTCCCCGGGGATTTCCATTTCAGTTCACAAAGCCTCTGTGTGATACTCATGTGTTGATTGAACCCTGTAATGCTTCAATGTCTCCTTTAATCTGATCTGGTGGGGATCCCAAATACTCAAGCAGTACTTAAGAATGGGTCCCACTAGTGTTCTGTATGTGGTCTCCTTTGTAGATTGCCTACACTTTCCTAAAACTATCCAAATAAACCAAAGTTAACCATTCACCTTCCCAACTACTGTCCTTACATGCTCATTCTGCTTCATATTGCTTTGCAATGTTTCATATAGATACATAATTGACATGAATGTGTCAAGCAGCACACCACTAATATTGTATTTGAACATTATAGAATTATTTTTCCTACCCATCTGCATTAACTTACATTTTTCTACACTTAGGGCAAGCTGAGATTCAGCACAGCAAACAGCAATTCTGTCTAAGTTCTCCTGTATTCTTATACAGCCAATCAAAAATGATACTTTCCCATATACTACGTATTATCATCAGCAAACAATCACAGATTCCTGCTTACTCCATACATAATATCATTTATGTATATGGAGAACAAGAGTGGCCCTGTCACATATCACTGGGGCACTCCTGATAATATCCTTGTTTCTGATGAATGTTCACTGTCCAGGACAACATACCAGGTTCTGTAACTTAAGAAGTCTTCGAGCCACTCACATATCTGGGAAACTGTTCTGTATGCTTGAACCTTTGCTAACAGCCTGATGTGGGGCACAGTTTGAAACACTTTCTGGAAATCTAGGAATATGGAATCTGTCATTTTCCCTTCTCCTATGGTATGAGAAAAGGGCAAGCTGAGTTTCACACACGCAATGTTTTCTAAATCTATGCTGATTTGTTGACAAAAGCTTTTCTGTCTCAAGGAAATTTATTATATTTGAACCTAGAATATGTTCAAGAATTCTGCAGCAAACTAATTTTAAGGATATTGGTCAGTAATTTTGCGAGCTTGTTCTTTTGCCCTTCTACTAAACAATAGTCACTCGAACTTTTTTCCAGTCGCTTGGGACTTTGCACTGGGCAAGATATGAACAATAAATATAAGCTAAGTAAATCCAAATTGAGATTCCATCTGGATCTGGCAACTTATTTGTTTTCAACTCTTTCAGTTGCTTCTCTACACCAGGAACGCCTGTTACTCAATACAAGAATCTGTGCAACAGTCCAATGATGGCATGTTTGTACATCCTCCTGCATGAATGATTTCTTGAGTGCAAACTTTTAAAACTTCATTATTTCTTTATTGTCTTATGTTGCCACGTCAGACTGTTGACAAGTAGGACCAGAATTTTCTCAGATACTTAGGAGGACCTTTTGCTAAGTATGACAATGGAAGTTTTTGCATGCTTTGAGCACTGTTGGTTTTTATAAATGCAGGAATTTCTACTAACTATTACCTGTCAACGCCCATAATTCTCTATGTCCACCATATCGAAACTAATGGATGTCCACCCATTGTCTAAGTAGTTTGCTACCAACTGCTTATCTGCTCTTTCCAGCATAAACACTGTCATAGCCTTCTTGTTGGATTTATTAACTTTAGTAAACACTGTCACTTTGATGATATCATAATCAATAATCTTTGTCTCTTATACTACAATGTTTACAAGGTCAGGCATGTTTGTAACTATAAGGCCTAAAGTATTTCCATTTCCAACTATGTGCCATACGATGATATAAATTTGGAGGTACACTTACTGGAATGTGGAGATACTGCAAGCAAAATGTCTTGTGAAAAGCGGTAGTAAAGAAGTAATACATTAAAATGTCTTGTTTGATGCTGGATCCTGACTGCATGAACAGTGAAAGTGTTGTAAGGAATAAACATTTTTCCTTTCATTACTTAGTGGGGATGACAGTGAGAGAAAGTTTTGAGAAGACTTGAAATTATGTGTAACATTTGTTGGAAGTCACACAGTGCTCTCATTCTCAAATAATGGATGAATACAGTCTGAGTAATTCGTGTGTTGTGAGTTAAGCTGGTGCAAGGCATATACACAATGTCTAACTTTATTATTTGACTTACTGTGACAAACCTTTAGATCATAGTCCAATTTCACAAAAACTTTTGAAAAGACTGAAAGTAATGAAATATATCTATAATTAGAGGTGGTTTGCTTTTGTTCAGTTTTATGCATGGTTGTAACTATGGCATATTTAGTCTGTTGATAAATATGTCCTGCACCAGCATTTAATGCTCTGCCAAAGACACCATCACAGTCAGCAGAATCATTACTTTTCACTAACGCGATGATTTCAATAAACTCCTTAGGGGATGAGTTTTTAAACTAATGTTAGTTGGCAGTGCATGCAGTGTCTGCTGAAGAAAATTAAATGCATCTGTGTTTGGTTGATTATTAGTGAGTGCATTCACTGTTCGATACCAATGAGAGAAAGTAATGGCTCAATACCCAGTGGTTAAGAGTAAATCTTATCCTATTTGTTTGAACGATATTGTGATAAAAGAAAACTCTCTAATGTCAGTATCTGCAGGTCCACTTTAAGATGATCATGTAAAATACTATACAAAATACTAATAATGCTTTCTCTATATAAATAGAGACAAATCCCTTATTTATATTTTCGTAACACTTAGTTACTACTTGGCAAGGTGAGCTGGTAATCTGGCTGAAGTAGGAGCTAACTTGCATCACATGGCCAGATACAGTCAAGCTGCAGTTCAAAATAGTGCATGATGTTACATCATATTGTCTAGCAAGTAATGCGATCAGAAAAAGCGACCATAGAAAATACCTTCACAGGAAGTGGTGACAACTTGCTGTTAACATCATTAGTTTTACTAACGGTGAGAATGGGAAAAGTGTGGTAATGCCAACAGAGAAAGCAATGGAAGGTGCAAGCGAATGATGACAAGCAAAAGTTAAGAATGTCAACGGCATGCAAATTATTGAATGAGGAACACTATGCAGAGTGAAGCAGGATTCAAATATCTGCTCCACAGCAGGACATGTAGAATGCTTCACTGATGATATAGATAAATATATTATTAGACAGCAATTCTTGTGATATTATGAAAACACAAAGAACACCATTTTTTAAAAAGCTTCATAGCTTTTGTCACACAGAACTAGGGTGCTGGGCTAGTAAAGAAAAACTTTTTTTCATCCATGGGATTTAATTTTAAAAGGTGCCGGAATGAACAAGTCATTTGATGCAGATGAAAGAACATACTTGCAAAAAGAGCATAGTACATCAGATTCTTTATGAAAAAATGAAGCATAAGAATTAATGTGGCCAATGATTTACTATTTTTCATACACATTACATTGTGAATAAATTGTTCAAAGAGTATTATCAAACAACAGTTCGAGGTAAAATTTCATTGTTATGAATGCAGATTTTCATTTCATGCTCGCTTCTCCTCTATGACTGCAGCAAGAACACTTTGGACTGTTATGTAGAAATGGACATAAAAAAGATGTACAGTAGAGACAAGGAAAGCTGAACAACTGGCATTAATAAGGAGCACCAACCTTCCCCTTTTTATTCCACTGACAAAATTACAGAAAAAGGCTCCTTACCTAATGCTGCCATATGATCTAGACCTGCCAAGCATCTCATTTCCCAACCTAAAAAAATAATGGCTGATGTTTTTGCTGCTATTAAATAAATGTTGTGAGTTACCCTGCCCACTGCAAGTCTCTCCTTATAATGTTGATTCAGTGGCTTGCTCATCAATTTCACTGCTTTAGCCAAAAACACTAACCTCTCAACCACACAGACAGTTTGCTTCTGATGCTGTTCTGACATAATAAGACTTGAAAGGCCAAAAAAGGATGTGTGATCACTACTAAAGGAAAGATACTGCTACGGCCAAAGAAACTGAAAATATAAGAAAATCGGACACACAGAGTTAGCATTACCATCAACGACTAACACAGTAGATGATGAATCAACAGACACCATTGTGTAAAATAGTGACATCATGGGTGAAGGTAGTTCTACAGATTCTGCCTGTGAAGCATTGTGAGCAGCAAAGGACAGAAATATTGTATGTACTGTTGCTGTTCTTGTTCTAAATGAGCTCTTCATTCACTGGAATGTAAAGACTTGTTGAGCATGCCATTACTCAACTTGTAACAATACTGAAGTGTCCGCCACTGCTACCTCACATCCCATCTTCTTGGGCTTAAATATAATGGTGCTGCCATAGTGGACAGATAACCAGTCCACTTCGCCACATAATACTGTCAGTATTTCTGTTGAATATCACACTCAACTGTAGGTAAAGAGAAGCAGTGTTGGCATCCATTACTTTATTTGTGTAAACTGTGAACAGCATCAATCATGACATGTTATGTTGCTTTAAAAAATATTTCCACATATGCTCTAACATGGAATACAGAAACAACATCGATTAATCAAGGAAAGAGCAAAATCCTTCAAGGACTTCACTAATAAAGGCAGAGATTTTCTGCGTCAAATGTAGTTTATGAAAAAGCTAGTAGGTATCCTAAATTCAAAATATATAGTCCAGTATCATCTATGAAGATGAAGAAGATAAATTTATCCAGATGTATCTTAAACGCATTATGTCCAGCATGTAAATGGTCAGTGTGTTTCCTTCTTCCCCACTGAGATGATCTACTGTAATAGTAAAGCTGATATGTTCAATATCATAACAAGAGGTTGTAGTTATGATCCACAAAAGGGCACATAGCTGTAGAGCTCTCTGATACACACACTTTCAAAATTGGGAGCTCTCTAGTTATGATACATGTTTTGTGTGTGTGTGTGGGGGGGGGGGGGGGGGGTGCACATGCGCTCTTATTTTTTATTTTCCACTGTTACCAAACTATGCACTAATGTGAACTGTTGTGTTGCAGCAAGACATAACGAGGAGTGTATCTCCTATGTAACATTGTTTGATTTATCTTGCCTTGGTTAATGACAGACATTACCAGGACAATTTTCAAGGCTCTGTTATAGCAGAATCCCAGGCTGTCTTACAATTAATGATGTGACTTTCATGTTCATATATGCTGCTGAAGGAATATTTAGAAGGGATACACTAGCGAAATGAAACTGACAGTGCAAGGTAAATTAAACAGGGCATTGAAAGACCTAAAGTGAAACGAGGCCCTTTGAGAAAACAACATTCAGAATAATAATAATAATAATAATAATAATAATACCCCTGTATTCCTTTGGGAGAGCAGCCATGACAAAATTATTACTCTACTCCATCTGGTGTGCTGGATGTACAAGACAGATAAAATACCTTAAGACTTCATGAATAATGTGATAGTTCAAATTATAAAGAATGTAGCTGCTGAGAGGTTTGAATGTTACTCAACTATCAGTTTAATAGGTTGTCGCTGCAAAATACTAACCCAAATTATTTACTTCTACGAGAAGGCAATATGGGGGAATCTGCTTCACTCGATGGCAGTGCCACCTCCAGATGAGTATCTCCCGCAGCACGCTGCCAGTGTGGCCTTGTTCTCTTGTGCTTCTAGTGATGGTTCAGTTATTAAAACAGCAGTAGCAGTAGCAGTAACAACATCAACATCAATTTAAACAGCAACAATGGCAGCTTCAGCTACAACAGCAACAGCAGGTTGAACAGCAACTACAGCAGTTTGAGCTACAACAGCAGCAATTAGATTTTATTCATCAGTTTTATTCTTCAGTTAGAGCATAGCAGAGTGCCATAGTCAATCCACAACCGCTCTTGGAACACCAACCAGCAACCCCATCATTTCCATCGTTTGAAAAGGCAAAAGACGATGGCGACTCTCATATGTGATGTTTACAGCTATATCTCACAGTGTTCCAGGTAGTGTACCCGTCTTTCCAAAAGTCTTTTATTATTGTCTTGGATTTAGCCCGAAAAATTTCATTTGCTTCAAAAACTTGCATGTTGAAGCAGCCAGTGACATTGTCATTTTCTGAAATGTGTGAATTGCTCAGTGCTTATTACCTGAAGCAAACCCATGTAATTACTTCCTGGATGGAGTTCCACAGATGCCAAAAGAAACAACACCAGTCCTATCAGATGTGTTTGGCTGACCTCCACAGTTTAAGTAGGAAGTGCAAATTTATTTGTGCTTGTTGTCAACATTCCTATACATACGCTCCAACATGCAATGTCACTGTCTGTTCTGCTCTGAAGAGCGAGGTATGTTGAAAGGCTTTGTGGTTCGAAGATCTGATAGTAGAGGTGGTTTTGGCTATAACTTAGGCATTTGAATTGTCTCTGGCTGCAAGGGAACAGTTTGAGGATGTCATGGAAATCATGTTTGTGCATACAGTTCCACAGCAACAGCATTATTCAACCTGGTCATGCTCATCGGATTCCTGCCATTCGCTGTTGGACAGTGGCCCTCTTCCAATACAGGTTCCCCTTGTGTCCTGATTGTTTCCATGGGAAGGGCCATAGTCACTGTCCCCACCGGCAGGCACAGTGCATGGCCTGTCATAAACACGGCCATACAGCAGCTGCTTGCCTTAGCTGCCCATGCAGCTGTCCTCGGTCATGGATGTGGAGTTTACAGATGTCTGTAGTGTTCCGGCAGTGCATGGCCAGCAACTCAGCATTCCCTGCAAGATTTATATTACGCTGTGCATTAAGCTATAGCCATTCTGTTTGCAGGTTGATAACAGGGCCATTGGGTCCCTCGTGAATCTTGAAACCCACCACCACTTGGATGGACCAGCTCTTTCCTAAATTGATCGTTGTTTGGTCAGTTGTTCATGCAGTTGATGATCAACGTTGTGTATCAGCTTGTCATGAGGGCGATCACGTTTTTGGGAGTGACAATGCAACATCAGAAAACATTTCTGGTCTCGACACATTCATGTTTCACGTTCAGGATTCTATGTTTCTTGTTTCCCTCTGCATTCTGTTCCAGATATTGGATGAGCTCTGGCACAAGTTCAGGTCTTTGTTTTTGCCTCGACTACACACTGCAGAGGACAACAAGGCTCATATAATGCTTAAACCTACAGCCATTCGTACATTTTGTCATGTTTATCTGCCCCTTCTGTCCTGCGACCAGATGTCAAGGTCAAATTGGATGGATTGCAAGACATGGGAATCACTGAACCAGTTCATTATAGCCAGTAGGCTATGCCTCTGGTGGCAATTCATAAGCCTACAGGGGTGCTTCATTTGTGCTGGGATTTTAAGTCCACCATTAACGCCCAATCAATAGTCGATTTCTACCACATTCCACGAACCACCGAAATTCTCGTGAAGCTGGGTGGTGATGAGTGTTGTTTAACAGTTGACTTGGGGAAGGTGTAGCTGAGGTCTTGTCTCAATTCTACCTCCAAATAAATCAACGTCATTAACACTCTCTTCAATTATACCATTATACATGCCTGCCTTTCGGCATTGCAACTGCCCCTGCCATTTTTCAGATCCTTAGAACACCTCACACAAAATGTCCAACGCTGCACAAACTTTCTAGATGACATCATTGTCACTGGTCGCTCACAGCAGGAACATCTCACTAACCTTTGTATGTTTACTAAGCTGCAAGTGGTGGTCTTAAGTGCAATCTGCAAATGCTGAAATTTTTTCACAGGGAAGTCGAATACCTGGGTCACCTTATTTCGAATCATGGCATCAAATCTATGGAACAGCATGTGGCAGTGATTTCCAACCATTCTCTACCACGGAACCTGGTTGCTTGATTTGGGGGAGGGGACCAAAGAGCGATGTCATGGGTTCCATAGGATTAGGGAAGAGTGAGGAAGGAAGTCAGCCATACCCTTTCAAAGGAACAATCTCAGCATTTGCCAAGTGATTTAGGGAACTCACAGAAAACCTAAATCAGGATGGCTGCACATGGGATTGAACTATCATCATTCCAAATGTGAGTCCAGTGTGCTAATAACAGCACCACCTCGCTCAGTCACACAACCTGAAGGAACTCCAGTCGTTTCTGAGTAAAGTAACTTGTTATTTAAAATTTCTCCACAGTGTGATGGATATCATGCATCTACTCAACAACCTGTGTAAAAAAGGTTGTTCCTTTCATTTGGTTGAAGGACTGTGACAGAGCAGCATAAAGTCGCTACTCAATTCACTGGTGCGAGTTGGCACTTTTACACCAGATTTGGGACAGTCTTGGTTCAGGAAAATGCTGACAGTTCAGAACAGCCTATCATGTATGTCTCAAAGATGTTGACAGCTGCATAACACAATTCTTCTGAAATCAAAAAGGAGGCTTTGGCCATTATGTATGCAGCCTGAAAGTTCTACATCTTCAACTATGGCAACAAATTCCATCTCATCACCGATCATAAGCCGCATGTGGCATTTTTTGGCTCTTGTTCGCACCTTTGTGGCAGGATTGGGCTCCAGCATTGAGCTTTGTTTTGGAGTGTGTGTCACTATGAGAGTCACTATAGATTGACAGCACAGCATACAAATGTGGCTGTGGTTTTTGCACTTGCCAATGGGACCTGACCCAGCCTTCAACAAGGCTGAGTTGTCTGTTTTCAAATCAATGATCATTTGCAGCAAGTGGTGGATTGACTTCCAGTGATGGTGCATTGCATAGTCCAGGCCACCTGTCAAATCCTGTGCTCTATCAGGTGACGCAGTTTGTATGTGGTGGCTGGCATGAGCATTTGCCTGCCAAGGTGTCTGGTCTGCTCTACAATTATTTCCTCCTCCATCATCAGCTGGCAGTCAACAATGGCACAATTCTCCTCAACACCGACACAGACAACCTCGTGTCATTGTCCCTTGCATACTCACTCTCCTATACCATGGGCACTGGAACATGACATGCCTCAAGGTCCTTGCATGGCGATTTGTCTACTGGCCTGGCATTGATTCTGAAATTGAGAAGATTGTTTGTGAGGACTTGTGCTACATGGCCCAAGTCCAGACAGCAGTGGGACCACACCCAGATTGACTTTGCAGACACTTTCTGTAACACCATGTGGTTCATGATAGTTGATGTACTGTCCAGTTATCCTTACGTCATGCGCCTGCATTCTACCATGGCAGAAGCTACTCTACAGGCTCTCACTTAGGTTTCCATGATCGAAGGGCTGCTCCAGACAATTGTTCTGATAATGGGCCACAGATCACTTCGGCACTGATCCAGACTTTCTGTACCCACAATTGTATTATAAACCTTACTTCTGAAACATTGTACCTGCACTCGAATGGGGAGGCGGAGTGTATGGTGTGTACATTTAAGACTCAGTTAAATGTATGGCTGATTCATGAGCAGACTCAGCATTGCCTCTGTTTCTCAGCACCTACAGGACCACCCTGCTGAATGGCCACAGCCCAGCAGAATCCTCCATGACGATCAGCTCCAGATGTTGCTTCATATGCTCTGCTTCACACCACGACCTGATGTGTGTTAATGTCAGTTGAATTATGCTCCAGGCAACCAAGTCTGGGCATGTACTTTGGGTCGGTAACCTGAGTGGGTGCCGATAATGGTGTGTGCAATGTTATAGTCAGCGGAAGCTCATGGTGAATGCCAGCGGGGTTGCCCCTCTTTTGCCACCAGAACCAGCTGCATCCTCAGTGTGGTCCTAAAACACCCCGTCTGCAGCTGTCAGTGAGGAACACTCCTGTGAGTGTAGCCCCATACTTGGCACATGGCACCTGGCACTACGGGTGTGCCCTGGTTGATGTGCTTTTGGACGACAGTGATGTCAGGATACCGGTGTCTGATGGCAGCTGCCTAGATGCCACCCTTCAGCAGGAGCACTGAGCGCCCATTCCCCATCGTTTCAACCTCTTTCCATCACTACCAACACCACATCTGCTGCATCATCACCATCTGTGGGGTCTTTACTGTGCATGGCTTGCTACCATTTGGGCCCCTTCGAGTTGTATGTCCTGATGGGCCAGAGACAACTGGCCCCCAGTCTCACAACAATAATGGTTGCAGACGAGCCAGTGGTGATGAGTACCATTGACTTTCAGCTGATATTGACATATGGCCACTACAGTTGGGTCATCTAGGTGGACCATCTGGCCTCCTTGGCCATGACAGCCCGTCGTCGGCGAGCCCACATGGTTGGTCCTCCACTTTCATTCACCAATGCCTGCTGCACCAGCTCCCTGGAGGAGGCGAGGGATGTGGTTGTGTGCCACCATATGCTGCCACCATGTTCGCAACATTCTCAGTTGGTGCCACCCCTGAGAAGGTAATATAGGGGCACCTGCATCACGCGATGACAGCCCCTGATGCCAGATGAGTGTTCCACCTATACACCACCAGTGTGGTCTTGCTCACTTGTGCTTCAGCCATGTTAAGCAGAGGTTTCACTCTGAGACTTGGACATTTACATTTAATTGTAGGCTGAACAATACTTGTGATCAGATTTGACCTGAACTTGTATTCTTCAGTTAGTGTTCTTTCATGCTTGTGTGATTCTGGTTCTTGGCTCACTGCCGCTGTTTATATTTGTGTGTTGTTCTTGTCAATAAAAAACTGTAGATACTACAGCAAATGTCCATGGATTTGCTTTCCCCTTTCACTAATGTCCATATCATTCCACCCACTGTCTTCTGTTGTGCTCCCCACATACTTGAAACTTTTCACTTTTTTTTGTGCTTGCCTTGTAATACATGTTCAGATATCCATTGCTTCTCTCTTTTTATTCCTTGTTGTGACTATCACTTCACACTTCTTTGCATCATTCCACCACTTGTTCCCATATATTTAGCCTTTCTTGTATTTCTCCTCCTCCTCCCATTTCCCCACAGTATTAAATCAACTGCAAACACCACTGCTGTCATATTATCTCCATTTGCACTGCCCCTCCTGTCATCCACAACATTGACTGAGCAACCTTTACCCAGCTTGGGTGATTACCAGGATACTTCATAAAACATGACATTAGAATTGGTGAGTCAGAATCCTTTTTCACAAATTTCTTATGTCAACTTTTATTTGACAAAGTAACACCAAATATCTAAATGCCTGACGCTGAAAACAGCATGAAGATTTTAGACATAAGGGTCGTTCACACATATGTACTATGCTTTTACATATATTGAAAATAGCACTGTCATATGAAAGTGAATATTTTCAAGTTTTCTATTACTTTGCTTAATTAAACACTACATTTTAGTCACACTAAAAGTTTTCCACTTTTCCAACAATTCTATGTTCTATTCTGGAAGTTTCCATCACATCTATACATATTACAAGATAAAAGCCCCCAACCTGGTTTTTCTGTCTATGTGTAAAGCATAATTTCAGGAACTTGATATGGTTCCCATTAACAAACAGACTTATTCTTGAGGAAGGTCTGCTATGCAAGACAAGTTGTCCAGCTGTAGATACTTAGTATCACCTGTATGAAGCAGGCATGGGTTGCTAGTAACTTCTACTTTGCAATAACTGTGTTGTGCTTTCCTACAGCAATGTGTAATCTCCAATGTTGCTGATTTTTAATAAGTTGTTTGCCTGGCTTACGACTTCATCTCCAGTGAAGGTGTCCAGTACTAATACCTTCTACAGATTTCTACACAACAAATGGTGACATTTTTAGAATGTACTCTTGTGGTGTTTTACAACAATACCTTCATTCTTGTATAATGGCTTTGTTCTGGTACTATTTCTGATCTTTGATCAGTCCTCATGTTATGGATCTGATCAAGGCTGCCATTACTTTTTTGCTGAAGTGACCACCATAATGTGTGATGTTGTTTATTTCAGTGAGTGTTGATCTTTGTTTAACCACTTAGCTTGTGGGAATAGTTTAAACAGCTTCTTTTCATTCTTCTCCTGTCTGGTCAAGCCATGTAGGTCCTTGGCATCAAATGTGGTTAATATATATCTTAATAAATCAAACCTGCAATGGGAGGACTGGTTGCAGCTTCCATACACTTTGTGAGATACACAAAATCAGAAAGAAATTCCACCTTACCCAGGACTTAGTTTGTTTATTTTTGCTTTAGTTGAAGATATTTCTTCCCTTTCTATGCTATCGTTAGCAATTTTTTTTAAATTGTTATTCTGTCTCGTATAACACTGTTATTTTATGCTGGTAATTTTATCAATACCAAGACAGGCTGTATATGTATGGTACATAAAAATCTATCTACACGAAACAACTGATACTGTTATATGAGACAGAACAATAAACAAAAATCCACTGAATACACGGTGAGTAGAAGGAAAGGTACATACTTTGAAAGGTGATTCTGACCAAAAACCTTAATATGGACATGTGCCTATTCTGAATGGTGTCCAAGACAGAACACATTTAACATCACTTTTGTACATTTTTCTTGAATAACTCAAAAACCACACCCTCCAGGGAAACGTGTCACAGTACAAAATTACACTACATTAAATTTCATGCAAAAAATGGTTCTATTAACTTCTTCTCTAAGGCTAATAGTTTGCACAAAGAGAGCACAAGAATATCGAAAATCTAACTCAACAAGAATATTGAAAATCTAGCTCAACACGCATGCGCTGTAGCTTACGTAGTTTGTGTGGGCCATACCCTACCATTACAAGTTTCTAGCCATGATGGAACAGTCATTTATTTAAACATTTATTTATCATGTTCTGCGGGACCACTTCAGCCAAAGCTAATTGGTCACTGAAAGAATCAGTTTGCAGTTTACAGAATGCAAATTAGAAAATTTATAAACAAAAAACTGAAGAATTAATAAAACATAAAAAACAGAGAATACCTGCATAAATAACAAATTACAGAGAAAAGTTATCAACTACTGTGAGAAACTCCTATGCATAATAGAAGTAGTGTGTCACAAGGAGACATTTCCACTTGGATTTTAGAATATGGGGTTTATCAATCAATTTCTTCAGTTCTACTGGAAACCTATTCAAAATAAAACATGCTGAACAATGTGTACCTTTCTGTGCAATGCTTAAGAAAGTGTTATCCAAGGATATATCATCTTCCCATCTAGTGTTCTTTGAATGAATGTTGCTGTTTCTGTTGAATTAGTCAATATTCTTCACAACAAAACCCACGACAAAATGAATACATGCACAAGAACAGCAGAGTTAGAATACTTAGGCATCTGAACAATGGCCTACACGAAGTTTGAGAACTAACACTGCAGATAAGTTTGACTGATTATTTCTGAGCTAAAAATATTCTTGATGAGTGCAGAGTGTTGTCACAAAAATAACATAATACAAAATAATAGAATGAAAGGAAGCAAAGTAAACGAGGTTCTGTGCTTCAGTACCAGAGGCAGTGAAGATAATTCCTATGGTGAAGGTAGTAGCATTCAGTTTCTGCATTAGGTGTTTAATGTGATACTCTCATGATAGCCTTCCATCTACATTCACAGCCCTAAGAATTTAAAATGGTCAACTTCTCTGACTGTCTGACCGTCTTTGGGAATTAAAATTTCATTTTCACAAGAGTTCCATGTCCAAAACTTTATGCATTACATTTTGTTCAAGTTAAGTGTTAATCTGTTATCTGAAAGCCATGTTCTGATGTTAATGACTACCCTATTAGCTACATCATTTATATTACGTTCTCTTCCCTGTTTGTTGAGACTGAATGACAAGCTTCTGCTTTCCACTTGATCATAAAATCCCATAATGTTACGACTTATGCATAATATTTTATTATCTACATAATAAAATGCTTTTGTTAATTCAAAGAAAATTCCGACTGTCCTCAACCTACCACTTACTCTTATTAATGCCTCATGCTGAAAAGAATAAATAGTATTTTCTGTGAATACACCCTTCTAGAAACCTGACTGAGAATCTGGCAGCAAACTATTTGTACTGAGATGTGCCATTACTCTCTTATATATTACTTTATCAAAATATTTAGAAAACACTGAAAGCAAAGGCATTGGCTGGTAATTGTCTATGTTCACCCATTCAAACTTTTCATAAAGTGGCTTCACTAATAAGTATTTCAATCTGTAAGGAAAGTGGCCACACCTGTAAGGTATATCATGCCGGTGACGAAATGCAGAACTAACGTAGATGCACTGATCTTCATAATCCTACTTGAAATTTCATCTTACCAACAAGAGTCTTTACTTTTTAATGAGATAATAACTGATTCAGTTTCATCTCTTCTTGTTTCCTATAGCTCCACGTGACGTAGTTGTCTCAGAACACCAGCTTTGAAGTGTTTTACATATTAACTTGTACCACTAAAATTTTGATTTAACTTGTTAACAATTTATATGAAGTGATTATTAAATATTTTGCATAATTCTGGTACATCACTAACCATTTCTTTGCTTTGTAGATTGAAATATTAGCATGATGATATAGAAAAACAACCAATTTCAATTCTTTTCATGGTTCACTAAGCGTATTATTATCTAAAATATTTCATAAGAACCTGCATTCATTTTACTATTGGCCAAAAGTAGTGTTCCAAACTAAAAGCAGAAAAAAAAAATCACAACAGATCTCCAAATCCTCTGAATTTTACCATCATGAGAACACACTCTAATAAATAGCTTCACAAGCATCTGTCAAATACAGATATGATTATCTGAGAACCATATAATGTACTATGACTTCTCTCTTCACCAATCTTCTTCAAATGTTACACAGATCAATAACAGCATCTTTGGTTGCTCCACACAATATTGTACATTCTTTCTTGTGATTAGTCTTCTTACCAGCAGAACAACAATTAAAAACAATGCTTATTGTCAACAGGTGTTCTATCTCACAATAACATCACAAACAACTTTTTGGACATGTAATTCCTATGGAATCACTCTGATGGACTGACAGAACTATTCATTTTTGTTTCATTCTGACAGAAAACAGACCGATGAACTTTATGCATCGTTCTTAGACTTACACAGCCTTGGAAGTATAGCCTGATGTCGCACAGAGCACGACAAATGAAATGTTGAGGGACTTTTGGATACATAATGTAAAGAATGAGAAAAGAAATTCTTAATTTCTTTTGCACTTTAAAATTGGAAACTGTTTATAACATTAATATAAAACATGATGAAAACTGTGTACAGTACATTTAAATTCTTACCTCTAGGAAGCCTGATCTGAATGGTGCTCTATGGTGTTCCCAATGAAGCAGCTGATTCATGCGTTGGTGAGGGTGTGTGGAATTTAACTGAACAGAACCCAGCTGTGATGGTCTATTGTCTACTTCAGATCTGCAGGTCTCAAATTGCTCACGTGGTTGGCCATTTATATCACATGTACATTCTAATAACTTATGAGTGAGACAGATTTCATTTTCATCATATGACAGTAGGTCCTGGAGAAAAAATGTGTATTAGAACTACTAGAAGTGAACCACATCAACATGCGGTGACTTTTCTATGTCTACAGAAACTTCACTTACAGAAAGTACAAATAATTTGCAGATAAAAATTCCTCTCCCTCTCCCCAAATTTTTTGATGGTTACATAAAGAATTAATATCAAAGGCTTTTGTTTGCAGAAACAGTATTCAGAAATTTCCTGTGACCAAAATAGGTTGCTATGTGCAAATGTGGGGAAAAAAACAACTACACAGAAGATTTCCAGGCTCATGTTGACGATATGTAGTGGCTATATGCAAGTAAAAGTATGCCAAATTTGTTCATAAACTTCACTAACTTATCTGGCAAAACCTGAAGGAAGTACCTACAATAAGTTTCACAAGTGTTTGCTTGTTCACTAACTGAAACTTTTTTGTATTTTGCACCCAATGTGCTTTTTCTAGACAAAGCAGCTCCATGAAATCTCTAAAATCTGATCATTTCATGAATGAACTATTTAGTTTTTTTTTTTTTTTATTTTTCCAACCAGTAGGTTATGGGCTACAGATAAGTAGCAATAGCTTTGTAAAAATTGGTTTGTGTGAAAACAGAACTTAACTTTTCAATTCCTTGCAGCATTACCTGTACATCATTTGATTTTCTGTACACATCAAAAAGTCACTCTGTACATATAGATAACAAAAAACTTTATAATCAATATACAAATAATTCTACCAATTATCTAGTAGATAATGTTAGCAAAGAGTTTTAGTTACCTTCAGATATTATTTATTAATCAAGTGTTGTGTGTGTGGGGTTGTTTTTTTTTTTCCAAATAACAAGGAAGACGGAAATAATTAATAATTAAAGATAACAATAGAACAAAGTGACTGCATATTGAGGCATTGATTATAATGAGCCAAAAAGCGTAATTCAGATATTTTTACTATTTGGTATGACACTATTGCCAGCATTTATCTTTTAGCTACACTTATGGTACTTAGGGTACTTATGGTATATTTATAAGAAGAAAATAATGAAAATAAAGAAAAAATTAAAATTATAAAATTTACTGCAGTTTACACTGTTTTACAGGAAAGTTTTGTGTCATCTCCTGTGTAACAGCCATGTCATCTGATCTCATCATAGCTCTCACACTGTGATCATCTGGTAATATTCAGTCACTTGGGTTAGTACTTAATTTCATATGATTATATATGTTTTACGTAGTGAAACGTTGACAGGGGCTGTACATTTTGTGTGTAGATGCCGGTGGAATTGGTCACTTTCTGGAAACAACAAAAAACTGCATTGGCTGTGGGCTACAGGCTTGAGGCTGCTGTCTTGGACTGCAGTAGCAAAGTGAAACCTTGAACAAAGTATCAAAGTCTGTGGCATTTCTGATACCTCAAGTATCACCTGGCCTCACTGATGTTGCATCTGAGTTGTATGTCTTCACCCAAAGTTGAATGGCAGGCTGTAGCTGTGTCACAAATCTCTGGGCGAAATGGAAATGAGGGTATTGGCCACGAAGTTGCCCCCTTTCACCTGAACAACAGTTATGAGGTGCTATCTGCTGTTGAGAATAAATTGGAGATAACATGGGCATCGAACAGATCCTCTGGAGAGGTCTGGGTAAGTACAGAGGATGAGTACAGTACCAAGTATCAGTTCCATCAGTAGGGAGGCAGTAGAATACTTCAGTGAAATAGCTGGCATTTCAGGTAAGAAGTCTCTTGTGCACTACTGTGTTCCCCATGGGGTCCCTTTTGATATATGGAAACAGTTCTGCCAATGGATAGTGAGTACACTGGCAAATTATGGCTCATGTCATCATCCATAACATTTGCTGCCTGGATTGACAGGCAATTCTCAATTCCTTTACATAGCATGCTTCAGTAATGAAGACAGCTAAGTTCATATGTAATGTGGAAGCACATCTCTTGATTTACAGTATTGTTCTCAGAACCAATTAAGGTCCTCTGGTTTGGATTCAAAAAGAGGGTTTAAACTGGAAGTTCAGCAGAATCTGGAGTGGTCATGGATGCAGATTCCCGGCCACTGGAGGCCACATAAAATAGATATCTTAGGTGTTGTGAAACAACTCAAATCACTTAAGAAAGGCAAGTCTTTCGCTCCAGATGGTATACCAATCAGGTTCCTCTCAGAGTATGCAGACACAATAGCGCCATTCTTAGCAATCATATACAACTGCTCAATTGACGAAAGGTCTGTTCCTAAAGACTGTAAAGTAGCACAGGTCACACCAATATTCAAGAAAGGAAATGGGAGTAATCCATTGAATTACAGACCCATATTACTGACCTCAATTTGCAGTAGGATTTTGGAGCATACACTGTACTCGAACATTATGAATCACCTTGAAGAAAATGACTTATTAATACATAACCTACATGGATTCAGAAAATATCGTTCTTGTGCAACACAGCTAGCTCTTTATTCCTATGAAGTAATGAGTGCTGTCGACAAGAGATCTCCGATCGATACCATATTCCTAGATTTCCAGAAGACTTTTGATACCGTTCCTCACAATCCACTATCAATCAAATTGCGTGCATATGGAGTATCATCTCAGTTGTGTGACTGGATTCGTGATTTCTTCTCAGAGAGGTCAAAGTTCGTAGTGATAGACAGTAAATCATCGAATAGAACAGAAGTGATATCTGGCGTTCCGCAAGGTAGTGTCATAGGCCTCTGATTTATATAAATGATCTAGGTGATAATCTGAGCAGCAACCCTTAGATTGTTTGCAGATGATGCTGTAATTTACCATCTAGTAAAATCATCAGACGATTAATTCCATCTGCTGTTCCTCATTTATATAAATGATCTAGGTGATAATCTGAGCAGCCCCCGCTGAAATTTACCATCTCGTAAAATCATTATACAATCAATTCAAATTACAAAATGATCTAGAGAGAATTTCTATATGGTGCGAAAAGTGGCAATTGGCACTAAACAAAAAAAGTGCGAGATAATCCACATGGGAACTAAAAGAAATACAATAAATTTTGGGTATACGATAAATCGCACAAATCTAAGGGCTGTCAATTCGACTAAATCCTAGGAATTACAATTACGAGCAACTTAAATTGGAAAGACCACATAGATAATATTGTGGAGAAGGCAAAACAAAGACGGCGCTTTGTTGACAAAACACTTAGAAGATGTGACAAACCCACTAAAGAGACAGCCCACATTACACTTGTCTGTCCTCTGCTGGAATATTGCCTTGCGGTATGGGATCCTTACCAGTTGGATTGATGCAGGACATCAAAAAAGTGCAAAGAAGGGCGGCTAATTCTGTGTTATCGTGCAATAGGGGTGAGAGTGTCACTGATATGATCTGCGAGTTGGGGTGACAGTCACTAAAACAAAGGCGGTTTTCTTTGCGGCAAGATCTATTTACGAAATTTCAATTATCAACTTTCTCTTCCGAATGCGTAAATATTTTGTTGACACCCTCCTATGTAGGAAGAAATGATCACCATAATAAAATAAGAGAAATCAGAGCTTGAACGGAAAGATTCAGGTGTTCCTTTTTCCCACACACCATTCGAGAGTAGAGAAGTAGTATGAAAATGGTTCGATGAACCCTCTGCCAGGCGCATAAGTATGAACTGCAGAGTAACCAAGTAGATGTAGATGCCACCTGTGGGAGGTGTGTGCGAGGCACGGTCTCCGCCACACCATCTGACTGCGACTGACGCACAGAACAGCACTGACTGACTTTCTCTGTGTTATTCTAGTTTGTACCATGCTCATCAATTATGTTGTGTCTTGTGGAGTCCCGAGAGGCTATTTTCGCTATCGACCAGAGGTTATGAATAAAGTTATATTTTTGTGTCTTGGATCAGTTTTGTGTATAACTTGGTTATTACAGAACTGGCAATGAGGATGGGATTCAACTGTGTAGTAACCAAGTATTACGCAAAACTGATCCAAGTCACAAAAATATAGTTTATTCATAACCTCTGAATTATAATGATAACAGCCTCTTGGGACTACACAAGACACATCACAAATGATGTGCACAATACAAACTAGAATAACATACAGAGAGTCAATCAGTGCTGTTCCACCCATACATGGGCATGAGTCACAGACGCAGATGGTGCAGTGGAGACCGTGTGTGTGCATGCCTCCTGCAGGCAGGCTCGGGCAGGTACAATTGTCGGCCAACTCAAGTGCACAAGCACAGCAGCACCACATTCGGCACAGTTACACTCACACATACTAGTTGTAGGATACAGTGATTCGTTCTTGCATATCACAAATAGAAAATATTAAAATGATATTATAAGGGGGTGCCCTGAAAAGTAATGTCTCTGAATTTCTTATATATAAAGCTTTTTAAATAAAGCAAACTTTATTAACCTTTTACATCTTCATTCTTCATGTCTATATATTTATTTCTCAACATAGTCATCCTGATGATGAACACATTTTTCCCAAAGAGAGACCAGTTTGTTGATACCATCACTGTAGAATGTCTAACTTTGTTGACAGAGCCATAACCTCGCCCCTGTTTGCACTGCTTCATCACTATTACAGCAAAGCCCTCAAAGCAGTTCTTTTGAGTTTTGGAAACAGATAAAAATCTGTTGGGGACATGGGGGAGAATGATCAATGATAGTGAACCCAAATCATAGGATTGTCGCACATGTTCCAGAGCTAAGGTGTGGTCTGGCATTGTCATGATGAAGGAGTGAGTGAGTCACATCCGGATTATAGCACACTGATTGTCATGCATCGATGTAGTTATGACTGACACTCACGAATAAAGATGTAAAATGTTAATAACGTTTGTTTTATCTGAAAACTTTTAAGAGTTTTCACACAAAAAATTTGGAGGCTTTCCTGTTCAGCATGCTTGCATAATTAACTTCATGAGCATCAATGGTAAGGTCTAGAAATTAATCTCACTAATTAATGATGATAATGATCACATAGTATTTAGAAGAGAAAGATGGCTGTAAATGGAAGTGAATAACTCAAAGTCTTATTTTCTAACTGGAATACAACACTGTCAACGGTGGTGACATTTATCACTGTAAAAAGAGAGAGAGAGATCATACCTAGTGACATTATTACAGATTCTGAACACAGTAACTGGATACCTTTTGTAGATTATCTACTGAAAAAATTGCAATGGCAAGGAACTTTGATGTCACATACAAATATATTCATCATGCTATGATAATAAGGCAAGATTTCAAATTATAATATTACAAAGAAATGCAATGGGTGGCCATCAATTATGCTCAGAAGATGAATGCCTAATATTGCTGCTAGACACATTAAAAAGTGAAGTAACTACTTCTAGTTTTTGAAGCTATTAGTCCCTGCCTCAGGGAAGAAAGCGAGGTGGTTGGAGAAGGATATAGAAGAGGGTCAGGTCACTCAAACCCCAGGTTGAGAAGGACTCACCTTTTATGAGGACAGTGGGAAAAAACTAAATACCATATGAGCAATGCCATGAATCATATGCCGTTTCCCTCAAAAGGGATGTAGTCATTCACTGATGCAGAGATTTAACAAACACCTTCACATTATTGGACTATCTTTGGAGAATGTCCTAGCAATAGCAATCATATGCAATATCTACGGGATTATAAACTACCAATACCACAGATATAGCTAAAATACAATAAAAATGGTGTATGTACGATCATGCAACTGATGTGTAATCAGCCATTGTCATTTTCTGCCATAGCACTTGTGAAATATATGATTCTGAGACAAGTAACACTGTCAAAGAAACCAAGCAGCCACTCCTCCTTAGTGTCATTATTAACAAGTAGTATTAAGGAAGAATATTCACAACAATATTCACAGGTGCCCTAGTTATGTCCTGAATGTTAGCAAGAACCAATTTGTAGAAATTGCCAGCAACATTTCACCATTGGCAGTAGTGTATCAGAGCTGACCATAGCACACACCGGCAGTTCAGCCACAGTGTGGTTCATTCCTATGTCCAAACAAGCACCAAGCACACTGATACTGAAACTATCACTGAACAATATTCCAACATACTTTCAGACTGATATAGAAGCACAATCAGTTTTAATCAACGGTAAAAAAAAGTAAAGTCATCAGCTGTCTACCAATGCAAAGAACACACAGGCAATTGGTCATATACAATAATGGACAGTTCCCAGTAATTGCCATATCACCATGTCTATCATGTATAAGAATGTTAGTAGGAATTTGATGATTCAAGGGGCAGCATTTCCACTGACTTGAAATACAAACTACTCAAATATGTTTCACACCACCCTCATTACTTAATCATTTGTGCTTTTCTACAGTGAGTAGTCTGTCTCAGTACTATTCTCACCACATGAAGCCACTATGTACAGCCACCTGTGTAATGGTTATGAAAATAAAACTGCATTTCGGTATGTACCTTGCAGCGATCACTCGTGAACCAAACCCAACTGATGATCTCTTATGAGTTACACTAAACCAAGGAAAATGCAACAGAACTGCATACTGCCTTTTCAGAGGCAGCTGGGAGAACTTCATCGACTTTGACTCTACACAACTACTTGCACGAACAATCTGGCTTCTAGGTGTCCATTGTAAACAATGGTACAAATTCTTCAACACCCTGGTTTGTGAAAGTGGAACATCTGGAATATGGTATCTGAATCAATAGCATCAGGTTCTTTTCACCAAGGAGGGCAAGATTTGCCTGGCGCCTTTTGATCATCATAGAAGAGCATGGAAGTGACCAGATATCAATGCACATCTCAGAAATGCATTCTGCAAGGAGGTGGGTCAGTCATGTTTCGGACCAGTATCATATACATATGTCTGTCATCATTATTAAGAATAATATGAGTACTATGCAGTACTGGGACAGGATCCTCCAATGGATTGTCCAACCTTAAGTCAATATTTCAGCAACAGGATCATCTTTCAAGATAATAATGCACATCATGCCCATCCTATCAACATCTGCATCCATCGGGCGCTAAAGACTACACTGTTGAGCGCCCATAACACCATATCCATCCATCCATCCATCCATCCATCTGCCTCCATGAGACAGGACTGAACTAGTTTTTTTTTTTTTTTTTAAAAAAAACATAAACAGTCTCCAGCACAATAAAACTTTATTTTTATGGTTACCAGTTTTGGTCAGTTACTGACCATCTTCACACATTATATCATATTGGTAGGTGGTAGGGGTGAACAGAGCAGGCGCTGCCAACTCCACAAATGTCAACTGCTCACCACACTGACACTCATGGAGTTTGTAATGCCTGCCGCCACCTCTCAACATGGTATGAGGACTGAAGGTGGTCAGTAAATGACCAAAATCAGTAGTAAAAAAAGAGGTTTCTTGCAGTTGAGACTGTTTATGTTCATTTTAAAATACTAAGAAAACCTGCTGTTCTCCATGAGAAATGTTCTCAAAAATTACTCAACTAGACTGCACAGCCTGCACAATCTGCTGATATGAACTCAAAAGGATGCGCTTGGGACCAGTTGAAAGTTTCAGCGCATCATCGTAGGAACTATCCTCACACACTGGATGATCTCAGGAGTGCCATCATTGAAGAGTGAGATAGGCTGCAGCAGCAATATTTCACCCATCTGGTGAACAGCTTGCCAAAGAAGATCCAAGTATAGTACAATGCATGCAGCAGAGCAACATATTATTGTGCAGCAAATTTTGATGTCACAGATACAAAGATGTGTACTTTCACAACTGCCTTGCTTTATTTTGATTATTATTTTGCTTTTATTTCAAAGTTAATTTTTCTTTTAGTTTTATGAGACTTACTCATTTATGATGCCCTTGGATCTAAGCCCACAGAAACCCAAGTCGTGGAAAAAATTTTAAGTGGTTTATTTGGGTTACACCTTTTACAGTTTTCAGGTTCCAAACCAAAAACTGAGTCAACCTATCTTGTTTACACTCCATTTTCTGACTTTGACTCATCATAAAAAGAATATGTACCCATGCTTGAACCTGTTCTAGAATGTAAAAAACATTTTCCCTGCATATAATGCAACAAGTGTCAGCTCCTCCTTGCTTTTGCAGGGCTCCCCTCATTTCTTTCTCTGGAGAGAAGATGTGAAAGAAAAGTGAGACCAACTACACAACTAAAAGAACACCATGCCAATTTCTTCTAGCCAATGAGTTGTGTGCATGGTGATTACAAATAAAGCAAGTTCTGCAATGGATATATGTGGCAATTTGAAAGTGACATTGTGTAATCTTATATACATGCATTTCCAGTACCATGCCAAGAATAACTATTGGCAAAACTATCTGGTGACTAGTAGTTTATCACTGGGGCACCACTACAGGTACCCTTAGATAAGGAATAAATAAAACTTTGTGATACTAAAATACAGCATTCAGATTGTGCCAATACAACTGCCTTCCATTTGGCATGGCAAGTGACCAGAAATATTCAGTGGTATGTAGAAGAATTAATACATGTAGCACAATGTTCTGCACACAATGCCAATACTCTGATTACAAGAAGAATGCCAGTAAAAATTATTTGAACAAAGTAACTATTATACCACAAATTCAGGGCTTGGCTTTTCATATTGGTTATGATTTGTTTTCAAAATTTTCACATATGACTTGCCCACCTATTCCTCCCATTCTGATGAGTGTAGATCCATTCCTTGATGATCTCAGAGGAGTTATTGTTTACAGCAGCAAAGAAGGCTGCTATATGAAATATTGTCCTGGGGAAATGAGGAGGCAAAGGGTAGAAGCAGAGTGAAGGAGGACAACAATCATGACTCAAGTGATAAATAAAAACTTATTTTGATATTGACATACAATGATATGAATATTAACACAAACCTTAAGTTCTTCTTTAGACAGGCGAATCGTACTATTGTTCTGTGGATCTACAACTGTACCACTTAGATCAGTCTTGCTTATTTGGCGTTGGAAGATTTTTTCTTCTATTGTACCCACAGAAAGCAGCCTAAGAAAAGAAAAAAGAAAAGGATGGTATAGTGAGAGACAAATGTATATTCACCAGAACATAATATAAAGCACACACACTGACAAACATCTACCTCTACAACAACATGTGGCATGAGAAAAAGTGTATAATCTGTAAGTGTTATCAATTAATTTACATGTTGAACTTTTTTATTTATTACAAAATTATCTCTTGCCATTGCACTTGGTTCAGAATGCATGGTAAATCTAGGCATGTTTTTCACTGGATACTACAACAACAACACCAACAACAATAACCCACTACAAGTATATGGGGAGACTTACAAGTGACATGTAATGCAAATTTTCACAAACCTTAACAATACATTGTCCATACTTGATCATATCTTGTAATCACCTCTTCATTTCTCTCAACAAATTGTCATCCTTTTTTCACAACAAGATTCACATCTTTAACATTTATCTGAGTGGTATAAAGTTACTTGGACGCCTTGAGAACACTTCAAATCACAGGCAGAAAAACCTCCGCGAATATAATTCAAACACATGCTTATTTATTTAATAAATGACATAGAAATTGGTGACAGAAAGCTGTGACATTACATTAGTTAGCTCAGATTAGATTACTTATTCATTCCATGGACCCACAAAAGAGGGGATCCTCCAGGGTGCGGAACATGTCAGATAAACACATTACAAAAATGTAATTAGAAAAGCTTGAGTTTCATTAATTTTAATGATCCTCAGTCAACAAACAGTAAAATTATGTACATGAATTAAAATTAAACTTCTAATAGTTACAGGTTTAATACTTATATCTGCTTTCATTAAATCCATCATTCACACAGTAGCTAGTTACTTGGCTATTACAACCAAGTATTGTCAAAAATTGAAGTAAATTATTCATTTCAATGATCCTCAGTTAAGAACAGTCAAATTATGTACAAGATTTAAAATTAAACTTCCACTATTTACAGACTTAAGACTTACATCTGCTTTCCATACATCCACCATTCACACAGTAGATAGATAGTTGGCTGTTACAATCAAGTATTGTCAAAAATTAAAGTATAATAAATTTTCATTAAAATGGTCTACTGCACTTTTTAAGAAATTCATGGATGGAATAGAAGGAGTTGGCCACCAAAAATTCTTTCAAATTATGTTTAAATTGTGTCTTGTCTGAAACTAAACTCTTAATTGTTGCTGGTAACTTACTGAAAATATGCGCTGCTGAATACTCGACTCCTTTTTGGGCAAGAGTAAGTGATTTTAAATCTTTATGTATATTGTTCTTATTCCTAGTGTTGATACTGTGTACTAAGCAGTTAGTTGGAAAAAGATGTGTATTATTTACAACAAACTTCATTAAGGAATAAATACACTGAGAAGCTGTGATCAGTATGCCCAATTCTTTGAATAGGTTTCAACATGATGTTCTTGGATTTACACTACACATTACTCTTACCATTTGTGGTTCATGGTGTGGGTTCCTGTAGTCATATCCTAGTTCATGAACCACGGGCAACGTATGAGTGGCCAAGTAAGTGGTCCCGACAGTCGGGATACCAGTTACTTTGGAATAAGGCTGGGCATCTCGGACATATTCTGAGTCGTGGTCACCTTTGTGCTCATACGGCAAAGACTACCAAATCCACCGGTTAGTCCCTCAGCCGTTAGGGGTAAAACCCAATGGGACTCGGGGCAAGTAAGGCTAGCAACCTGCTTCCCTGGTCCTTTAAATATGATGCTGGCAACAATCAGAGCAAAATGCCTCGGACCTTTGGAGGTGACAGAGTCCCACCTCTAACTGACAAACCAGGGACTCCAAAGATACGACTTGGCAAACAAATGGTAATGAGATGGGGAGCTATTAATATCAATGGGGGCTACTCTGGGAAGAAGGTAGAGCTGGCAGAGGCTGCAAGTAAGATGGGGTTGGACGTTTTAGCTGTTAGTGACATTCGGGTAAGGGGTGAGAAAGAAGAGGAAGTGGGAGAATACAAGGTCTACCTGTCAGGAGTCAAAGCAGGAATAGCACAATGGGGTGTAGGGCTTTACATCAGGAAAGAAATGGAACCCAGCGTAGTTGCAATAAGGTATGTAAACGAACGACTGATGTGGATAGATTTGACAGTGTCTAGCAAGAAAATTAGGATTGTGTCAGTATATTCGCATTGTGAAGGGACAGATCAAGATAATATGGATAGTTTTTATGAGGCACTCAGTGATGTATTTGTTAGAGTAAAGGACAAGGACAGTGTTCTGCTCATGGGTGATTTTAACGCCAGGATTGGAAATCGAACAGAAGGGTATGAAAAGGTTATGGGTAAATTTGGAGAGGATATGGAGGCCAACAGGAACGGGAAACAACTCTTGGATTTCTGTGCCAGTATGGGCTTAGTAATCACAAACTCCTTTTTTAAACATAAGAACATTCACCGGTATACTTGGGAAGGCAGGGGAACCAGATCTGTCATTGACTATATAATAACAGATCAGGAATTCAGGAAGGCTGTGAGGGACACATGTGTATTCAAGGGATTCTTTGATGACACTGATCATTATTTAATCTGCAGTGAAATTGGGATTGTGAGGCCGAAAGTGCAGGACGTCAGGTCCATTTGTAGGAAGATAAGAGTGGAGAAACTTCAGGATAAGGAAATCAGGCACAAGTACATAACAGCGATCTCAGAAAGGTACCAGTTAGTTGAATGTAGTCAATTACAGTCATTGGAAAAGGAATGGACAAGGTACAGGGACACAGTACTAGAAGTGGCTAAAGAATGTCTTGGAACAGTAGTGTGTAAAAGTAGGATGAAGCAAACAGCTTGGTGGAATGATACAGTCAAGGCAGCCTGTAAAAGGAAAAAGAAGGCGTATCAAAAATGGCTACAAACCCGAACCCAGGTAGACAGAGAAAGTTACGTTGAAGAAAGAAACAAAGCCAAACAGATAATTGCAGCATCCAAGAAGAAATCGTGGGAAGACTTTGGAAACAGGTTGGAGACTATGGGTCAAGCTGCTGGAAAACCATTCTGGAGTGTAATTAGCAGTCTTCGAAAGGGAGGTAAGAAGGAAATGACAAGTATTTTGGACAGGTCAGGAAAACTGCTGGTGAATTCTGTGGATGCCTTGGGCAGATGGAGGGAATATTTTGAAGAGTTGCTCAATGTAGGTGAAAATGCGATCAGTAATGTTTCAGATTTCGAGGTAGAATGGGATAGGAATGATGATGGAAATAGGATCACATTTGAGGAAGTGGAGAAAATGGTCAATAGATTGCAGTGCAATAAAGTGGCTGGGGTGGATGAAGTTAAGTCGGAACTCATCAAATACAGTGGAATGTCAGGTCTTAAATGGCTACACAGGATAATTGAAATGGCCTGGGAGTTGGGACAGGTTCCATCAGACTGGACAAAAGCAGTAATCACACCAATCTTTAAACATGGAAACAGAAAAGTTTGTAACAACTATAGAGGTATCTCTTTAATCAGCGTTGTGGGTAAAATCTTCTCAGATATTGTTGAAAGGAAAGTGTGAGTATTAGTTGAGGACCAATTGGATGAAAATCAGTGCGGGTTTAGGCCTCTTAGAGGTTGTCAGGACCAGATCTTTAGCTTACGGCAAATAATGGAGAAGTGTTATGAGTGGAACAGGGAATTGTATCTATGCTTTATAGATCTAGAAAAGGCATATGACCGGGTTCCTAGGAGGAAGTTATTGTCTGCTCTACAAGATTATGGAATAGGAGGCAAACTTTTGCAAGCAATTAAAGGTCTTTACATGGATAGTCAGGCAGCAGTTAGAGTTGACGGTAAATTGAGTTAATGGTTCAGAGTAGTTTCAGGGGTAAGACAAGGCTGCAACCTGTCTCCACTGTTGTTCATATTATTTATGGATCATATGTTGAAAACAATAGACTGGCTGGGTGAGATTAAGATATGTGAACACAAAATAAGCAGTCTTGCATATGCGGATGACTTAGTTGTGATGGCAGATTCGATTGAAAGTTTGCAAAGTAATATTTCAGAGCTAGATCAGAAATGTAAGGACTATGGTATGAAGATTAGCATCTCCAAAACGAAAGTAATGTCAGTGGGAAAGAAATATAAACGGATTGAGTGCCAAATAGGAGGAACAAAGTTAGAACAGGTGGACAGTTTCAAGTACTTAGGATGCATATTCTCACAGGATGGCAACATAGTGAAAGAACTGGAAGCGAGGTGTAGCAAAGCTAATACAGTGAGTGCTCAGCTACGATCTACTCTCTTCTGCAAGAAGGAAGTCAGTACCAAGACTAAGTTATCTGTGCACCGTTCAATCTTTCGACCAACTTTGTTGTATGGGAGCGAAAGCTGGGTGGATTCAGGTTACCTTATCAACAAGGTTGAGATTACGGATATGAAAGTAGCTAGGATGATTGCAGGTACTAGTAGATGGGAACAATGGCAGGAGGGTGTCCACAATGAGGAAATCAAAGAAAAACTGGGAATGAACTATATAGATGTAGCAGTCAGGGCGAACAGGCTTAGATGGTGGGGTCATGTTACATGCATGGGAGAAGCAAGGTTACCCAAGAGACTCATGGATTCAGCAGTAGAGGGTAGGAGGAGTCGGGGCAGACCGAGGAGAAGGTACCTGGATTCGGTTAAGAATGATTTTGAAGTAATAGGTTTAACATCAGAAGAGGCACCAATGTTAGCACTGAATAGGGGATCATGGACGAACTGTATAAGGGGGGCTATGCTCCAGACTGAACGCTGAAAGGCATAATAAGTCTTAAATGATGATGATGATGATGATGATGATGATGATGATGATGATTACTCTTATTATACACTTCTGTATTCTAAAAATTTTTTCTCGGTTTGTGGAGTTACCCCTAAATATGATACCATATGACATAATGGAGTGAAAATACGTAAAATATGCCAATTTTTTTATATTTATATCTCCTATGTCTGACATCATTCGCATTGCAAACACAGACTTGTTTAGGCGCTTTAGCAGTTCGTTAGTATGTCGCTCCCAACTGAATTTATTATCAAGTTGTAATCCCAAGAATTTCACACTCTCAACTTCTACTATTTCCATGTCATCATATTTTATACACACACTAGAAGGAAATCTCTTGGAAGTTCTGAACTGCATATAGTGGGTCTTTTCAAAGTTTAATGACAGTGAATTGGCTATGAACCACTTACGAACGTCAGTAAAAATTTTATTAGCTGCCCTTTCTAAATTTATATTTGATTTACTATTTATTGCAATGTTTGCATCATCTGCAAAAAAGACAAACTCGGCATCTGGTAATTTAACAGATGACAGGTCATTAACCAAAATACATTTCCTATTTTTGTCAAGCAACATCACCTAAAAAGCTAATTACAAGAAAAAAATCCTCCCTCTGTTGCCATAAATACACTCCTGGAAATTGAAATAAGAACACCGTGAATTCATTGTCCCACGAAGGGGAAACTTTATTGACACATTCCTGGGGTCAGATACATCACATGATCACACTGACAGAATCACAGGCACATAGACACAGGCAACAGAGCATGCACAATGTCGGCACTAGTACAGTGTATATCCACCTTTCGCAGCAATGCAGGCTGCTATTCTCCCATGGAGACGATCGTAGAGATGTTGGATGTAGTCCTGTGGAACGGCTTGCCATGCCATTTCCACCTGGCGCCTCAGTTGGACCAGCGTTCGTGCTGGACGTGCAGACCGCATGAGACGACGCTTCATCCAGTCCCAAACATGCTCAATGGGGGACAGATCCGGAGATCTTGCTGGCCAGGGTAGTTGACTTACACCTTCTAGAGCACGTTAGGTGGCACGGGATACATGCGGACGTGCATTGTCCTGTTGGAACAGCAAGTTCCCTTGCCGGTCTAGGAATGGTAGAACGATGGGTTCGATGACGGTTTGGATGTACCGTGCACTATTCAGTGTCCCCTCGACGATCACCAGTGGTGTACGGCCATGTAGGAGATCGCTCCCCACACCATGATGCCGGGTGTTGGCCCTGTGTGCCTCGGTCGTATGCAGTCCTGATTGTGGCGCTCACCTGCACGGCGCCAAACACGCATACGACCATCATTGGCACCAAGGCAGAAGCGACTCTCATCGCTGAAGACGACACGTCTCCATTCGTCCCTCCATTCACGCCTGTCGCGACACCACTGGAGGCGGGCTGCATGATGTTGGGGCGTGAGCGGAAGACGGCCTAACGGTGTGCGGGACCGTAGCCCAGCTTCATGGAGACGGTTGCGAATGGTCCTCGCCGATACCCCAGGAGCAACAGTGTCCCTAATTTGCTGCGAAGTGGCGGTGCGGTCCCCTACGGCACTGCGTAGGATCCTACGGTCTTGGCGTGCATCCGTGCGTCGCTGCGGTCCGGTCCCAGGTCGACGGGCACGTGCACCTTCCGCCGACCACTGGCGACAACATCGATGTACTGTGGAGACCTCACGCCCCACGTGTTGAGCAATTCGGCGGTACGTCCACCCGGCCTCCCGCATGCCCACTATACGCCCTCGCTCAAAGTCCGTCAACTGCACATACGGTTCACGTCCACGCTGTCGCGGCATGCTACCAGTGTTAAAGACTGCGATGGAGCTCCGTATGCCACGGCAAACTGGCTGGCACTGACGGCGGCGGTGCACAAATGCTACGCAGCTAGCGCCATTCGACGGCCAACACCGCGGTTCCTGGTGTGTCCGCTGTGCCGTGCGTGTGATCATTGCTTGTACAGCCCTCTCGCAGTGTCCGGAGCAAGTATGGTGGGTCTGACACACCGGTGTCAATGTGTTCTTTTTTCCATTTCCAGGAGTGTAAATACAAGTCTCTCAAGCATAATATGCTAACCATGAATGCAATCCTTTCACATTACTTTTGCTGGCACTCATCCCTGAGCTCCAAGACAGTTCCACTATGAAAGTTACTCAGAGCTAACTGCAAATTTTGAAATCTAATGATTTAGAAATTTGAAAACTTCCATGAGTTGTCTCCAAACTATTCTGCTTCAAAATTGTTGCATGACTTCTACTCACTTTCCACTTTTTTTTATTTGTCATTTCTCTACTCGAGGTGGCAATTTGAAGAACTCATAACTGTCTTGAATAAAATATGAATCCCATAGATTCTTTTACTAGATATAGTCTCCTAATGTTCCTTACCAATTTCTTCAACTTTATTGGCAGCAGTATTGGTCACACTAACTTGTCTGTCTTGTTGATAATTCCATACATGCAATGCGTCCAGTAGTTTGCTTTGAATATTTTATGTGCCTCACTTTCTACACTTTACTGTTAGCTTTTATTATAAAGCTTGGAGGTTTCCAAATCAATCCTTTAAACACGGGAGTTTTTCCCCATGCATTATTATATAAGATAACAGTGTAGGCTGAAGCAATGAATTAAAATTTGTACCAGTGATGGGATTCGAACTCAGGGCTCCTGCTTACTAGGTAGATGCACCATCCATTGCATCACACTGGTGCTATGGCTACCACAGCTGCATGGACTACCGTAGTACATCTCCCTATGATAAAGGTAGAACTCAATATGTTTCAGGAATATCAACTGTATATGATTAATTTAAGATACTTATATAATTGTTAGCAAACTTTGATCACATTTGAGTCTTCTATTAAAGTATTTCAATTTTACCACCTAAGGTTATAAGTCTAGCTGCCTTCAAACTGTTAACTGCATCAGTGCTGAAAAACAGAGATACACTTACTACCCACTATCTCCTAGATAACTGCTTTATTGTATACTACATTTCTGTTGCTGCTCCAAACTAATGTTTGCGCTTATCCTAATATCCTCAACTGTGGCCACTACAACGCAAGTTTTTCTCCAGGCCTTGTAACTTCTGGCAAGCACACTAGTGTTGATTTCTAGTCCATTTCACATAAATAATACAAACAACAGTGTCAAACATTGGGGTGCCTCCATAATCTTCTATAACAAACATCAGGTGTGAAACAAATCCTACTCTCTTCAGTAAAGAGCACCACATACCAGTGATCCAGAGTCAATTCAGGTCCCCCTTCGTCCCCTGGTTACACATCAGTGATGGGGTGAGGAAAAGGAGGGTGGAGAGAGGGGCTACATTGTTGTTCATAAAAGCATGCCAAAGTCTTCGTATGCAGATGGCTGTGTACTGTCAGGTCAACACAGCCCTTCCTGCTGCCTCCTCCTCAGGGTACCGATGAGAAATAATTTGTAGCTAAGGGACATCAGCTGGTGTTGTTGAACATAGATGACCAATAAAAAGCAGATCCATGTTTTATGTCTTATGATACCAAATGAATGTTAAAATTACATCAGTTGGTGTAAACTAATTCGGTGGGCAACTTCTTATGCTGAGAGCTCTTCTTACTGTAAAGTGACAATTTGTACTTGGTCTTAAAAAAGAACTATCCAATCTGACATGTCAAAATCTGCCCTGAAATTTTTTATACAGGAAGAATACACTGAAAGAAATACAATGTAATTAGCAGTTGCCTTTGTGGTATCGTTAAGTGTTAACAACGGAGATAAAACTAAACTAATTTTCTTTTTGTGACAGTCTTTTTGTTGTGCCTATGTGCAACGCAGCATCTCCGCTATGTGGTGAGTAGCAACTTTCCTTTCCATAATATTGTTACATTCCATCCGGGATTTTCTATTGTTTGACCCAATTTTCTTTTGGTTTTCTTAGTACACTGAAGGAAAAAAAAATGACACACTAAGAAGGAGTTGTGCAACATAAACAAAAGTTGGTAGGTCTGTTTCTATAGTTGAAAGATGATGTTTCACACCAGTCACATAAGAGTGGTGCTAGCAGTGCCACTATGAGGATGCAAATCAGGTTTGCTTTGAATATGTGCTGTAACAGTCATGAGCATTAGTTACCTTTGAAATAGAACATCAAGAGTTGATGTTACTCTAAAATACCTTTAAGACAACAAAGACACCATTATCAACACCTCACTGAGTTTGAACATAATAGGACAACAATAAATTGGACGTTTCATCCACGATACTGCAGAAAGACTTGGCTAGGACGCAGGCAATGTACATGACTGCTGTCAGCAGTCATCACAAGAATGTACAGTCACAAGAAGACTGAGCTGTGGATGGCCTCGTGGCACTACCAAGAGGGAAGACCATCTTGCAGCCCATCAAACTGCATATGCAGCAGCAATCTGAGCAGCAGCTGGCACTACAGATCTCACTTGAGGGCAGGGTGGAGGTCTGTTATGTTTTCGTTTTCTGGTGAAAAATGTTTCTGCCTAGGTGCCAGTGATGGGCTTGTGTTGGTTGGAAGGAGGCCAGTTGATGGCCTGCAACCAACCTCCATGCATGCCAGATGCACTGGACCTACACCTGGAGTTATGGTCTCAGGTGTAATTTCACAAGACAGCAGGAGCACTCTTATGGTTACCCATGCACCCTGACTACAAATTTGTATGTCAGTCTGGTGATTCAACCTGTTGTGCTGCCATTCATTAACAGCATTCCACGGGGTGTTTTCCAACAGGGTAATGGTCACCCACATACTGCTCTTGTAACCCAATATGCTCTACAGGATGTTGAATCTTGCCTTGGCCTGCTCAATCACAACAACCATCTCCAATTGAGCATATATGGGACATCATCAGTAAACAATTTCAGTGTCACCCACAAACAGCATTACTGTCCTTGCACTAACCCGATATTCAGAGAATCAATCAAAATCTGTAAAATTAGACAGGCTATTTTCTGGGTTGGCAGTCTATATCAACGTATAGCGATGTTCCACATGATAAAGTACTTTTATATTGCCTGATAATTGTAAACAAGAGAACAATACACAATATGTAGTTCACCAGAGCCATCATATTTATTTCGAAAACTGGATGTTAGATTTGTCCACTTAACTTCCAGCACTAACTGCAACACTTCAAGAAAATAATTTCAATCAGAAGAGGTGAGAGTGTTGAAATAACAAGGTGAGCAAGATTAAATAACAGGAATTCTTAGCTCCTGATTGAACTTTACTTCGCCACCTGATACCACAGTAAAGAACCAGTGGAACATAGTATGTGGCATGCATCAACAACAACCAAAAATAAATATGGCTGGGAGTAAGGAAATTTTACAAAGAACAAGAACAGCAACCAGAAATTTGAAAGGATAGGTGAATTTTGAGTAAATATATTTGCAGGAATTGATAAACAGCTGAAATTACGCTGTAGTGTAAAATCAATTGCTAACACTGTGAATCAAGAATATTTGAAGAGGTTTGGGTAGAGTGAGAGTGAGTGTGTGTGTGTGTGTGAGAGAGAGAGAGAGAGAGAGAGAGAAAGAGAGAGAGAGAGATAGTGTGTGTGTGTGTGTGTGTGTGTGTGTGTGTGTTCGGATCTTATGGGTGCTCAACAGCAAGGTCATCAGCACACTTACACTCATTAAAGCCAAAGAATGTGGATCAAATATAAAAAAAATCATCATGTACTCATCCTCTCACTACAATCCCACTCACACTGACCACACAATCGCTATCTCATGAGCGCTAAAACAACTTAGAAAGAGGGAAAGTATGTATACATGAAATTAAAACACAAGTAAAATGACAAAGGAGCTAAAAGAAAAGCACAAGGAAATGTCACTGGCTGACCCAATTATTTTTTTTTTTTTTTTTGGGGGGGGGGGGGGGTGGAGCCAGTCACCCTGTTAACACATTAAAACCATCTCCCTAAAATCTTGGCCAAAACATTGGACAATTCACAAAGCTTTAAAAATTGAATCACATTTGTTTGAATGTCACTTAAAGGGCAGATCCAGTGGCAAATCCAAGTGATCTAATAAAATGTGGCACACAGTGATCTGTACACCATAAGCAACACACATTGTAGGGTCCTCTCGCCAGTGCAAGAAGCCATGCATAATGGGTTTGTGGCCTGTGCAAAGATGTGTAAGGAGGACCTTGTGCCATCGACATGGCTGGAAGGAGGTACACAATGGCTGCATTGCCAGCAACTTGTCTTCCCATCAATGCATGACCTTATACCTCAACAGTGAAGTGAGAGCCTGCAGGGGGATGGCATATTGAAATAACTTGAGGTTCACGACACACCTCCTTGGCTGCTAGATTCGCCTGTTCATTCCGTGCAATACCCATGTTCCCTGGTACCCAGCAGGAAGATACCTCCTTTCCCCATTGTTGTATATGGAGGGGGGAGATCCTCGATATTCTGGACTTTATCTGTTGGGCACAAACATTGTAGAGAGTGAACGGCAATCAGAACAGACAATAAATTTATCCCTGGAAGAATTGTCTTATCTGCTCCAGTGCCCACAAGATTGCATGTAATTCTGTATTGCAGACAGTAAATTCTTGAGGCAGTTGAACCTTGAGGACATGATCTGGAAAAACAGCAGAGCAATCAACAGAGCCCCCGCCCCCCTGTTTAGACCCATCCATAAGGAAAGCTACATAATTGTGGTGCTCATATAAAAGGTAATACAATCTCTCCTCTACTGCACTAAATCTAAAATTATTCTTGGCCTCTGCAGTAACCAGGGCAGCAGATGGTTAAAACTCTGCATTTGTGGTTGTAGTTGCTCCACTCCAAGTGACGCCAGCACATGCTGCACACGAATCCCAAATGGCTTTGCTGCTCGTGGACAATGAGAGAAAAGGGGGATGAGCAACTTTATGGTATGCAGGTGAATTTGGAGCTTCGAATTGTAAGTGGCAGTTCTCCAGCCTCAGCACAGAGACTGGGTATGGGACTGGTCCTTATAGCATACTTGGCTAGCCTAATCCCTTATTGGTGGACAGTGTCAGTGATCTTCAAATAAGAAGGCCTCACTGATCTGTGTACTGTGCACCCGTTGTCTAACCATGATAGCTCTATAAAACTGGAGCATATGTACCCTGTCTGCTCCCCAAGACCTATTGCTACGGCACTTTATGATGTTCAGTGCCTTCGGGGTTCTGGCTTTCAAGTGTCTCAGGTACAGCAACCATGACATTTTGGGGTAAAACATGAGATCCAGGAATCTCACCAAGTCTCTAAAATATAGAATGGTGTCCCTCGTATGCAAGTCAGGTAAATTACAAATACGATGAGAATGATTAAAATGAACACACACACACTAACCTGCACAAAACTGAAAACCCATCTTTGCAGTCCCCTCATGTAAGCTCCCCAATGCAAGCTGTAACTGATGGCTCACTGGTGCAACACTGGAGGAGGAATAGAAAATAGCAAAACCATCCACAAATAAGGAGCACTGTACAGGGCTCCTTACCATAGACATGATACTGTTTATGGCTATGGCAAAGAGAGTAACACTTAAAACACTGCCCTGGGGGACACAATTATTCTGCTAAAAACAATATCACCAACTCGGATTCTAAAAACCCGCTGGGACAGGATAGACAGTATGAAGATGGGGAGGTGGCACAAAAGCCTCATTGATGCAGTTGTGCAAGAATACTGTCTCTCCACGTAGTATCGCAGGCTTTATTAGTATTAAAGAATATGCTAATACACTGATTTTTATGCAGGAAAGCCCACTGAATAGCTGCCACTAGCAGGAAAAAGTTGTTGATAGTGGCAACGAAACACCAGATCATGGCTTGCTTTGCCAGTAGTTTTTGTGAAATGTTCTGCCAGTGCCTGAGCAATGTCCTGGGGCGTTGCCTGGAGACATAACTGTTTCAGTACTGCTGCTATTGATAAACGACTGTGATTATCAGAAATCCTCCAGATGGCTTCCCATACTTTTGTAGAACAGGTGGAACAATTAATGGAGTCCAGGAACTGTGCTCTATTTAATGGAACTGTGCCAGGAACTGTTGCTCTACTTAATTATGTGTCGAGTCTTGGCTCTTGCAACTCAAAAGGCTGTGACATTGTCCGCTATTGGGCGGCATTTCAACCAGCGAACAGCCGCATGCCTGTCCTCAGTCACTGAATGGCACTCATCAGTCCACCAGGGTACAGTTTGCCTCCTAAGATGACCAGAAGACTTGGGAATGGATAAGTCAGTGGCATAATGGATCACTCGTGTGATGCGGTCCAATCATTCCTGGCCGCAGTCGCGGTGTTCGAACCCAGCCAGATGGCTGAACAGTATCCAGTTAGCCACGCTAATAATCCATTTTGGTGGCTGCTCTTCAGGTAACACTCCATCCAGTAGCTGCAGAGCAGGAAATGGTCACTATAATTAAGGTCATCAATGACTTTCCACTGAACAAAGTCTACGAGGGCTGGCGAGCAGAAGGAGAGGTCAATGTCTGACAATGACCCAATAGTAGCATAGCTCACGAGATGACATGAGGCTCTCCTAAACCTGACCATTAAGGCAAGTCGAGGTTGAGCCCCACAAAACATGAAGGGTGTTGAAGGCTCCCAGTATGAGAAATGGTCGGGATAGTTGTTCTATAAGATCTGTGAGTGCCTTAGAGTCTACTGACTCTTCCAGAGGTAAATACAATGAGTAAAGAGTGATCCTCTGACACACATGAACTTCAACAGCAACTGAGCAACTGCTTGCAGGTCAGTAGCGGGGGAGGGGAGAGGGGGGAGGGGAGAGGGGGGATGCAGATGAGTGGTGCAAATTGGTGATAAACATGGCGACTCCTTCCTTGGCTCTTTCCCCTGTTACGTCATCTTTGTGGCACAGCATACAGCCCCCTATTGCACAGGGGCATTAGTATCTTTAAAATTTGTTTCTTGTAAACACAAGCACAAAGGTCATGCCTGTTCTAGGAGTTTCCATTCATCCACATGAGTCCTGAACCCAATCAAATTCCACTGTAGTATGGGAGTCATTTCATCAGTGTGGTTTTAAGTTACCCCTTTCTTTGCATCAGGGAGGTGAAACACTTGTAAAGTGAGGGGGGGGGGGGGGGGGGGGTGGAGGGGCTGCCTGGATCCGAGACATGTAACACCATGATGTCATTCTCATCCGTTAGACATGCCAGAACAACATCTGATGGCACCTGGGACAGCTTTTGACCCATGTGTTTTAATCCTTTCCCTGAACCCTGTCCCTTTGAGGATGGGTGGATGGGGGGAGGGGGGGAAGGACACTGAGTGGCACTCTGCTTTTCATGTGCCTTCTTTATGCTCACTGCGGAACTGTTGGTGGTCCTTTCTGTTGCAGTTGCTTAGATTGCTTTGTTCTTACTCGCTTTGCCTTTGCATGTACACATGCAATTAGAAGTGCTTGTGGTGGATAGTGGCACACTGAACATTGTCTGCACTAAAGCATCCACCTTGGGAACTGGGAACAGATTTCTGTACCATGCAAGAATACAAAGTGGCAAAGACAGAAGGTTTCATTCCCTTATATTCTTCTTTTGGCTTCAGCATAAGGGATTCACTTGATCACTTCCATTTCCTGTATTTTGCACTCATCGGCAAAAACAGGGCAGTTTCGGGTCCACTCTGGGTGGCTCGCAGAGCAGTTGACGCAGATCGCTGGAGACAGGCAGTCAGTCCCCAGCGTCATGGGCTGCTTTTCCGCATTTCCTGCAGGTCGCTTCATCTCCACAACTCTTGTTTGCATGGCCAAAATGCTGTCATTAATTGCACCACATGTGGTTTGGTATGTAAGGTCTTACTGTAAGTCAAATAAACCCTGCCATAAAATGTTCAGGAAGCATTGTAGAACTGACTGTGAAAATGAAAGTGTCAGTCTTTTCAGTTTCTCCATTAGTCCTCCACATTCGCTGCTCCACATCCATTATTCCCTGGTATGCCAATTCTTGTTTCAGATCCGCTATGTCCATATCCACAATATCATGGCATGTGACCACACCCTTGCTTGAGTTGAGAGAGGTGTGCATCTTAGCAATGATATCACGGTCACCCAATTTCTGTGATTTCTCGAGATGTTCCATCTGCTTTGAACAGTTATTTTGACCAACAATGAGCATTACACAGCCATTTAATAGATTTTAAAGGGCCAACAAGACCTTTCAAGCCTTTTTGGATACAGACGGAAGACACTTTTTCAAATGTCCCCCCTTCCTCTTTAGCATCAGAAAAACATCATTGTTTGTGACTCCATTGGCCCTGTTACTTAAGTCCAAATGATTCTTATTATCAGGAGGGCTAGCCTCTCTCTGTTCTTATGGATGAGTTGGTGTGAATACATCCAGGCAGTACACCCATATACTGGAAAGAGAAGCTGAAGATTTCGATGGTTCCATCTCGGTCCCACAAGCAGCTGGGGAAATGAGAGTCCACTCAGATAGAGCCCCACGTGCCGAGTAAGCCTTATACAACTGAGGTGTGGCAGGTTCCCCAGAGGTTGCCCGCTAACGATTCTCCCACCTCAACAGCTGTGCACCTCATTGCTTCGTAGCTCATCTTGAGATTCAATTATTTTTTTTTTTTTTATAGAGCTTTTTACTATCCACACAATCTTAGCAGTCAGGGTAAGATTCCCGTTCCCTGTGACACACAATGTTCCACCACCACACCGCATGGTGGCCCCTGAAACATGCCTAGAGCATAAAGTGACAGAGGACTGGCAGCACTTCCCAGTCCCCAGCTCAGGAAGCCCAGGGTTGCCAAGCCCATTCCCAGCAAATGAATGCTGAGCCCTCGAGGAAGTTTGGGTAGCCAATGAACAATTATTAAAGCGTTTGATTGAAATTACAATGGAGAAGAAAATAACTAGTACACTGGTTGGAAGATTTCAATGATGACTACAAAGAGCTTTGATTGTAATAACCCCATGACCAGTCTACGACAGCAGTCATGGATCGCAGTTGCAGCTTATCAACCTGCAGTGGGAGAAGTGTCTACAGCACACACACTTTTGGCAATACAGCACGACCTACCACACCTGTCAGCAACTAGTTGTTCCAAGATTTTCGTGAGCTATTTACAATCCAAGCTGATTAGTTTCCAAAAGTTTTTTGGTACTAGTGTTAGTGTTATGCAGTAAACCAAAAGCTTAAAGGAATATTCTCTGTTGGTTAGTAATGAATGTCCTAGTAACATAGACGACGCAATTAGTTTCATGAAAGATTTATTTGCAAAGTGTGAGACGATACACCCAGATTCAATCTTGACTCAGAATGCACTGAAGTCTCTGTTCAGTCCAAAGATAAACCTCCTTTCACTCACCAACAGAAGATGTTGCTATAACAACACCACAGAGTGCCCCCTCAAAGTGCACATGAGTGACCCGGCCCGCACAGGTGTGTATGACCAGTTGTGTCATGGCTGGCTGTACTGCAGGATACAGCTGGACTATTTCTTGGAGGTGAGTTGTGCGTGATGCCAATGCTGAGACCTGGTAGGGAAGCAGGTGGCCCAGGAGGTGCCTGGTGTGCTCTTACATTGACACAGATGGCATGTCTGGGGGCATGGGGAGAGATGTCAAAGGGGTCGTCTCTGCAGCAGGAGCCACCCCCCCCCCCCCAATCAGGAGACAGTGGTTTATGTGGCCGTCGTGGGAGGACTGTCAGGCAGTCAGTGCTCAGAACACCATCTGTAGAAAGGTGAGATGATATGGAAGCATAGCTGATGTCCCTGGGGAGGGTGTAAGTGTTGATGAGGTGTCCAACGCATGCAACATCATCGTCAAATGCAAGCGTGTCATTGTTGCAAGCCGTGAGGCAGAGATCATTAAGGGCAAGCTTGATAGTGAAGTCATCTGGTTTGAAGTTGCTGAGGTCTAAGGGGATGGTGACAGGATGCGATGTATTGGGGTCTGCCATCTGTGTGTCGAGTGGTGATTAATACTCGTCGACATTGTTAGTACAGCCATGGTTGATATTCTTGTTGAGAACCCAAGCTGGTTTCAAGCGATGAATCAAGATGGTTGTTAGTTTGTCATTAATCAAGAGTGTTGAATACAGGTTTGTCTCTTTTAAGAACTCTGAAGGAGCCTGAGTACTGAGGCTGCAATGGCAGCATCACTGTGTAGTCCCACAGCACGACATGTTAACAGTTTGCAAATGCTTTATGTACAAAGACTCTAAGTGATACGAATGAGGGGCTGGGCTGGTACTTGGATATGTCAGATGTGATCCTTTAATCGCTGAACTATTGCAGGTAAATCTGAGTGTTCATGGCATTGTGCAGATAGGGTAAACTGGTGGGAAGAACGAGTGATTTGCCATAAAGTACGCAGTGAATGATGCCTGCAGGTCTTGTTGAAGACTGTTCTGACAGCAAGAAATACCAAAGGTAGCACTTCAGTCCACAATCTGCTGTGACAAATATAGGCTGCTTTGAGGATCTAGTGTCACCACTCGACTAAGCCTTTATTCTGAGGGTAATATGCTGTGATGCGGTTACACTTGAAACTGCAGAAGTTGCACAGGGAAGTGAAGAGTGCTGATTCAAACTGGTGGCTTTGGTCTGTGGTAATCGTATCTGGTGTGCCAAATCTTGCAATCCTAGTCTCTACAAAGGCATGGGCCGTAGATTCTGCTGTGATGTCTTTAAGTGGACTCTGCCTATCATTGACATCCTCCAACTATGGGAGGAGGCTAACAAAGTTGACATGAACATGGTGGAAGTAAGCTTTGGTGATATCAATACTGTGTGTGTGTGTGTGTGTGTGTGTGTGTGTGTGTGTGTGTGTGTGTGTGTGTGCATAGCTTCCGACCCTACTGCACTGGCATGGTGTGTGTGCTTTTGCCCATGTCCCACCAGATGTTGGGGATTTGAAGCTTTCCATTATAAGACAAAATGTGGCACTGACATTAGATTGGGAGAAAATGTGAAGTCAGTCAAAAAATTTTTATCGCATTGTTAGCAGCACTAGTGGTAGGACCCTGTTACAGGAGACGTCGTAGGCTCCGAGAAGATGTGTCATTCAATAAATAAGCCTGTGTAGTGTTGTTGTACATCTGTTTTGCAATGTACCCACAATTACATTGGTCGATGGCTAGTTTCTTGTAGTCGAAGCAGAAGGAGACTGTACTGACTCGTGATAAATAGTCAGCAATGAGACTGCCTGCTCCTTGCAGGCGATGTATACCTGTCATGTACTGGGCAATAAGGTTCAGGTGATGGTAGCAACAAGAGTTTACATCTTCTGATGAGTGCCATATGGCCTTGATGAGTGGTTTCTGATCTGTTAACACTACAGCATGATGGCCTTCAATATCTTCATGAAATTATTTCACAGATTCACAAACAGTGAGGAGTTCTCTGTCAAAAGCTGACCATTTTGACTGAGAGGGTGCTAGTTTTCACAAGAAGAAACGACGGGGATGTGTCTCTCCACTGACTGGCTGTTGTAGTATGATCTCAACGGTGGTGATTATTGTGTCCTTGATGAAAGATAGTTGAGTCTGAGGAATGGAGTGTGACAATGTGCCTGAGGCAATCTTCTGTGCATTCAAATGTGTCCTTCATTGCAGTGGTCCAGTCAAGCTTTCTTTGTCCTTGTTTGTTAGAACCTGCTTGTGTGTTAGTTGAGGTGCTTGTAGCACTGCTGCTTGGGACATTCAAAATTCCAAGAAAGCAATGGACTTTTTGATAATTCTGAGGAAGTGGAAGCTGTCTTATGGTGTCAGCCCTTTCTGGCATAGGTTCGATGCCCGTGGCACTACCTAGGTGGTTGAGAAAGGTAGCTTCCATTTTCCTTAATTTGGTCATGGTCTTGTTGATCACTGATCACTATACCACCATCACTAACAGTGGTGAGAATTTGTTCAAGGCGTCAGTCATGGTTTTCAGGGATAGTCGAAGTTGAGGATGTCATCTAGATATGCATAGCAGTATCCAACTGGAAAAGAATGCCACTGATGAAGTACTGCAATGTCTGGGCAGTATTTTTTAACCCATACGACATGAAAATGTATTAAAAGAGCCCAAACTATGTTATAATCACAGTTTTCATGATGTCATCTTTATGCATGGGCATTTGTACATGAGCCACTTCGTGGTGAATTATAGTGAAAATGGTTGTGTCTGCTAGCAAGTCCTTAAAAGTCTTGTATGTTTGGTACTGCGTAGCTGTCCTGCAATGTAAGGATGTTGGGGACATTGCAGTTGCCACACAAGTGTAAGTTCCGTTTTTTTATTTTATTTTATTTTTCAGTACTATTTTGGCTGGTTACACTCACAGGCTGTCAAATGGGCAGATAATGCCAGGTTGCAACATTTCATCAATTGCCACCTTAGCAGAGTGTAAGTTAGGTGGGGCTAGGCAGCACACTTTGTGATGTACAGGCAGCTCGGTTGTTGTTATGATATGATGCACTGTGCCGTTATGTATCCCACATTCCTATGCTTCTGTGGTGGTTAGTATGCAGAGAGGGTCTACGTCACGAGCACCTTGCAGTAAGGGGAGGCATAGTGCGTGTTATTTACCTCAATGTTGCAATGTGTTTTCAGCACCATTGATCGTACAGTAGTTAAGAGTGTAGGCAGGGGGGCGTGATTGTTCAAAGTGGGCAGCGTCATATGTGCTATCTTGTACCCATGTGCTATCACCGACTGTTTACTCAATGCGTTGTAGAAGAGACGCGTTCTCGGTAAGAGGTGCACTGATGGGTGTATGGCAGTCATTGTAGAAACGAGGTGTCACACACAGTTCCTACACCATCATGACACAATCTTCAAGTGTGTCAATGTAAGCAGAGTCATCATCATGACATCAGAGTGGACAGTGTGCTTTGTCGTAGACGGATGGGGTTGTCAGGGCAAACAGCCCTTAGATGCAGTGTCCCGTATCATGGTGCAGGATTGAGGCATGTTGGATATCTGGTGAGAGGTAGAAATGATGGAAGAAGTCAGTTCCAATTACCAGCTCCATGACTTTGATGGTGTGAAAGGTCCATGCAAACTGATGTTGAGGCGACAACTGTAGGGTGCATGTCATGGAACTGAGATCACGATCTGCATATTATTAGCCCACTGGAGTTGTAGCGCAGACATTTTGTTGAGTGTTGATGTGTTCTCCAGTGATATGAGGCTAATGATGAATTCAGTGACCACCAAAAAGTGGTTTCTTCATTTAAGATCCAAGATATACAGTCAACCTCCCAGTTGTGTGTATGAGGAAGTCTGTATTTGTGTGACCTGTAGCAGCTGTTGGCAGCTTAGCATCCCTGTGCAAGCCAATGTGCCTAAGGAAGCCCGCATTTGAAGTTTGGGAACCCACAGTGGAGAATACGGCAGCTGGGTGCATTGTCAGTAAACTGGGCTTGGTACCCATAGTTTTGTGACCTTGAGGGGGTTGTGATATTCAGAACAGTGGTGGTCATTGTGGGAGTTGTGGCTGGATGCTGCCTGTTGGTCGGTGGCCAGGCTTAGTGCAGTGAAGCAGCTGTCAGCTCTCCTTGCCTGTACTTGGGGCAGCTGGGTTGCAGGATGTAGGGATGTCCCTGTGTCTTTGGAATTTATATGGTGACTGTGCTGTAGTAACACACACATCATGTCTGCTAGGACCAAATGTTTCTCTAACAGTTCAGCTTCATGTATCATCATCATCAGTTGTAGTTGCAGAGGGAGTTTAATGATCCAAAGTGTACATTAGGTGGTATTCGGCACAAAGTTAACATCCAGCTTAGACCGGAGTAATTGTCAAAGTTCTGACGGCATCATGTCATCCAATTGCTCATCACAAATTGCATGTTTCAGCTGCTACTTGGGTGTGATAAACCAGGTGGTGTTGTTGAGGATGCTCAATGAAGTAAATATGCATTTCATAGTGGGAAACCATAGAACAGGCTGTACAGGTCTGAAAGCAGGCAGGTTCATGAGCGAGTTGAGATTTTAGGGTACATAGAGGCTTTGTCTCATCAGTTCTGCAGTCAGGCAACCAAGGATTGGTGACGAAACAGCAGATGAGTACAAAAATAGAAGAATTAGAGTAATGAATTGAATGATTTGTTATTCAGAAAATACAGGGAACAGCCACAAAGGAAGATTTTTTTAAAAAAACTAATTAATGCAAAGTTATGAATAAAAGTACATATAAATATTTATCACTGTATATACACCACTTGCTTGAATATAATCCTTTAGAGACTTATTATTCCAAGGGTGCATCAAACCAGTCTCAGGACTGAAGACCACAACAACATATTCCAAGGCATGTTTCATCAACTATGTCTCTTATACTGTACAGTGAAACTGCATTTTTGAAAGAACTGCCAGTAGATAGGCAAGTGCATCTCACGGAATTATTTTGTTTCTTGGTAATGGGCGTCCACAGACATTAATCCAACAGGGCTGGGGGCAGGTGGTGGTGGTGGTGGGGGTGGTGGTGGTGGTGGTGGTGGTGGTGGTGGAGGAGGAGGAGGAGGCAGGTGGGAGTGCCTATGAATGAGGAAATCAATATATGGGGGAGAACCATTTCCAGCAATGCATCAAAGGTTGGACCATTAACACACAAAAAGTTAAAATTCCCTCCACCCCTCACTTTCAAACTCAATTCTCTCAATAAGTTTTTGTGAGTGATCTTTGACACTCCTTGAATCAATTTTTCATTCACCTTCTTTTTCTGCTTGCAACAAAGTACAGCAATTATCACAGCAGCAAATGACAAAAATATTGTCTCTATTGAGGTCAAAGTTGAGTGTGACAGTGATGTCAACTGGTCGCGTGTGACGTGTGTAGGTGAAATCAAGTAAATTGTTGGATGTTTTCACTGCCACCCAATTCTGCAGTGACACTTCTAGAGTCATTCAAAGAAAGTCTAAGGTCAATAGTGCGTAAATACCCAGATCATACAGTACTAGTTGGAGGCAACTTTAACCTCCTAAGTATAGAATGGGATGTCTATGGATTCACTACAGGGGGTACAGACAGACAGTCACGCAAAATACTTTTGAACACATTTTTTGAAAACTGTCTTCAGCATCTAGCTCACCAGTCCACACACAACGGAAATATTTTAGACCCTGTAGCTACAAACAGGCCAGACCTTATTGACAATGTCAGTATAGAAACGGAGATTACCAATCATGATGTTATAGCAACCATGATTACAAAAGTCAATGAATCAGTCAAGAAGGCTAGGAGACTGTTTCTGCTAGATACAGCAGATAAGCAGTCATTAGCATCTTACTTAGACAGTGAACTGGCATCATTTAGTTCCAATAAGATGGATGTTGAAGAATTATGGCCAAAGTTTAAGCAACTGTAAATCAAGGTCTGGGGAGTTATGTGCCTCGTAAGTGGATAAAGGATGAAAAGTCCACCACAGTTTAGTGACAAAATTCAGCGGATGCTGAGGAAGCAGAGGCTGTTGCACTCTCAATTCAAATGGGAATGCACAAATGATGCAAGCAAAGGTTAGTAGAGATTCATGTGTCTGTGAAAAGATCTGTGTGTGAAGCATTTAACAACTATCACCATCACACCTTAGCAGAAGATCTGGCAGAGAACCATAGAAAATTCTGGCCATATGTCAAAGCACTAAGTGGGTCTAAAGCTTCCATTTAGTCTCTTGTTGACCAGTCTGGTGTGGCAGTTGAAGACAGCAAAATGAAAGTCGAAGTTTTAAATTTCATGTTCAATACATTGTTTACACTACACAATCATACAAACATATCATCATTTGACCATCAGTCAGACTCCCATATGGACGACATAGTAATAAGTATACCTGCCATAGAGAAACAACTGAAAGACTTGAAAGGAAATAAATCACCAGGTCTGGATCAAATCCCAGTTCGATTTTACAAAGACTATTCTACGGCATTCCGCCCCTTACCTAGCTTCCATCTCTCACCCAGCACAAAGTCCCAAGTGACTGGAAAAAAGCGCAGGCGACTCCTGTGTATAAAAAGGGTAAAAGAACAGACCCGCAAAGTTACAGACCAATGTCCCTAATGTCTATTTGCTGAAGAATCCTTGAACATATTCTCAGTTTTAATATAATAAACTTTCATGTGACTGAGAAGCTTACATCCCAAATCAGCATTGTTTTACAAAGCATCACTCGTGCAAAACTCAGCTTGCCCCTTTCTTACGATATATTGAGAACTTTGGATGAAGGACAACAGGAAGAAACCATATTTCTAGATTTCCGGAAAGCATTTGACACAGTGACCCACTGCAGGGTTTTAATGAAGGTATGAGCATATGGAATAAGTTCACAGATATGTGAGTTACTTGAAGACTTCTTATTAAATAATAGAACCCAGTATGCTATTCTCGTTGGTGAGTATTCATCAGAGACAAAGGTATTGTCAGAAGTGCCCAAGGGAAATATGATAGGACCGCTGTTGTTCTCTATATACATAAATGATTTGGCAGACAGGTTGGGCATCAACCTGTCGTTGTTTGTTTGCTGATGATGCCGTGGTGTGCGGTTAGGTGTTGAAGTTGAGTGACTGAAGGAAGATACAAGATGACTTAGACAAAATTTCCAGTTGGTGTGATGAATGGCAGCTAGCCCTAAATGTGGAACAGTTAAGTTAATGCAGATGAGTAGGAAGATAAAACCTGTAATATTCGGATACAGTATTACTAGTGTCCTGCTTGACACAATCAAGTCATATAAATATTTGAGTGTAATGTTGCTGAGCAATATGAGGTGGAATGAGCATGTGGTTCACCTGTACAGGTGACCACATATAGGACGCTGGTGCGACCAATTATTGAGTATTGCTCGAGTGTTTGGGATCCGTGTCAGGTCGGATTGAAGGAAGACATCGAAGCAATTCATGGGCAGGCTGTGGGTTCTAACAACACATAAATGTTACGGAGATGCTTTGGGAACTCAAATGGGAATCCCCGGAGGGAAGGCGACTTTTTTTTTTCTTCGAGGAACACTATTGAGAATATTTAGAGAATTGGTATTTGAAGCTGCCTGCTGAACAATTCTACTGACATCAACATACATTGAGTGTAAGGATCATGAAGATAAGAAATGAGAAATTAGGGCTCATATAGAGGCACACAGATAGTCAATTTTCCCTTGCTCTATCTGTGAGTGGAACACAAAAGAAAATGACAATTAGTGGTACAGAGTACCCTCTGAAATGCACCATATTGTGGCTTATGGAGTATTGATGTAGATGTAGATCTTTATTGTCCAACATTTCAAAACACAGTATTATTGTACAGTATAATTGACAATATTTTCATCAGTTTACAGAGAATGTCAATAACACTGTGCAATACTATTGGGCATAAAAGGGTCAACTTAGGATACTTATAGATGTGATCTAACAAAATTATCTAAACAAAAATTTATTGCCGAGGACACTCAGGCATTTGTCCCTTTTTTGTGATTACTAATACCAAAGAAAATTACAAAGGTGGGGGAATTAACCATGAACGTTTTCTTACATTATTTTTAATTTATCAGAGAGCTCCAGAATGAGATTTTCACTCTGCAGTGGAGTGCGCGCTGATATGAAACTTCCTGGCAGATTAAAACTGTGTGCCGGACCAAGACTCGAACTTGAGACCTTTGCCTTTTGTGTGCAAGTGCTCTACCATCTGAGCTACCCAAACACAACTCACAACCCATCCTCACAGCTTCAATTCTGCCAGTAGCTCATCTCCTACCTTACAGACTTCGCAGAAGCTCTTCTGCAAACCAAAGTAAATGAGAAAAAACATTAAAATACACAGTCTCTCAGGAGGACTGGTCAATAATCAGGGATATGAAAAAAATGATCATTCAAAACAAGGGGTGTAGTAAATGTAGGCTCTAAAATGAATACCTTAAAGAGCTATGAACCAAAGCAATAAAAACTGTCCAGTAAACATGGGCTCTAAAATGCATACCTTACAAGCTATGAGCAGTTGTTCAACAGAAGAGGTGTGTTTCACAGTAATGAAGATGAACAAGAGCTCATAGCTCTTAAGGTATGCATGTTAGAACCTACATTTTATCAATGTTCTTTCTTGTTTTGGTCCATAATACCTTCTCTATAAATACTCAAAACAAAGAGCTTGCAGTAAAAGAGATTTGTTCCAAAATACTGAAGATGAAGAAGTGCATTTTAGAGCTGATGTTTGCAGACATTTTTGCTTTGGATCATAGTTCATTGCATATCCCTGAATATTGACCTTGTATGTTATATTTGAAAAGTCTGGTAATTTTATCAAAAAAGGAAAATGTTGATAAAATAGCAACTGCAATAATTTCAGTACAAAGTGTCAAGTATGAAACTTCTTGGCAGATTAAAACTGTGTGCCGGACCGAAACTCAAACTCAGGACCTTTGCCTTTCGCAGGCAAGTGCTCTACCAACTAAGCTACCCAAGCATGACTCATGCCCCATCCTCACAGCTTTAGTTCCGCCAGTACCTTGTCTCCTACCTTCCGAACTTTACAGAAGGTCTCCTGCAAACCCTGCAGAACTAGCACTCCTGAAAGAAAGGATATTGCAGAGACATGGCTTAGCCACAGCCTGGGGGATGTTTCCAGAATGAGATTTTCACTCTGCAGCGGAGTGTGCGCTGATATATATCAAGAATTTACAAAACTGATCACTGCTGAGACCATGAGACTAATTGAAGTCTCTTGAGTCCTGGGTCAGAGGCAACGGGGTTAGTAGTTAGTGAGCCTGACTTTAGTTTGCACATTACAGAGAATTACACTCCTGGAAATTGAAATAAGAACACCGTGAATTCATTGTCCCACGAAGGGGAAACTTTATTGACACATTCCTGGGGTCAGATACATCACATGATCACACTGACAGACCCACAGGCACATAGACACAGGCAACAGAGCATGCACAATGTCGGCACTAGTACAGTGTATATCCACCTTTCGCAGCAATGCAGGCTGCTATTCTCCCATGGAGACGATCGTAGAGATGCTGGATGTAGTCCTGTGGAACGACTTGCCATGCCATTTCCACCTGGCGCCTCAGTTGGACCAGCGTTCGTGCTGGACGTGCAGACCGCATGAGACGACGCTTCATCCAGTCCCAAACATGCTCAATGGGGGACAGATCCGGAGATCTTGCTGGCCAGGGTAGTTGACTTACACCTTCTAGAGCACGTTGGGTGGCACGGGATACATGCGGACGTGCATTGTCCTGTTGGAACAGCAAGTTCCCTTGCCGGTCTAGGAATGGTAGAACGATGGGTTCGATGACGGTTTGGATGTACCGTGCACTATTCAGTGTCCCCTCGACGATCACCAGTGGTGTACGGCCAGTGTAGGAGATCGCTCCCCACACCATGATGCCGGGTGTTGGCCCTGTGTGCCTCGGTCGTATGCAGTCCTGATTGTGGTGCTCACCTGCACGGCGCCAAACACGCATACGACCATCATTGGCACCAAAGCAGAAGCGACTCTCATTGCTGAAGACGACACATCTCCATTCGCCCCTCCATTCACGCCTGTCGCGACACCACTGGAGGCGGGCTGCACGATGTTAGGGCGTGAGCGGAAGACGGCCTAACGGTGTGCGGGACCGTAGCCCAGCTTCATGGAGACGGTTGCGAATGGTCCTCACCGATACCCCAGGAGCAACAGTGTCCCTAATTTGCTGGGAAGTGGCGGTGCGGTCCCCTACGGCACTGCGTAGGATCCTACGGTCTTGGCGTGCATCCGTGCGTCGCTGCGGTCCGGTCCCAGGTCGACGGGCACGTGCACCTTCCGCCGACCACTGGCGACAACATCGATGTACTGTGGAGACCTCACGCCCCACGTGTTGAGCAATTCGGCGGTACGTCCACCCGGCCTCCCGCATGCCCACTATACGCCCTCGCTCAAAGTCAGTCACCTGCACATACGGTTCACGTCCACGCTGTCGCGGCATGCTACCAGTGTTAAAGACTGCGATGGAGCTCCGTATGCCACGGCAAACTGGCTGACACTGACGGCGGCGGTGCACAAATGCTGCGCAGTTAGCGCCATTCGACGGCCAACACCGCGGTTCCTGGTGTGTCCGCTGTGCCGTGCGTGTGATCATTGCTTGTACAGCCCTCTCGCAGTGTCCGGAGCAAGTATGGTGGGTCTGACACACCGGTGTCAATGTGTTCTTTTTTCCATTTCCAGGAGTGTATTTTGAATAAACAAAGAACATTACAAAAGGAATTGAGCTGCCATAAGACTTATTTTTGTTAAGCAAAGTCCTTGCTATCACATAAAAAATAAGGAATAATACAAAAACTATTGTCTCAGGGCTTCTGCAGTGATGTATAAATATGACCAAGAACCACCACCACCTCTGATTCACCAATTAAGGTAAGTAAATTTCATAATTTCCTACTCCAAAACTTTTTTATCATTTTGCTTGAACCAGAATATTATGATGTGAATATTGCAAATAATTAATTTTTTACCAAATATTTTGACTTTATTTTCGTCTACATAGTGAGCAGGACCTCCCCCCATGAACCATGGACCTTGCCGTTGGTGGGGAGGCTTGCGTGCCTCAGCGATACAGATAGCCGTACCGTAGGTACAACCACAACGGAGGGGTACCTGTTGAGAGGCCAGATAAACGTGTGGTTCCTGAAGAGGGGCAGCAGCCTTTTCAGTAGTTGCAAGGGCAACAGTCTGGATGATTGACTGATCTGGCCTTGTAACAATAACCAAAACGGCCTTGCTGTGCTGGTACTGCGAACGGCTGAAAGCAAGGGGAAACTACGGCCGTAATTTTTCCCGAGGGCATGCAGCTTTACTGTATGATTAAATGATGATGGCGTCCTCTTGGGTAAAATATTCCGGAGGTAAAATAGTCCCCCATTCGGATCTCCGGGCGGGGACTACTCAAGAGGATGTCGTTATCAGGAGAAAGAAAACTGGCGTTCTACGGATCGGAGCGTGGAATGTCAGATCCCTTAATCGGGCAGGTAGGTTAGAAAATTTAAAAAGGGAAATGGATAGGTTAAAGTTAGATATTGTGGGAATTAGTGAAGTTCGGTGGCAGGAGGAACAAGACTTCTGGTCAGGTGACTACAGGGTTATAAACACAAAGTCAAATAGGGGTAATGCAGGAGTAGGTTTAATAATGAATAGGAAAATAGGAATTCGGGTAAGCTACTACAAACAGCATAGTGAACGCATTATTGTGGCCAAGATAGATACGAAGCCCACACCTACTACAGTAGTACAAGTTTATATGCCAACTAGCTCTGCAGATGACGAAGAAATTGAAGAAATGTATGATGAAATAAAAGAAATTATTCAGATAGTGAAGGGAGACGAAAATTTAATAGTCATGGGTGACTGGAATTCGAGTGTAGGAAAAGGGAGAGAAGGAAACGTAGTAGGTGAATATGGATTGGGGCTAAGAAATGAAAGAGGAAGCCGCCTGATAGAATTTTGCACAGAGCACAACTTAATCATAGCTAACACTTGGTTTAAGAATCATGATAGAAGGTTGTATACATGGAAGAACCCTGGAGATACTAAAAGGTATCAGATAGATTATATAATGGTAAGACAGAGATTTAGGAACCAGGTTTTAATTTGTAAGACATTTCCAGGGGCAGATGTGGACTCTGACCACAATCTATTGGTTATGACCTGTAGATTAAAACTGAAGAAACTGCAAAAAGGTGGGAATTTAAGGAGATGGGACCTGGATAAACTGACTAAACCAGAGGTTGTACAGAGTTTCAGGGAGAGCATAAGGGAACAATTGAAAGGAATGGGGGAAAGAAATACAGTAGAAGAAGAATGGGTAGCTCTGAGGGATGAAGTAGTGAAGGCAGCAGACGATCAAGTAGGTAAAAAGAAGAGGGTTAGTAGAAATCCTTGGGTAACAGAAGAAATATTGAATTTAATTGATGAAAGGAGAAAATATAAAAATGCAGTAAATGAAGCAGGCAAAAAGGAATACAAACGTCTCAAAAATGAGATCGACAGGAAGTGCAAAATGGCTAAGCAGGGATGGCTAGAGGACAAATGTAAGGATGTAGAGGCTTCTCTCACTATGGGTAAGATAGATACTGCCTACAGGAAAATTAAAGAGACCTTTGGAGATAAGAGAACCACATGTATGAACATCAAGAGCTCAGATGGAAACCCAGTTCTAAGCAAAGAAGGGAAAGCAGAAAGGTGGAAGGAGTATATAGAGGGTCTATACAAGGGCGATGCACTCGAGGACAATATTATGGAAATGGAAGAGGATGTAGATGAAGATGAAATGGGAGATACGATACTGCGTGAAGAGTTTGACAGAGCACTGAAGGACCTGAGTCGAAACAAGGCCCCCGGAGTAGACAACATTCCATTGGAACTACTGACGGCCTTGGGAGAGCCAGTCCTGACAAAACTCTACCATCTGGTGAGCAAGATGTATGAAACAGGCGAAATACCCTCAGACTTCAAGAAGAATATAATAATTCCAATCCCAAAGAAAGCAGGTGTTGACAGATGTGAAAATTACCGAACAATCAGTTTAATAAGCCACAGCTGCAAAGTACTAACACGAATTCTTTACAGACGAATGGAAAAACTAGTAGAAGCTGACCTCGGGGAAGATCAGTTTGGATTCCGTAGAAATACTGGAACACGTGAGGCAATACTGACCTTACGACTTATCTTAGAAGAAAGATTAAGGAAAGGCAAACCTACGTTTCTAGCATTTGTAGACTTAGAGAAAGCTTTTGACAATGTTGACTGGAATACTCTCTTTCAAATTCTAAAGGTGGCAGGGGTAAAATACAGGGAGCGAAAGGCTATTTACAACTTGTACAGAAACCAGATGGCAGTTATAAGAGTTGAGGGACATGAAAGGGAAGCAGTGGTTGGGAAGGGAGTAAGACAGGGTTGTAGCCTCTCCCCGATGTTATTCAATCTCTATATTGAGCAAGCAGTAAAGGAAACAAAAGAAAAATTTGGAGTAGGTATTAAAATCCACGGAGAAGAAATAAAAACTTTGAGGTTCGCCGATGACATTGTAATTCTGTCTGAGACAGCAAAGGACTTGGAAGAGCAGTTGAACGGAATGGATGGTGTCTTGAAGGGAGGATATAAGATGAACATCAACAAAAGCAAAACGAGGATAATGGAATGTAGTCGAGTTAAGTCGGGTGATGCTGAGGGTATTAGATTAGGAAATGAGACACTTAAAGTAGTAAAGGAGTTTTGCTATTTGGGGAGCAAAATAACTGATGATGGACGAAGTAGAGAGGATATAAAATGTAGACTGGCAATGGCAAGGAAAGCGTTTCTGAAGAAGAGAAATTTGTTAACATCGAGTATAGATTTAAGTGTCAGGAAGTTATTTCTGAAAGTATTTGTATGGAGTGTAGCCATGTATGGAAGTGAAACATGGACGGTAAATAGTTTGGACAAGAAGAGAATAGAAGCTTTTGAAATGTGGTGCTACAGAAGAATGCTGAAGATTAGATGGGTAGATCACATAACTAATGAGGAAGTATTGAATAGGATTGGGGAGAAGAGAAGTTTGTGGCACAACTTGACCAGAAGAAGGGATCGGTTGGTAGGACATGTTCTGAGGCATCAAGGGATCACCAATTTAGTATTTGAGGGCAGCGTGGAGGGTAAAAATCATAGGGGGAGACCAAGAGATGAATACACTAAGCAGATTCAGAAGGATGTAGGTTGCAGTAGGTACTGGGAGATGAAGAAGCTTGCACAGGATAGAGTAGCATGGAGAGCTGCATCAAACCAGTCTCAGGACTGAAGACCACAACAACAACAACAACAACAACAACAGTGAGCAGGAGTGTTACACAGTCATGCACCTGTTCTCAACAGATGAACAGATTGATGGCACTAAAGGGACTAAACTATGACGTCACTGGTCCTTAATCCTTTGTGTGTCAAGCCACGAATAGTCCCCAGAGAGAAAGTACACAAAAGATAAAGCCCAAAGGACTTAATTGTGTGCAAGAGTCAAGAAAGGCAAGAGACAGATGCAAGTAGAAGTGAGACAGGTGTAAAAAGGTGAAGATGAGAGAGTTGCCCCACCCAGAAAGCAGCTGGAGGTCCACGGGACACATTATTTGACCAGAGCAATGGTGGCTGTTGTGTAAGAGCACAAGTGCATGTGAACAACCTAACTTTTGACACCTTGCAGATTTATTGGTTGTTTTTCTTCGAATGCTGCTAAGCATAATATAGACGTGTTAATCTAAAATACAGGGCACTACATCTACTGCGCTATGCAACATTGTTACTCCTGTAGACTTTGTGAAACTTGGCATCAGGCTCGTGAGCACACCTTCTGTTGTGCTCATTTTAAGGAGTTCCTGCACACGTGATACTGGCATGACCTACCTGCCTTATGGCCAAATACAAATGGATTTTATAAACAATGGCATGGTTCATGGCATGCACAGCTAGCCCTTACTACTCAACTACATTTTTACGCCAATGTCACCAGGTGGTAGCACACTGCAGCAGACTTTTATCCTCATTTGCATGGCATAAATCCCACTAGATGGTAGAACACTCCTCAGATATGCCTATTCACTCACTATACAGTAAAATTAGATCAAACATCAGTACACGTTATAATTATACTGACAAAAAAACCTATTTTGTGGGATGCATATGGTTCTCCATTTGAGGCTCTGAGAACCATAAATCACATCACCATTGATTGTGAGACTGAACCATTTATTCATGCTTCTGACATCTGTTGATCTTATGGTACGTCAGGTTTACCTGTGCTGTAGACCCACATTATGTACATGGACATTCAGGCATATCAACAAGTGCCAGCATGAATATGAAGAACAGAAGAGCAGAGATAGCTGTGAGACAATGTCAGCCAACAGCTCGCTGACTATGACTGCACCACAACAGGAGTGGCCTCTACAAGAAGAGAATATAAGAGCTACTCCTGACAGCCTTGGCTGCACAGTACTAGACCATCTCTAGGAGAGCACTAAAATAACAGTTATTAGTGATCCATTGCTTGTATGGACATAGTATACTGAGAAAGACACTGACTGTTTGCTTGTCACCCATCGCCTGCGACATGTTCTTGTAATACAAACTTAATTATAGTCTATCTTCTTTATTGTAATAAAAACTATTAATGTGTTTTACTTGAATAGTTGTATAGCATTCCGAGAATGCGCCATCTTTTAGGCATCCTATATGAGATGAGTGGGCAGGACTCCACAGTCTCACTGGTTTCTCTGATATTCACTTAAATGAGGAATCGACGACGGTATGCCTTGGGCCCTTATGGTTCTCAGCGCCTCATTTGTATTCGAATCAAGTGACCATGTTGGTAGATAGTACTACTTGAATTTAATCATTTCCACAAATGACGGTTTGTGTTTGGAGTTGGTTGTTTATTGTGCACAAATTGGCTTTTGTGTGCAGTGTCAACATGAACTCTGTTGAGTCTGTTTTATACACTAACAGGAAAGAAAATTACCCAGAAAAGTTAGCCAAAAAGGAATTATGGCATTCCAGGCCAGTTCCATTGACTGAGAAAGTGACAAAATCAAATAAGCGTGACTACAAGTGAACATTTAACAAAGAAGTGTATAATACGTGTAAGCTGTTTGGGTGAAATGAAAGAATGTCTGATTTTCAGCCTGGAAGTTAATTCGTTAACTAATACACATGGTAGGGATGTTGTACATTTGTCCAAAAAAATAAACAAGCACAAAAACTCTCACTTACACAAGAATGTAAAAGGAGAATAGCAAGTAGTTATTTTTTTCTTACCCTAAACTGTACTTAATTATGCACAAAACAACAAAATTCCACAGAAACAATTGTTTCTTTTTTCAGTTTATGCATATTATTATTTTTTTATTATTATTATTACCACCATTATTTTTATTAGTAGTGGTAGTTGCATAAATATGTTGATAAGCATAACTGTTATACAGCAGATGCTACTAATTTCATACTCTCACATGCATCTGAAGCAATAAATTTGTCAACACCCAATGTATACTCACAAGCAGCCACTGTACAGTGACACACTCTTTGCATATGATTGGTGCTTCCACACTCAACTGTGCCACAACAAACTAACTACAAGGTAAAAGCTCAGAGAAGAGAGCAATGACCTTGAGTGTAAACTAATGACAAATGTAAAAGAATACAAGGAATTAAAAAGGTGGGAAGGGCAGGACCCAGGTTGGACCACCGAACAAGAGGAACCATGGGCCACTTGGGCTGGAGCAGGTGATGTGACACCCCTCCAATCCCTCAACTGGCTGATGAGGCTAATGTGCCCTATGTCACAGAGAAGAGTAAAAACCACTTTCACATATAAAACATAAAAAGCCAAATCAACCACTTTGGCATCATCCACTAGAACCAGAGGTAGCGTGTCTGCAAATTTAAGGTTTCACTGTAAGGTGGCCAATTTAGAGCAGTTCAGTAAGGTGTGGGCCACCATGAGACAGGTACCATGCCAACAGTGGGGTGGATCCTCACATCGGAGGGTGTGACCATGTGTCAACCAAGTGCAGCCAAAGTGAAGCCGACAGATTACCTGCGAGAAGCGTAAAGGGAAGACTGCCACATGGTTGTGGTCTCCTTTACGGTTTGCAGTTTATTCGGAGAAACCAAGGCACACCAATCCACATCACATTCCAAGTCAACAATTTTCAGCACTGAGTACACCAGAAGTCTAGTTCCGGTGCCCCCATCTCCATAGTTGGCCTCCTGGCAGCCAATTTGGCCAGCAAAGACAACCAACCATCCAGGGTAGTGGAGGTCATACAGGAGATCCTGAATAGTCACAACCAGTCGTTATCAAGGGTAGAAATGGTCAACAGCCAGAAGACTTCTCAAGAAGTTACTGCCGATTAAGCTTGACACACCAGTGAAACAACAAATGTGGCTAAGGGCTCAAGCAATGGCCACCAATTGTGCAGTGAATACACTGCATCCATTCAGCAGGGAGCTTAGTCCACTGCATCTCAGACATGTTTAGACAAAACCGGTTCAACCCTGACCATAGAGCCATCAGTGTATACCACATCTGAGCCTGGAAAAGCGTCAAGGACATCTAAGGAACAGGTGGTGAAAAACCATAGTCTTTGAGTCTTTTGGTCATAAGGAAAGGTCTAGGCAGATCTGAGGACAGGGTACGTCATGGGGGCGCAGAAAATGTCTACCTGACAGAAGGCGACAGTGGAGAAAGAAAGAGCTCAGAGCAGAGACTCAGTTGTGGGAGGCAGATTTCCCTACCAAAGGACATGGTAGTTCAGATGCTCAGTGGAACAACAAATGTATATTACAGTGGAGAAAGAAAGAGCTCAGAGCAGAGACTCAGTTGTGGGAGGCAGATTTCCCTACCAAAGGACATGGTAGTTCAGATGCTCAGTGGAACAACAAATGTATATTGCATACTTGAGCAACAGTTGTTGGTGCTTGATCTGTAGAGGAGGGACACCAGCCTCTGCGAATATGCTGTCCACAGGGCTAGTCCAAAAGGACCAGTTACAAGTCGGACCCCACAATTGAGTATTGGGTCAATCACCCACAATGCTGAAGGTGATGGTGAGCCAATACCAGGTTCCCATAATCAGGATGTGACAGGACAAGAGCTTTGTAGAGCAGGAAAAGTGAAGAGCGGTCTGTACCTCAACTAGTGTCACTGAGGCAGCGAAGAGTATTAATGTTTTCTTAAGTTGGCAAAGATGGGAAAGCCAGATCAACTGGGCATGGAGACCAATTCCAAAAAAGGATAAGACTCCATCAATTGAGCATTTGATCCTCAAAGTAGAGTTCTGGTTGTGGATGGACAGTTCGACAGTAATAGAAGTGTGTAACATGTCTTGGCAGTGGAAAACCAGAAGCCACCTGTGAGAGCTCGTGACTGCATCTTTCATATGGCACTCAGCAGTCAGCATTCAGCAGTACCCATAGCTGAGGAGCAAACATATACGCAAAAGTTGTCAGCATACAGGGAGGGTTACACTGTAGATCCCACAGCTGCAGCTGGGCAATTGATAGTCACTAGAGAAAGGGGCACATTCAATACAGAGCCCTGTGCAATCCCATTCTCTTGTATGTATGGAGTACTGTGGGAAGCATCAATTTGAACCCATAAAGTATGAGACGAGAAGTTTGAGAGCAAAATCGGGAGTTTGCTCCAGAGACCCCTCTCATGGAGGGTAGCGACGATGTGGTGACTCCATGTGGTGTCACAAACCCCATGTAACTCAAAGATGACAGTGATAAGATGCTGATGCCAGACAAAAGCTGACTGCATAGCAGATTCCACACAGCCCATATTGTCAGCAATAGAACTTCCTCGCTGAGATGGAAATTCACCCCAACTCCGGGTATGGATAGAAATAGCAAAGATGTCATGTTGGCAATCCACTGACAAGGGTTTGAGCATTTGGCTGTGGATGCAGTCTGGCCCTGAAACCGTGTCAGAGCAAAGCGCTATGGCACTGAGGAATTCCAACTCACTGAATGCAGCATTATGAGGCTTTAGGTGAGATGTAGTAAATGGTACAAGAATGTCAACAATATTAGGAAAAGGGTAGGCTGCTACTCACCATAAAGATGACCAACTGAGTTGCAGACAGACAAGACAAAAACATTGTTACACATTATAGCTTTTGGCCAAAGCCTTTTTCAGCAAAGAAAACACACACACACACACACACACACACACACACACACACACACACACACACACACACATTCACACAAGCAAGCACGCCTCATATGCACATCACCACTACCACCAGCAGCTCTGACCCAAATGCAGATTATGTGAATAGCAATCTGGAGTGGGGCAGGAAAGGGGAATGGATAGCAGAGTACAGGGGAGGGAGAGAAGAATGCTAATGGACGGGACCTGCAGAGAATAGAGACTGCCAGGTGTAGTGATGGGAGTTAGGGTGTACGGGAATAATGGGGAGTGGAAAAGGAGACAAGTAGAATAGGATAGGAGCAGGGATGGGGAAAGGACGAGTAGGTACATTGGCAGAGGATGGCACACAATGAGGGAGAGGGAAGGTGTTGAACAATATGAGGAAAAAGACAGATTGCAGGTCAATGTAAAGATGACCCACTGAGTTGCAAAAAGGCACAAAGAAAAGACTGTTACACATTAAAATTGTAAAGAAAGTTGCTCTGTCCACTGTTAGAGGACACAGAATGCAGGCTGATAATTCTCAGATGCAAAGGCTTGAGCCTGGTATTGGTGTCTTCGCCCAATCCTAAGAACGAGGGGTACATGGTTCAATGGGAGCAAAGTATGACTCCAAGTAGCCTCTTTTCTGTCATTTTATTATGTGGTGGACCTGGGCACGGAGCTGTTTAAAGGCAATAAGTTGCACCATTGACGGATGTCACTTATGGTGCTGGACGGCCTACCTGGGATCTCTTACGGCCACAGCAATTACGAGAGTCCTGTCCTCTGACAGGAGGGGGGCTCCCAAGGAAGAGGGGGTCACTGAGTCTGCTGCCGATAGAATGGCTGCTGTTGTGCTTTGGACAACTGCATTGATACCTCCACATGGCAGGGTGTGAAGGATAGTGGCAGTGGTGAAAGCATCCCAGTCAGCTTTGGAGAGAGCCCATCTGTGTGGACAACCAGGCAAGAAACACTGATGGAGGGACAAAACGATAGGAAAATGATCACTGTTCCACAGATTATTATGTACTCTCCAAAGGATGGAAGGGAAAAGACTTGGGCTGCAAACAGAAAGGTCAATGGCTGGAAAAGACCCATACACCACAATGAAGTGTCCAGGAACACCAGTATTTAAGAAGCAAAGATCGACCTCTGCAAGAAAGTTTCTGACAGCTTTACCATGGCCACTGGTCATAGTTCCACCCCATAAAGGGTTGCAGCCATTGAAATAATCCAATATGAGGAAGGGTGGATGGAATTAAGAAAACACTGAAGACAATACGTTATGGGACTCTTCACTGTTGGGAAGGATATATACATATTACAGATGGTGAATTCCCCGAGATGTCTTCACATGAACAGTCACAGTATCCAAAGGTGTGTTGAGTGAAAGGTGTTTCCTGCAGACAGGCTTCAGAATGTATGCGCAAACTCCCCCCCAATGCTCTTTCATAGTCAGTTCGATTCTTAAAATAGCCCCAATAGCCTTTGGGGGAAGAGGTCCACACTGCTTGGAAACAGGTTTCCAGGAGGGTAATGCAAAGAAACCGGGCAGACGGGGAAAAAAAAAAGGTTCCATAGTTCGGACAAGTGGCAGAAAAAAGTGCTACAGTTTCATCAGGGCTCGCACTATTAGTATCCCGTAGGCCCATGAAGGGACCAAGGAGGCAAGTCATATCTCAGTGCCACTTGCTGGCACCACCATCAATACACATTTGTTCAGAATCAGGGTACCTGGAGGCAAGGGGAAGGGGGGGAGGGGGGGGGGGGGGTCTGGGACCATGGGACCATAAGAGCCAACAGTAATGCTGCCTCAGATACAGAGGTGGAACATGCGGGGTCTTGCAGTTATCAGGACCGTCAGAATCTACCTCTTTTTGGAAGACTACTTCTTGTACTTAGACGATTTATGCTTTTGTAACAGAGGAGGAATGTAAAGTCCTATGACCTGGAACAAGTGGCTTCTTCAGCCACCAGCTGGCATCCAGTTGCAGGTTAGTAGAGTCTTGTGAAGGAAGCATTCCAAGGGAAGCCTTTCTCATCAGGGGTGCTGGAGGGCGTGTTGTTCTCCGGCTGGGGTTGGGGACTGATGTCCCAGGAGCATAGGGAGTCAACACTCCCAAAGGGGAAGTGTGAGAAAAAGTAGGAGGAGGACCCTCAACCACCAGGGGATTGGGTACAGTCGGCTGGCCCTGAGAACTACACATGACACAGACGGTGATGGTATAGTCACTAAAGTAGACATCATTGTAGCAGTAGCATATGTCATTATCATATGCGTAGGATATGCCTGTTCATATGTGAGATGATCAAGGGTCTTGTATTCCTGGATTTCCTGATATACAGAGGGAGTGGCCTCGCCACAATTGGCACAAATGGAACAAAGGCCACAAGGAGCATTCTTGTGCAACCAATGGCCACAATCCCTAGAGACTGAGCTGACACTGCAATGTGAAAACGTGTCCAAATTGCTTTCATCTTAGCACCACATGGGAGGAGGAAAATAAGGTTTGACACCACAGCGATTCATCATCACCATGACCTCCAGACAACAAATCACCTTCAAAGGCCAAGAAGAGGGCTTGAGTATAAAGTCTTTTGGTCCCCACTGGACAAGACAGACAAAACGCACACCTCTTCACCTCAAATTAGCATGCAACTTGTAATCAGTCCGTAAAAGGAGTTTTCAGTGTAAAATGATACTTTGTACCGTACTCAAGTCTTTTATGGGGGGTTACAGTGACAGAAATATCATCCAACTTGTCTCAGGTGAGCAGCACTCATGACCGAGTGGGGGAGGCCATTTTATGTGGAATGGAGCCACTTTTCGTTTTTGAAATTGCTGCCACTTCCTCAAACCTGTTCAAGGAAGAACTATGGCTTTGTAGTCAAAAAAGGAATCCTTGTCCTTCCTAGAACAAACCTAATATTTGGGGGAGAATTTCTCGCCTTGCCTCTGAACCCTACGTTCCTCCCATGGCATAGCCAGGCAAGGGTACATTTTGGGGCCATACCTCTCTGCATTGTAATAGGTCTTAGCTTCAGAAGAGACTGCTGTGGTCACACAGCCACCGGCAGAAGGAAGTCTAATTCGCTTCATGTGCAAATCTTCCACCCTAGTACCAACTACTACAAACAGGGGCTCACCCCACGGGTGCCGCCCAGCCACAGCAACAGTTACATGGCCAGTAAACCATTGCCTGGAATCCCCATGCCCCAGTCATGATGGGCATACTCCTTGGCTTGCCTGGAGAGTTTCCAGCTCATGCACCAACAGTGCAATTCCTGCATCACCACGAAGCTACCACCGTGCAGATACTTGATGACCTTCCCCTATCCCCCCCCCCCCCCCCTCCCCCCACCCCCACACACAATGGAATGGCTACCATGCTAGGTTTTGGACTCTGTAGCAAGAAAGAGTGGTGCAAAGATAGAAAGGCACAAATGTGGAATATATGCCACAATGGTTGACCTTCTCTGCACAATAAGCACTTCTATAAAATTTAGAGAAGTATCAAGTCAAACCCAATAAGGGGACCATATAATTAATAATGAAAAGCTGTAGAAGGCCAGACAGTAAAAAAACAAGTGTCCGGAATGCAAACTATATCCAAGCACGGTCAGCACCAACACCATCCAATGCATGGATAGAGAGGAAAAAAGAATGTTAGACAGACAGATAGACCTGCACTATGGTAAGGGAAGCAGTTCTGTAAGGGCTGGGGCCCTGTGGTGGTCAGGCATGCACGCACAAAAGAGATGTGAGCCCCCAGGGAAGGGGGAAGGGGTTGTTCTCAACAGATGAAAGATTCCTTTGTGGCTGCCTTTTCAGCCACTGTCCCTATCTCTATATCTTGTTCCATTTGTTTTTGCTACTGTCTTCCCAATCCGTGACATTTAGTTAGTTACTCGTATTTTACCTTTCCATTTCTTTTTACATTTTGAAGCATCTATTGTCTTTCAGCCAGATCAAACTTTTGAGGTTTTCCAAACCCTTCTAAATTTGTGTGTGTGTGTGTGTGTGTGTGTGTGTGTGTGTGTGTGTGTGTGTGTGTGTGTGTGGGTGTGTGTGTGTGTGTGTGTTTGAGAGAGAGAGAGAGAGAGAGAGAGAGAGAGAGAGAGAGAGAGAGAGAGAGAGCACTTGTAAAATAGAACACACAAATTCACACTCACCTATAAATAAACACAGGTTTCAATTGACCATCTCTCCAAATTCGTGACATTGCCTGTAGGTCCGTGGCTGGATTCCAGTCCGAATCGAAGAGAATAAGACGTGATGCGCCCGTAAGATTGAGACCAATTCCACCAGCACGAGCACTTAAAAGGAAGATAACTAAAGAATGGAATTACTATTAGAAACAAAAAATTTGGAGGAAACAAATTTAGAATTATGTCTTAAATTCTACACTATACTTTTTTACTTATCAGCTAAGATCCATATGTGCTAGATATTCACAATAATACTTATGGTGGCTCAAGTTGTTATTACTCACTGAAGGCTACCCTAAAGCTTTTCAGAATTATGGACAAGCACATGACACATTTGTTTACTCAGTATCTTTTTTTCTGAAAAGCAGTACCCACCTTTTGGTGACAACCAAAATGTTATAGCATACAAATTAAATAACTTGCTAACATACTTAAACTGGAAAAAGCACATTTTGGAGCTCTTTAACATTCACATTGACAGTTTTGCATATTTTCATTCAATTATGTCCTATGGAATAAAATAATGTTCTTGGTAACTCATCATTAAGAAATTCTTTGCTGCTCAAAAATAATCTGCAAAAATAATACGTGCTGCTCACCCACCAGCTTCTTGCAAACAAGACATCTGTTTAAGGAGTTGGGCATTCTGACTTCAGCTTTACAGAATATTTATTCTCTAGTGTGGTTTGTTGTAAATGATTGACTGCAGTTCAAAAGGAACAATATTGCACATAATTACAATACCAGAAGGAAAATGACATTCATTACTACATATCAAGGTTGTCTTAAGCAGAAAAGGTGTGCACAATACTACAATTAAAATTGTTGATAACACACTCGGAGATATAAAATGTCTGACAGACAGCAAAGTGAAATCTGAAAACAAACTGAAAAAGTTTCTCTTGAAAACTCCTGTTCTATAGAAGAATTTCTATTATTGTAATGTGTAAAAGGTCTTGGGCAGGAAATACTAACTCACATGGGCACACGTAACTAAAAAGAAGAAGCAAAAAACAACTAGAAATGTTCAGCATGTAGTCATATTTACACATTAATTTGCAAGGAATGTCAAATGTCTTATTTGACATCATTATGATTTATTGTGTAAATGATCCATAGAATATGAAACTAATTAACAAACTACTTTTTCTCTGCATCATTAATCTTCTGACTAGTTTGATGTAGCCCACCACGAATTCCTATCCTGTACCTCATTCTTCAGTTCGGAGTAGCAGTTGCACCCCTATGTCACCAACTATTTGTTGGATGTATTCCAATTTCTGCCTTACCCTACAGTTTTTACCCTCTACAGTTTCCTCTCGGACCATGGAGATTAATACCTGATGCCTCAACATATCTCCCATCTCCTGCCCCCTCTTCTGATTAGCATTTTCCACACATTCCTTTCTTCACCGATTCTGTGGAGAACCTCCTCAGTCATTATCTTATCACTCCACCTAATTTTCAACATCCTTTGGTAGCATCACACCTCAAATGCCTTGATTCTCATCTCTTTCAGTTTTCCCACTGTCCATGATTCACTATCATACGATGTTGTGCTCCTAACATAAATTCTCAGAAATTTCTTCCTCAAATTAAGACCTATATTTGACACCGGAGACTTCCATTGGACACAAATCACCTATTTGACTGTCCTAGCTTGCTTTTTATGTCCTCCTTGCTTCATCCATGATGGGTAATTTGCTTCCAAGTTAGCAGAATTCCTTAACTTCACCTAATTGGTTACCACCAATTCTGACATTAAGTTTCTAGCTATTATTATTTCTGCTGCTTCTCATTACCTTCATTGTCTTTTTCTGGTTTACTTTCAATCCACATCCGTATACATTAAACTGTTCATTCCATTTGACAAATCCCATAATTCTTCTTCACCTTCATTGAGGATAGAAATGTCATCAGCAAGTCATCACTGATATCCTTTCACCTGAATTTTAATCCTACTCTTGAACCTTTCTTTATTTCCATCACTGCTTCCTTGTTGTATACAGGGTGTTACAAAAAGGTATGGCCAAACTTTCAGGAAACATTCCTCACACACAAAGAAAGAAAATATTTTATGTGGACATGTGTCCAGAAATGCTTACTTTCCATGTTAGAGCTCATTTCATTACTTCTCTTCAAATCACATTAATCATGGAATGGAAACATTGTTACAGGAAATGTTCAAAATGTCCTCCGTTAGCGAGGATACATGCATCAACCCTCCGTCGCATAGAATCCCTGATGCGTTGATGCAGGCCTGGAGAATGGCATATTGTATCACAGCCGTCCACAATACGAGCATGAAGAGTCTCTACATTTGGTACTGGGGTTGCGTAGACAAAAGCTTTCAAATGCCCCCATAAATGAAAGTCAAGAGGGTTGAGGTCAGGAGAGTGTGGAGGCCATGGAATTGGTCCACCTCTACCAATCCATCGGTCACGGAATCTGTTGTTGAGAAGCGTACGAACACTTCGACTGAAATGTGCAGGAGCTCCATCGTGCATGAACCACATGTTGTGTCATACTTGTAAAGGCACATATTCTAGCAGCACAGGTAGAGTATCCCGTATGAAATCATGATAACATGCTCCATTGAGCGTAGGTGGAAAAACATGGGGCCCAATCAAGACATCACCAACAATGCCTGCCCAAACGTTCACAGAAAATCTGTGTTGATGACGTGATTGCACAATTGCGTGTGGATTCTCTTCAGCCCACACATGTTGATTGTGAAAATTTACAACTTGATCACGTTCGAATGAAGCCTCATCCGTAAAGAGAACATTTGCACTGAAATGAGGATTGACACATTGTTGGATGAACCATTCACAGAAGTGTACCCGTGGAGGCCAATCAGCTGCTGATAGTGCCTGCACACGCTGTACATGGTACGGAAAGAACTGGTTCTCCCGTAGCAGTCTCCATACAGTGACGTGGTCAACGTTACCTAGTACAGCGGCAACTTCTCTGACACTGACATTAGGGTTATCGTCAACTGCACGAAGAATTGCCTCGTCCATTGCAGGTGTCCTCGTTGTTCTAGGTCTTCCCCAGTCGCGAGTCATAGGCTGAAATGTTCCATGCTCCCTAAGACACCGATCAATTGCTTCGAACGTCTTCCTGTCGGGACACCTTCGTTCTGGAAATCCGTCTCGGCACAAACGTACCGCGCCACAGCTATTGCCCCATGCTAATCCATACATCAAATGGGCATCTTCCAACTCCGCATTTGTAAACATTGCACTGACTGCAAAACCACGTTCGTGATGAACACTAACCTGTTGATGCTACGTACTGATGTGCTTGATGCTAGTACTGTAGAGCAATGAGTTGCATGTCAACACAAGCACTGAAGTCAACATTACCGTCCTTCAATTGGGCCGACTGGCGGTGAATCGAGGAAGTACAGTACATACTGACGAAACTAAAATGAGCTCTAACACGGAAATTAAGCATTTCCGGACACATGTCCACATAACATCTTTTCTTTATTTGTGTGTGAGGAATGTTTCCTGAAAGTTTGGCAGTACCTTTTTGTAACACCATTTAGATTAAATAGTTGGGGAAAAAGACTGTATCCCTGTCTTACACCTCTTTCAATCCGGGCACTTATTTCTTGTTCTTTTGACTTTATAGTTCTCTCTTGGTTCTTGTACATATTGTATATAACCAATCTTTCATTGTAGCTTATTCCTATTTTTCTCAGAATTTCAAACATTTTGCACCATTTCACGCTGTTAATGTTTTTTCTAGATCGACAAATCCTAAGAAGACATCTTTACTTTTCTTCAATCTTGTTTCGATTATCAAGTGCAAAGTCAGAAATGTCTCTCAGGAGCCTTTACCTTTCCTAAGGCCAGACTGATCATTATCTAATAGATACTCAATGTTCTTTTCCATTCATCTGTATATTATCCTTGCCAGCAACTTGGATGCATGAAATGTTAAGCTCATAATGCAGTTGTTTTCACAGTCTGATGGTATGTCGCCAGTCTCATAGATTCTACACACCACCTTGCATAGCCATTTGGTTTCCATTTCCTCCAATGATTTTAGATATTCCATTAGAATGTTATGTGTCCCTTCTGCTTTACGTGATCTCAAGTCTTCCTGAGCTCTTTTAAATTGTGACTCCACTACTGGATCCCCTATGTCTTCCTTATCAACTTCACATTGTTGTTCTATCACATCATCAGACAAGTCCTCCCTCTCATAGAAGCCTTCAATGTACTCTTTCCACCTATCCACTGTCTTTTCTGCATTTAATATTGGAATTCCCATTGCATTCTTAATGTTACCACCTTTGCTTTTAATTTCACCCAAGGTTGTTTTGACTTTTTTTATATTCTGAGTCAGTCCTCCTGACGATCATTTATTGTCAATTTCTTCTCTTTGGGTCAGTGTGAATGGTCATAGGTTTGTTTGACCTGTGGGACTGTGTCAAAGAGTACCGAAGGAACAGAATCGGAAGACTCTTGAAGATAGACGTAAACTATCCCAAGAAAGTCTTAACAAAGTTTCAAGAACTGCATATTCTGCTTAGCACTTCATGTGAGCATGACTACCAATCAGCTGTTCCCCAAATGCATGGCCACCGCCTGATTGCGGTCAAGGGTAGAGCTGACCAATCAGTGGCACAATATGGTGCTGAGCCGAACCTGTTCAGTTTCAATGGCAGCTTCACAACTCATATCATTTGGACCCATCCTCCCAACACTAGCTTCTCTGAGCTACGTACTACTACTACTTGGGTATAACACAGTTTATAATCAATGAAAATAATCAACTTTAGAAAAAAAAATGTAACTCGATGGATTGAAAAAATCTACTGACCTGGCAGCAGTTGTTGTTGTTGTGGTCTTTAGTCCTGAGACTGGTTTGATGCATCTCTCCATGCTACTCTATCCTGTGCAAGCTTTTTCATCTCCCAGTACCTACTGCAACCTACATCCTTCTGAATCTGCTTAGTGTATTCATCTCTTGGTCTCCCTCTACGATTTTTACCCTCCACGCTGCCCTCCAATACTAAATTGGTGATCCCTTGATGCCTCAGAACATGTCCTACCAACCGATCCCTTCTTCTGGTCAAGTTGTGCCACAAACTTCTCTTCTCCCCAATCCTATTCAATACTTCCTCATTAGTTATGTCATCTACCCATCTAATCTTCAGCGTTCTTCTGTAGCACCACATTTCGAAAGCGTCTATTCTCTTCTTGTCCAAACTATTTATCGTCCACGTTTCACTTCCATACATGGCTACACTCCATACAAATACTTTCAGAAATGACTTCCTGACACTTAAATCTATACTCGATGTTAACAAATTTCTCTTCTTCAGAAACGCTTTCCTTGCCATTGCCAGTCTACATTTTATATCCTTTCTACTTCGACCATCATCAGTTATTTTGCTCCCCAAATAGCAAAACTCCTTTACTACTTTAAGTGTCTCATTTCCTAATCTAATTCCCTCAGCATCACCCAACTTAATTAGACTACATTCAATTATCCTTGTTTTGCTTTTGTTGATGTTCATCTTATATCCTCCTTTCAAGAAACTATCCATTCCATTCAACTGTTCTTCCAAGTCCTTTGCTGTCTCTGACAGAATTACAATGTCATCGGCGAACCTCAAAGTTTTTATTTCTTCTCCATGAATTTTAATACCTACTCCAAATTTTTCTTTCGTTTCCTTTACTGCTTGCTCAATATACAGATTGAACAACATCGGGGAGAGGCTACAACCCTGTCTCACTCCCTTCCCAACCACTGCTTCTCTTTCGTGTCCCTCGACTCTTATAACTGCCATCTGGTTTCTGTACAAATTGTAAATAGCCTTTTGCTCCCTGTATTTTACCCCTGCCACCTTTAGAATTTGAAAGAGAGTATTCCAGTCAACATTGTCAAAAGCTTTCTCTATGTCTACAAATGCTAGAAACGTAGGTTTGCCTTTCCTTAATCTTTCTTCAAAGATAAGTCGTAAGGTCAGTATTGCCTCACGTGTTCCAGTGTTTCTACAGAATCCAAACTGATCTTCCCCGAGGTTGGCTTCTACTAGTTTTTCCATTCGTCTGTAAAGAATTCGTGTTAGTATTTTGCAGCTGTGACTTATTAAACTGATAGTTCGGTAATTTTCACATCTGTCAACACCTGCTTTCTTTGGGATTGGAATTATTATATTCTTCTTGAAGTCTGAGGGTATTTTGCCTGTTTCATACATCTTGCTCACCAGATCGTAGAGTTTTGTCAGGACTGGCTCTCCCAAGGCCGTCAGTAGTTCCAATGGAATGTTGTCTACTCCGGGGGCCTTGTTTCGACTCAGGTCTTTCAGTGCTTTGTCAAACTCTTCACGCAGTATCATATCTCCCATTTCATCTTCATCTACATCCTCTTCCATTTCCATAATATTGTCCTCAAGTACATCACCCTTGTATAGACCCTCTATATACTCCTTCCACCTTTCTGCTTTCTCTTCTTTGCTTAGAACTGGGTTTCCATCTGAGCTCTTGATATTCATACAAGTCGTTCTCTTATCTCCAAAGGTCTCTTTAATTTTCCTGTAGGACTATCTATCTTACCCCTAGTGAGATAGGCCTCTACATCCTTAAATTTGTCCTGTAGCCATCCCTGTTTAGCCATTTTGCACTTCCTGTCGATTTCATTTTTGAGACGTTTGTATTCCTTTTTGCCTGCTTCATTTACTGCATTTTTATATTTTCTCCTTTCATCAATTAAATTCAATATTTCTTCTGTTACCCAAGGATTTCTACTAGCCCTCGTCTTTTTACCTACTTGATCCTCTGCTGCCTTCGCTACTTCATCCCTCAAAGCTACCCATTCTTCTTCTACTGTATTTCTTTCCCCCATTCCTGTCAATTGTTCCATTATGCTCTCCCTGTAACTCTGTACAACCTCTGGTTCTTTCAGTTTATCCAGGTCCCATCTCCTTAAATTCCCACCTTTTTGCAGTTTCTTCAGTTTTAATCTACAGGTCATAACCAATAGATTGTGGTCAGAGTCCACATCTGCCCCTGGAAATGTCTTACAATTTAAAACCTGGTTCCTAAATCTCTATCTTACCATTATATAATCTATCTGATACCTTTTAGTATCTCCAGGGTTCTTCCATGTATACAACCTTCTTTCATGATTCTTGAACCAAGTGTTAGCTATGACTATGTTGTGCTCTGTGCAAAATTCTACCAGACGGCTTCCTCTTTCATTTCTTTCCCCCAATCCATATTCACCTACTATGTTTCCTTTTCTCCCTTTTCCTACACTGGCAGCAGTAGGAGAATACAAATATAAAGCTATTTAAATCTGCAAGCTTTTGGGGACAGTGGCTCTTTCAGCTGGCAGACAGGTTGAAGGGGAAGGAAGAGGGATGAAGGAAAAGGACTCATGAGGTTCAGGAAATGGGGGAGTTCGCAAAAGTCAGCCAGAATCCCCAGTCAGGTGAGACTTACTGGATGGTATGAGAAGCAAAGCTTCCCTTTAACCTTTCTGCCAGAAGAAGGATGTACTGGTTCCGAAAACTTGCAAATTTGAATATCTTTATATGTGTATTCTCCTGACGCCACTAGGCTAGTAGGTTTTTTTTATGTCTCCAATTACATTACGGTTTATGATCACTCGCACAGGCAGTGACACAAAGTCTGATGAAAGAAACACGCAGTTCCTGTGGTCAATGACAGTGGCGTTCACAACGTGAATGCTTAACCAGAAGCAAAGTTGAGAGCATAGTGAGAGTTGTAAATGTGTGCAAGACAGTCCACAAGAAGTGACCTGAACAAAATCATATACATAGGCAAGAGTTGTAAGTCTGTGCAAGACAGTGCACAGGAAGTGATGTGAACAAAATCATAAACATAGCCAAGGTCAATCACTCTATTAATCATCCTCCTCCTCCTCCTCCTCATCATCATCATCGTCATCAACATCATCATCATCATCATATGTCTGCTGTATGTGCTGTCATTCATCACATCATCCAGGATCTAAAATCTCTTCCCTCTTTGTCTCCTCTTCCCTTCCACGTTCTGCACTAAGACTCTTTTCATATGCCCCTTTTTCTTTCTTAATGTACGTCAACTTGCTTCTTTTTATTACATTCTGGAAATGCCTTTCCTCTCCCACTCTTCTCAGTACCTCCTCACTTTTCACTCCATCCATCCAATTTATTCTTTTCAGCCTCCATTATATCAACATCTCAAAACCCTCCACCCTTGCTCTATTTTCCTTTCTCTGTGTCCATGTTTCAGCACCATACAGGAGAACACTCCATTCAAAACAAGTCTCAAATCTTTATCCGTAATCTTAAATAAAATTCTCCTCTTCTTACAAAATGCATCTTTTACCATTGCTATCATTTTGTGTTGATCAGCACTTTGAGGTTTGTGCATGTGAACTTCAGCTAGATAATGTAGTATTGATATTAGCAACAGTGTACAGGGCCCCATTAGGAGACTGGGAGCTATTCATAAAAGAGGTTGACTGCCTATTATGCTGTCTATCAGACAAAAAGAAGAAGTTATTAATCTGTGGTGATTTCAATGTTAACTTTCTAAGCAATTCTGATAGGAATAGTGAACTAGAAGTGTTGTTAACAACATATAACTTAGAATCAGTAATCAATTTCCCTACAAGTATAGCTCAGGACAGTAGTACTCTAATAGAAAATGTATTTGTACAGCAAGAGGAGGTAGAACAAACACAGGCTTTCCCTGTGGTAAGTGGATTATCTGACCATGATGCACAACTGATTAACTTACAAAACCTAACAGGGTGTACACTTCAGAAACCATTAAGTGAAAGTGTGAGGGTGCTCAACCCGGTATCTATAGATCGCTTCAGAGAAAGTTTAGGAAATGTAAACTGGGAAGATGTATATAATGAGCCAAATGCTAATGATAAATGCAGCGTATTTCTTGATAAATTTATATCCCTTTTTGAACATTGTCTTCCAAAGAAAATTACTAAATGTAACACCAAAACTTTTCAAAGAAACCTTGGATTACTACAGATATTAAACTGTCTTCAGAAAGAAAAAGAAAACTGTATGAGACAGCAAGAACTAGTAAAAATCCAGTAGTTTTACACTACAAAAATTATTGTAACATACTGAGAAAAGTCGTAAGGAAATAAAGAAATATGTATGTTAGAGAAGAAATTAACAACTCCAGCAATAAAATCAAATCAATATGGAATGTTGTTAGAAGGGAGACAGGAAAAGTAACCACTGGGGTAGGTAGTATTCCTGTTAAGGAGAATGAGACCATCTTAACCAACAGTACACAAGTAGCCAACGTATTTAACAATCACTTATTAAATGTAGGAGAAAAAAATTGGTGAGAAAGGTTCAAAAGAAAAAGCCAGGCAGTACATGGAAGAGTCAGTTTTGAAAAATTTTAGTCAGATTAAGTTTCATCTAACAACCTCTTGTGAAATAAGGAAAATTATTAAATCTTTGAAAAATAAATGTTCTGCTGGAGTAGATGACATCTCTAACAAGTTATTAAAACAATGTGGAGCAATTACAGCTGACGTTTTGAGTCACATATGTAATGCATCACTGACTCAGGGTATTTTTCCAGAAAGGTTAAAATATGCCATTGTCAGGCCTCTCTACAAAAAGGGGGAAACCACAGATGTCAATAATAACCAAACAGTATCCTTGCTTACAAGATCTTCAAAAATCTTTGAGAAAGTACTGTACTCAAGAGTGGTTAGCCATCTCAACAGTAATGGGATACTTAGTAAATCACAGTTCGGATTTCAGAAATGCTGTTCCACTGAGACAGCAATATACAATTTCACTGTCCACATAATAGAGTCTTTAAATAGTAAAATGTCACCAGTAGGAATATTCTGTGACTTATCCAAAGCATTTAATTGTGTGAACCATGACATTATGTTAGAGAAATTACAATTCTATGGTACAAATGGAACAGCATATGAGTGGTTTAAGTCGTATCTACAGAACAGGAAGCAAAAAGTCTCTTTATATGCTTCAAGTGATTCAAAGGAGTTTGCGACTTCATCTAACTGGGGTGAAATTACATTAGGTGTTCCACAAGGTTTGATCATGGGTCCCCTCCTGTTCTCGATATATGTGAATGACCACCCTTCTTGTGTGAAATGAGATGCTGAACTGACACTGTTTGCTGATGATACAAGCATAATTATTAATCCAGTAAAAGAAAGTCCAATAGAAAATGATACAAATAAGGTCTTTGGAAAAGTTATTAATTCATTTTCTGCGAATGGGCTTGCTCTGAACTTTGAAAAAAAAAAAAAAAAAAAAACACAGTACAGCCAATTTTCTGCTGCAAAAAGTATAATTCCTTCGATAAACATAACACATCAAAAGGTGTCAGTAGCCAGGATAGAGCATATTAAGTTTTTTTGGGTGTACATATAGATGAGAATCTTAACTGGAAAACTCATGTTTTGGATCTCCTAAAGGGACTAGGTTCAGCAACTTTTGCAATCAGAATAATTGCCAATTTTGAGGATGTAGAAATTAGTAAGCTAACATACTTTGCATACTTCCACTCTCTGATGTCATACGGAATAATATTCTGGGGCAACTCAACACAGGCAGTATTCACTGCTCGAAAGAAAGTAGTTAGAATAATGTGTGGGGTTCATAGTCGCACATCTTGTAGGCATCTGTTTAAAAGGTTAGGAATTCTTACAACTGCTTCACAGTACATTTACTCAGTAATGAAAATTTTTCTCAACAACACGGACGAGTTTAAAATCAACAGCGACATTCATTATTACAATACCAGAAAAAAGAAAGACCTACACTATCTTTTACTTAACCTATCTTTGGCACAGGAAGGGGTAAAATATGCTGCTATAAAAGTTTTTGATAAATTTCCAGATGAAATAAAATGTCTGACAGACAGCAGTAATAGTTTCAAAAACAAATTGAAATCATACCTCCTTGTCAACTCCTTCTATACCATTGATGAATTCTTGAATATGAGTAAATAAATCTGGAGATATAATATATGGATTTTGTGCCATTTAAGGGAATGGGATAGATAATAGAAATATTTAGGTATAACACTATTATGAAGAAGAAGAAAAAAACCTTGTTTCCTGTGCGCATTTGACACGTTCCACATCATAACGGTTTTCCGTGCTATTGATCAATGGAACACGTACTGAAGGAGATGGTAATTCATGTCAGGGCAAACTCTTCAATTTCGAAATTCAACTGCAGCAGGCTGTTTCTTATGCATCGGCACAGTTACATTACACACTGCATTTCAGAGCCCTCTAGCGGCTGAGGGCTGCAAATAAAATGTAGAAATGAAGAACAGAAATTTAGGATGTTAATAATATTTGCAATACGTAAAAAGCTTTTGAAGTTCAGAGACATTACTTTTCAGCATGCCCTCGAATACATACTATAAAGGGCACCATATGGTGTATGGTGGAGGGTACCATGTATCACTACTTGTCATTTCCATTCCTATTTAACTTGCAAATGATGCAGGGGAAAAACTAATGTCTGTACACCTCCATACGAGCCCTAATTGCTCTAGTGTTGTTTTTGTGGCCCTTATGTGCAACGTTTGTTGGCAATAGTAGAATCATTGTCCTATCTAGTAAGCAGCATCGAGCGAAATCAGGGCATATCAGCTGGCATCATCAATGGGGAATCATCGGTACAATACAGACACACACAACAGGGATGACAGACAACACAGTCCACACAGCGAAATACCAGGACAAGAGAGCAAAACCAAATTGGACACCAAGATGTAGTAACTATCACCATAGCAATGGTGAACAGCTAAATGATCACAATCACTGTCAGAACACAACTGTGGTCTGAGCCCCAGCTTAATAGGCCCTCCATGAGCGCTGATAGGCCAGTGCAATGGGTTTGGCCCGTGCGTAGTGCTGTGGTGGCAACAGTAGCGCTCACAGATTACAGGGACGCCGCCTAGCAGCTGTCATCTATGTCCATGCCTTCTGGTGGGCTGTCAAAATTGTCAGGTGGGTGTACCAGATCCAATAAATTTCCTCAACAGTGTTTCAAGAAAACAACATTATCTTCCCTCCAGGGCATTGTTTTAATGTCTTCTTTTAAAATCCAACCTACTGGGGAACTCAAACGCTAGAGCAGTAGTCAAAAATAGTTCACGAATTGTTCTATATGCTGTATCCTTTGTAGGTGAGCTACTCTTTCCTACAACTCTCCCAATAAGCCAAAGTTGACCACTCACCTTCTCTACTAATGTCCTTATATGTTTGTACCATTTCATATTGCTTTGCAAGGTATTTAATAGACATGTCAAGCAGCACACCACTAACACGGTTTTCAAACATTAAAGAATTGTTTTTCCTACTCATTTTCATTGAAGATTTTCCTGCATTTAGAGCAAGCTGCCACACATCACACCAACAGAAATTTTTGTAAGTCATCCTGCAACATTCTACAGTCACTGTATAAAGATACTTTCCCATATACTACAGCGCCATCAGCAAACAGTTGCCCATTGCTGCTCACCCTGTTTATCGGAAAATTTATGTATATAAAGGACAACAGTGGTCTTATCACACTTCCCTGAGGTACCCACGATGACACCCTTGTTTCTGATAAACACTCAACATCAATAACAATGTGCTGTGTTCTATTGCTTAAGAAGCCTTCAACCGACTTTCATATTGGGAACCTAGTCAGTATAGTCAGACCTTTGTTAACTGTCTGTGCTGGGGAACTTTCCAGAAATCTAGTGATATGGTGTCTGCCTATTGCCTTTCATCCATAGTTCACAGGATATCACATGAAGAAAAGAGCCAGCTGAATTTTCCACAAGCAATGCTACCTAGACCCGTATGAGTGCTAAAGCGCTGCTTCCTGGACTTGGGTAGGCGCACCGGCCCCGGGTCGAATCTGCCCAGCGGATTAACGACGAAGGCCAGTGTGCCAACCATTCTGGACGTGGTTTTAGGTGGTTTTCCACATCCCAGTAGGTGAATACTGGGCTGGTCCCCATGTCCCGTCTCAGTTAAAGGATTCGCAGACATTTGAAACACGTTCACACTATTTCATGATTTACACTAGACGAAGATAGCTAGGGTACACTGATTCCGTCCCATGGAGAATGGGGTGGTGGCAGGAAGGGCATACGGCCACCCCTTAAAATTAACCATGCCAAATCCAATTGTGATAATGCCGAATCTGCGAAAACTATGGGACAAAGGCACTAGGGAAAGAAGAAGAATGCTATCTAGACCTGTGTTGATTTGTGGACAGAAACTTCTCTGTCTCAAGGAAATTTATTAGTTTTGAACCTATAATATGTTCAAGAATTCTGCAGCACACGGATGTTAAGATTATGGATCTACAATTTTGTGGGTCCAATCTTGTACCCTTGATCTATACAGGAGTCACCTACACTTTTTCCCAGTTGCTTGTGTCTTTGCACTGGGCAAGAGATTTGCGATAAATATAAGCTAAGTAAGGGGCCAATGCTATAAAGTATACTGTGTAAAATTGAACTGGAATGCCATCTATATCTTGTGACTTACTTGTTTTCAACTGTTTCAGTTGCTTCTCCACCACACCAAAGAAGCCTATTTCTATGTCCTCCATGCGAGAGTCTTTGAAACCATCAAACAATGGTATGCCTGTACAATCTTGCTGAATGAGTGATTTCTCACACAACATTTAAAACTCTAGCTTTCTTTTTACTGCTTCTATTGCCACACCAGACAGTCAACAAGAGACTGGATAAAAGACTTCAACCCGCTTAACACTTCAGCTGCCGGCCATGTAAACTGTGCCATTTCTTAGAATGCCAGCGTTTTTTGCTAATATTGTACATTTGTTTTACAGAAAACTAGCCTACATTTTGTTGTGGTACTAACTTTTTACGAAAGCCGGCATCTTCTTCTTCCTGAAAATGTATATACAGCTTCTTTGATCGTTTGGTTTTTTTTTTTTTTCCTTATATTTTTAATGATTGTAAGGTTTTATAAAATATACAAAAGTTTACAGAAATGAAAAACATGTTTTACTGACATTTTATTCCTCACAATCTGTGGTTTTACATCCATTAACAGAAAACTTGTATCCTAAGTCCATAATTATTATAAATTGTTACATAAAAGATTCACAAAGTACAATGTTTTTTCATGTCATATATTCTGAAACATGGTTCTTGGCACATTGTGAGTCTGCACTCTCTGCACTGGTATGTCGTGTCTCTTCTTGTAGACTTTCCTATTTCCTTTTTTCCTTTTGCTGAGCACACTTTGCACATTCTCTGGATTCTTCCTTTACCTGGTGGAGGTGGTATTTTTTCCAGGAAATGCTTTAATGTAGATAGTCTACTTAGGTGTCTACACATATTGTTAGTTCTGCACATAATACCTTCACAAATTTAGACAAAGATATCTTCTTACTTTTTACCTTATTGTGAAGAATGCATGCATTCACCAAACACATAAGGAAACAATGAAATGCAAGTTTTCTCAACCATTTCACTGTTCTGTGTTCAAAAACCCCATACGACATCCTCTGATCAGATAGATCAACCCCAATCTTTTTGCTACTGTACTCCACAACACAGGCAGGGATGTCTGGTGCTTAGCATGTATACATTTCTTTTATCTTTCCAGCATACTGCTAAAACATTCCCATTCCTACAGAAAATCTGCTCATCTCTTTGTATGCTAGGTGATTTCAGTGCCTGAAGCATTGCCCTCCTGTTCTTCATAATAGTTCCAACAAGGCCTGTCTTCTCACTTTCTAATTCTCTTGCAAGAATAGGGCTTGTATAAAAACAATCAGTAAATCATGTATGCCCCTTACCTGCTAGGGTGCCAAGTAGAGTTTTCACAATGTCAACCACAACATTGCTTTGGCCACAGAAAATCTGGAAATTCCAAATATAACCAGAGTTAGACTCTGAGAGCATATGTAATTTCATGCCATATTTGCCAGGTTTTTGTGGCATATACTGCTTGAAATAAATTCTGCCTCTAAATTTACACATGCCTTCATCAACCGTTATGTCTTGGTCAGGAAGGTACACCTGCTGAAACCGTAAAAGGATGGTTTCAACTAGAGGGTGGACTTTGTGTAATGGATCGTACCCAGGTACACCTCTCTTGATTTCCAATGAATTATCATTCAAATGGAAGTATGACATAATCTGTAGGAATCTGTTTCTGGTCAACAGATTTGGGCAGTAGTTGCAAGACACACAAGGATCTTGGCTCCAATGATCTTGTATAAGGGGCTTTTGGCTGATGCTCATGTGGAAAATTACAGCCAGGAATTTTTTTTACTTCCACTAAAGTGACACTGTCCAACCAAACATCCTGCATGCAGGAGTGAGCCGACCTGCACTTGTCAGTTGCCTTAGCTTCTGTATGGCATAAAGAGTTGTCTGCTTTTTGAAATGAGCAAGAAGGTCCCTGTCCATGAAATATGAAAAGAAATCCAGAACTGAAGAGTCGGCATTTAATTCACATAAATCTGTGACACCATGGTTCCCACTAAAAATGTCTATACTTGGTAAACAGTCTATATCAGTCCACTCCTCTGTAGACCCAGTACGATCTCTTGCTGTGCCACCCCTTTGGCTTGGCCTCCTTTCACTGTCATCAGGACGGATATTTTGTGGTTCTACATCCATAATAGAATCACATTCATTCTCTCTGGTAACCGCCTGCTGCACTGCTAGCTGTAACTCTGTGACACTCATCCCTGGCACAACCTGCTACCCTGGTTTTTATTTTTTACTATCAGTTTACTGACTGGTTTGATGTGGCCCACCATGAATTCCTCTTCTGAGCCAACCTTTTCATCTGAGAGTAGCACTTGCAACCTACATCCTTAATTATTTGCAGGATGAATTCCACTCTTTGTCTCCCCCTACAGTTTTTACTCTCTACAGCTCCCCCTAGTGCCATGGAAGTTTTCCTTGATGTCTTAAAAGGTTTCCTGTCATCCTGTCCCTTCCTCTTGTCAGTATTTTCCATATATTCCATTCTTCACCGATTCTGTGGAGAATGTCGCCATTCCCTCCCGTTCAACCCAGCTAATTTTCAATATTTTTCTAAAGCATCATGTCTCAAATGCTTCGATACACTTCTGTTCCAGTTTTCCAGCAGTCCATGTGTCACTACCATACTATACTGTGCTCCAGATGTACATTCTCAGAAATTTCTTCCTCAGATTAAGGTCTACACTTGATACTAGTAACTTCTCTTGGCCAGGAATGCCCTTTTTTGCAGTGGTAGTCTGCTTTTTATGTCCTCCTTGCTCCATCCATCATGGTTTATTTTGCTGTCTAGATAGCAGAATTCCTTGACTTCATCTACTTCATAATCCCCATGTTTGATGTTATGTTTCTCGCTGTTCTTATTTCTGCTTCCTCTCATTACTTTCATCTTTCTTCAATTTACTTTCAATTTATATTCTGTACTTATTAGACTGTTCATTTCATTCCACAGATCCTGTAATTCTTCTTCACTTTTACTGAGGATAACAATGGCACCAGTGAATGTTATGACTGATATCATTTCACCTTGAATTCTAAACCTACTCTTGAACCTTTCTTTTATTTCTGTCACTGCTTCTTCAATGTATAGATTGAAGAGTAGGGGCAAAAGACTACATCCCTGCCTTATACCCTTTTAATCCAAGCACTTCATTCTTAGTCCCCCACTCTTACTGTTCCCTTTTGGTTCTTGTATGTACCTGTCTTTTCCTGCTGCTTACCTCTACTTTTCTCAAAATTTCAAACATCTTGCACCACTTTACACAATCAAATGCTTTTTCCAGGACAACAAATTCTGTGAGCAAGTCTTTATTTTTCTTCAGTCTTGCTTCCATTATCAACTGCAACATCAGAAGTGCCTCTCTGGTGCCTTCACTTTTCCTAAAGTCAAACTGATCATCATCCAACAGTTCCTCTATTTTCTTTGCCATTATTCTGTGTATTATTCTTGTCATCAACCCACATGCATGAACTGTTAAGCTGATTGTTGGCCCTTTCTGTCTTCAGAATTGTGTGCATGATGTTTAACCCAAAGTCTGATGGTATATTGCCGGTCTCATACATCCAATGCACTAAAGTGTTAATCGTTTTGTTGCCACCTCCTCCAACAGTTTTAGAAATTCTGATGGAATTATTTATGCCTTCTGCCTTACGTGATCTTGAGTCCTCCAAAACCCTCTCAAGTCCTGACAGTAATACTGGATTTCCTATCTCTTTCCGATCTGGTCCTGTTTCTTCTTCGATCATGTCATCAGACAAGTTTTTCCCCTCATAGAGGCCTTCCATATACTCTTTCCACCTATCTGCTCTCTCCTCTGTATTTAACAGTGAAACTCCCATTGCACTCTTAATGCTACTGCCCCTGCTTTAATTTCACCAAAGGTTGTTCTGACTTCCCTATATGCTGACTCAGTTCTTCTGAAAGTCATTTCTTTTTCAATTTTAACACTTTTTTCATTTCTTTTTCAATTTTAACACTTTTTTCAGGCAGCTATTTTGCCTTAGCTTCCACAAATTTTCTGTTTATTTCAGTTCTAAATGACTTGTATCTTTGTATTCCTGTTGTACTTACTTTTTTTGTCAGTCAGCCGAAGTATTTCTTCTGTTACCCATGATTTCTTCCCAGTTATCTTCCTTGTACCTATGGTTTTCTTTCCAGCTTCTGTAATTGCCCTTTTTAGAAATGTCCATTCCTAGTCAAATGAACTCTCTCCTGACCTAATAATTATTGCAGTATCTACAATCGATGGTCGAAGTAGAGAAGATATAAAATGTAGACTGACAATGGGGAGGAAAGTGTTTCTGAAGAAGAGAAATTTGTTAACATCGAGTATAGATTTAAATGTCAGGAAGTCGTTTCTGAAAGTATTTGTATGGAGTGTAGCCATGTATGGAAGTGAAACATGGACGATAAGTGGTTTAGACAAGAAGAGGATAGAAGCTTTCGAAATGTGGTGCTACAGAAGAATGCTGAAGATTAGATGGGTAGATCACATAACTAATGAGGAGGTGTTGAATAGGATTGGGGAGAAGAGAAGTTTGTGGCACAACTTGACTAGAAGAAGGGATCGGTTGGTAGGACATGTTATGAGGCATCAAGGGATCAACAATTTAGTATTGGAGGGCAGCGTGGAGGGTAAAAATCGTAGAGGGAGACCAAGAGATGAATACACCAAGCAGATTCAGAAGGATGTAGGTTGCAGTAGGTACTGGGAGATGAAGAAGCTTGCACAGGATAGAGTAGCATGAAGAGCTGCATCAAACCAGTCTCAGGACTGAAGACCATAACAACAACAACAACAACAACATCTACAATCCCAGAGAACTTTAAGCATATATCTTCATTCCTTCGTATTTCCATATCTCACTTCTTTGCAAGTTGTTTCTTGCTGACTAGTCTCTTAAACTTTAGCACACTCTTCATCATTAGTAAATTATGATCTGCATCCATATTTTCTCGTAGGTATACCTTACAATTCAATATGAGGGTGGTTTGAAAAGTTCTCGGAACGGAATAGAAAAAAAGTATTTACATCACCGATTTTTTTTTTTTTTTTTTTTTTCAATGTAGTCTCCTTGTAGATTAATGCACTTGGTCCAACGATGTTCCAGTGCCTTGATCCCATCTCAAAGATGAGTTTCCTCGAGGCCTGCAAAATAGCGATCAATTCTTCGTTTGAAGTGAATCTTCATCCGCCAAGAAAAATTTTCAGTTCTGGAATGAGATGGAAGTCTGACGGAGCCATATCAGGTGAATAAGGTGGGTGTGGAAACAGTCCATATCTTAGTTCGTGTAATTTTGCCAAGGCGATGTCACATGCGTGCGGCCACGCATTGTTTTGATGGAAGATGACTTTCTACCTTGCTAAATGTGGCCTTTTATCGTGTATCTTTTGTTGCAATTTGCCCAGGAGGTAAGCATAGTATTCTCCTGTAATTGTTTGCCCAATGGGGAGATAATCCACAAACAGAATCCCCTTTGCATCCCAGAACACTGATGCCATGACCTTTCCTGCCATAGGAATTGTCTTTGCTTTCTTTGGTGGTGGAGAAGCAGCATGTTTCCACTGCTTTGATTATTGTTTTGTCACTGGGGTATAGTAGCATACCAAAGTTTCATCTATGGTCATAAATCGGCATAAAAAATCTTGTTTGTTCCTCCTAAAATGGGCCAAACATTGTTCCAATATGTCCATTCTCATGCATTTTTGATCCAGCGTCAAGAGTCGTGGCACCCATCTTGCAAATAATCTTTTCATTTCTAATTCTTCATTTAAAATGTGATATACCCATTCAGATGACATCTGGAAAGCACGGGCAATTTCACGCACTTTCAATCAGTGATCCTCCATGACCATTTTGTGCACTTTTGCAATGATTTCTGGAGTAGTGACACATCTTGGCCGACCACTGTGCAGATTTTCACCTAAGTTCTCCTGACCAAATTGTCCACTTTGCAAGAGTTGAATATGAAGGAGCAGAGTCCCCCAGTGTATTCTGGAAATCGGCATGAATGTCCTTTGCTTTCATACCTTTCTTTACAAAGTACTTAATCCCTGCCTGAATCTCGATTTTTTCCCACTTTTCCATTATGCGGGAGCAACTGCAGAGCCATGTCACCGCCACAGCTCTCTTCCAAGAGCACTGACGTGGCATGTGTTTACAGGCAACAGTCCAATGAATGTCATGTGAACAACTCGTTGCACTAGCACTGACCTCTCATGGTGATCCCAAGAACTTTTAAAACCACCCTCGTATCTGATATTCCAATCTCTGACTGAACATGATTCAATCCCATAAAACTCTGCATCTGGGCCACATGGCAAGTGAGAAACTGCACCTGTGTGTGAGTGCTGCATGGTGGGCCTACAATGGATATCATAGATATAATTACTAAGGAACAACAGCCACTATTGCAACTGTTGCACTGTGTTATCATGAAGTTTCAAGCAGGAACTGAATAGTGAAATAGGGGCTTGCAATTAGCTATTAGGTAAAGCTTTGCACCATAGAGACAAAGTGAGACTTCTTGACACCAACACATCTTTCTCTATTTTTAAGTAATTCTGTTGGGCTAAATTGACTGTTTGAGATGTAAATACAATGGACTGTTTTGTGGCAGTGGCCTATTTGTTGGACCGCACTCATCACAGCCGCAATCAGAGGCATTGGTGCCTAGTATTAAACATTTACTGGATTGAATGTTGCTAAACTTGGGTAATATTTAAGTTGCAAGAAATCTATATGGCATACCTCTGACAACATGAATTCAATTCATTTGTACCAAGTGGAAATTTGAAAGCCCACCATTTACGGCACACAACGCTCTTGATGAAAGTGGTGCCATCACGCACCTGTTGTCACAGCCTGAGACCTATGGCAGAGAGGAATGGGGTTTTTCCTCTCACAGTGTCCAATGGTGTGAAGCTTGCTGGTAGTATTGGTCACATTCGGTAATTGTGTGATTTTTTATGCCTGGTGCCAGCAAGATGTGGAGATTATTTGAGTAGATATCTAGTGGCAGCTTTTTGATCATGCCATTGGTTGCAGCAAAGTGATGTGATATACCATCTGGTACTTTGCTAAAAGGCAGCTGTGCTTTGAGTGTTCTGGCTCGGAGGTTGGATGGTGGTCATCCAGACAAGGCTTCCTACGGTATCAACTGGAAAGCCAACATTGTGTAGTTTTGCATATGATTTAGTGTGCACCCTGAGCAATTCATATCACGGATTTAGAAACTAGATTTTGTTTCTGCTTGATTGTTGCTATCTGGGAGACTTTTATGTATGCTCTGTGTGTGAAACTGTTGAGGAGACCACGAACTACACCTGCTGGCTATTACCCTATCCTGTGAGTGGTATTTCTAGAATTGAATGTTGTGGAATTAACAGAAGACATGTGCTGACTTCGTTACTGAAGGAGTGCACTATTAGTGGAGGCAGTCGAGTGAGGTCGAGCGAATCTGGACGCTATCACGAGGATATGACTCTTAAGTCTGCTGTGTTTTATTGTTTTAAGCATTGGTTCATTGAAATTTGTGAGTTCACTGCGCCCTTATAGAGTCAGACTATAGGAATTGTGAAATGAACCCTGTCATTTTCGACCACATGCCACAAAGGGCGCAGATGCACCATGAGATGAGGAAACTCACAAGCGTCTATTATCTATTGAGAGCTAAGCGGTGTAGTGTACGAGTGAGGCAGACCAGAACCCACATCATAGGGAAACCCAACAGAAGTCGTTTGTGGCCAAGGAGATGTAGCAGTGTTAAATATGGCGGACCTAAGATCGGCCATAAAGGGAAACATTCATGAATACTATTTAATTCTGTAATATTGCAGAGAATCAAGACACAGTAATTTTAATCTGCCACACTCCATAAATTTTCATGGTGATCTCAATAAAACTTGAATATTGATCATATCTATAATAGTTTAGGATTTACTGTTAAAGTGAAATTAACAAGTTTTGTAACAAACACCTGAATGATAAAATCTGAACAGTTTGGTCAATCTTAACGATCGACATTTCATATAGAAGTTCATCATTAAAATGACAAACACTGTAAATATCAACTCTGCAACTTTATTTGTTTAAAAGATATAGTAAATTTAATCATCAGTATTTACAATTAAGCATCAGAGCATCATTTCCTCCACACAAAACACATTGAACAATGACAGTACGACACCTTACTGAATCATTAGGTAATATAATATTTGTTGTATAGTTTAGAGCATAATAGTTACTTTTGTTCTTTATTTATTTATCAATAAGCACATTGGTGCAAGGCTACTGGCCATAGCATTCAAAGCTAAGAAGGAAGTTGTATAGGTTTTATGTAAAAGAATTTAACGTTTATTATGTAATGGATATTATTGTTACTTTATTTAGATCGTGAAAGTGCTCAAGCTTTGATTATTTAAATATGTTAAGATGTAAAATGATGTAGAATAAGCTGTAGCCAATCAGATGGATGGCTTCAGGAAAGGGAACTGTCCTAGTCAGTTGAGAGAGGATATTCGGCGGGCAGGAAACACGGCCGCGGACAGGCAGAGGGAGTGCTGGTGCAGTTGCAAAAATGGACAGTTTGGCTGCAGATAGTTCAGCAAAGAGTACAGTTCGGATGCAGACATGAAAGCAGATGGCCTGTCGGTCTTAGGCAGCTAGGAAATGAAACGACTTAGAAAATTTTGCGTTGTGGGGTATCGCAGGACTTATTCTCTGTGCGGTGAGCAGCTGCGCACCTGGTGTGAACTCTCATTTTTCACATACGTAACTTGTATTTCGCGATGAGATTGTGAATGATCAAACTGTGTCAAATGGATATGCCCTCGAGTGTAACAGTAACTCTAAATACGACTATCTTCGCTATTAGTTTTCTTTCTGAATAAACATTACTCTAACCAAATCGCAACTGTATGGCCTACGTCATTTATGGATTGTTAATTTAGTTTCTGATATTATTATTACTGTTATTATATGTTATGTTAACTTCGTATTTTGCAAACTTGTCATCAGCCAGACAATTTAACCAAAGGGTCACAAGTGACTTATTTAGGCATGTAATGCAACTTGTGCGGTTCAACCTCTAGATGAATTTGGGCCAAGACATTTCGATGAAGACGAACCGCATGTGAGCCCGAACATCTCTGGGATGTTAGCTCGCTACTTGCTGGCCTCTTTAAGGTTAAATAATCTCATGCTCAAGCTACCTTGTTTGTATGGACCAATAATATGAGCTGTGTCAGAAATAGAATCCAAGTGAACTTTGAGTTCTACACATACACCTACATTTACAAGTTCTACCTCTACATCTACATCTACATAGATACTCTGCAAGCCCCACCATAAGGTGCATGGTGGAGGATACCCTGTACCACTATTAGTCATTTTGTTTCCTGTTCCACTCGCAAACAGAGCTTGGGAAAAAAAGACTATCTACATGCCTCCATACGAGCCCTAACTTCTTGTATCTTATCCTTGTGGTCCTTACGCACAATGTAGGTTGCTGGCAATAGAATCATTTGGCAGTCAGCTTCAAAGAGTGAGTCTCTAAATTTACTGAACAGTGTTAATCAAAAAACATGTTATCTTCCCTCCAGGGATTTCCATTTGAGTTCCTGAAGCATCTCCATAACACTTACGTTTGATCTGAACCTACCGGTAACAAATCTAACAGCCTGCCTCTGAACTGCTTCAATGTCCTCCTTTAACCTGACCTGCACAGATCCCAAACACTCGAGCAGTGTTCAAGAATGGGTCACACTAGTTTCTCCCAATAAACCAAAGTCAACAATTTCTTTTCCATAGCACAAGTCTTCATACATTCATTTCATTTCATTTAGCTTTGCAATGATACATCCAGATATTTAAGTGGCAGTACAGTACTAATGCTGTATCCAAACATTACAGGTTTGTTTTTCCAACTCATCTGCACTATGAACCTTTATTATTTTACTGCTCAACCTTGTATCCCTGGAATGCATGCACTTTCGATATACTTAATATGTTTCACTGATCAGCACCAGGTTTGCTCAATTGTTTCATTGTACATAACTGAGGTAAGCTTGTATTAGTGGCTTAAGTTGGATTTAGTACACATACTGGTCCTCTATAATCAACTATAACTGCAAGTGGAGCATTGCAGTTTGCCTGTTGTTGTTACTGTGTGCGCTGCTACTGCACAATCACGGTGTTCATTGCCTTGCCAGGCATGTGTGTCTTATTCTACGATTAGCAAAGTCAATGATAAATTAGGCTTACTTCCCTGCCTCTGGTCATCTACTGCCATATGCTGGGACTACCTTCTGTTAATCTGGCTACTCCTTGTCTAGTGATGAGGGGCTATCCCATGCCAAGAACTAAGATCTATATTAAGCTCTGGCTAGTTCCAGTTGAAGAATCGGTTAGCATCCATTAGTTATAAGTCATGACATCTCATAGGGGCTACTGCATTAGTTTAACTGACATTATAGACTTCAGGACTAGATAGATTCAAAGAGTGATCTATATGGACATTAGTTTATGTGTAGCTGAATTAGTGGCCACCAACCTGTCCACGCTAGAAATGATCACCGCTAACTTGGGGTTTGTTAGTATATGTATGTGTAGCTAACCTGTGGTGTGTGACCCAACCCAGTGAACTGTAATGCCCTTCACAGCTAAACTGGTACGTTCAGTTCACCTATCAAAGAGTTCACTTAATATATAAGCCAGCCAAGCATTACTGACTGTAAATGTTTTAACTTCATGTGGCATCACTGAATCGAGAATTATAAACGTGTTGTTTCATTAGTATTACAAAAATAACTGTTTATGTCTTTAACAATTTTTAACATCAAGCATTAACAAGTCTTGCAAGAATTTATCATGTTTACGCAAGCTAGGGAATTTACAAGTTTGGTCAATTTATTGTTTTATTTGTTGCATTTGTGAAGGGCCAACCTGCCAGCTAGCTATGCCAATAGAGGCAGATAGTGCTTGAAACCTAGCATATTACTCATTTAGCTTTCTGTTACAGAGTGAGGTTGTTTCTGTTCCAATTACTTTGGCCCCAAGTGCTCTGATGGTCTTGCTGTTCTTGACATCAACATCACATTGTCCAAATGGCCTCCTTCCAGGGACATCATGGGGTCATGATCCACGATCTCAAATTCTTTTGCAATTGTAATTTTGAAGACATAAAGCTAAGAAAGAAAGGAAACTAACAAAGAAACTTTGAGTCACCGCAATCTACTCTCAATAGAAAAACCCCAGCATTTCCCTTCTAAATCACATTACGCTGGGTAGTGGGACACCTTTTTTACACAAATGATTAAGAAGGTAGGCAATTTGTGCCTAGTCACAATACCAATGTATTTTCAATAACAAGTATTACCAAGGAGGGTCTTCATGCAAAAAAATGTTAACTGTTGTTGGCTCGTATTAACTATGGACTGGAATGAGGTACTAATGTGTAAGTAGGGCCCAGAACTCGAAGATATCATTTAGCACACTCTTAGAAATACCAACACACTTTCAGTTTCATGCACTACTAAGTAGGCAAATTACATTAATTAATGGTGATTTTTACTCATATCCCACTTCTTAAGGAGGTATTGATGAATTAGCAGGACCCTGAACTAAAAAATCTTGAATAAGGCATTACATCAATTTTTGACAAAGTAATATAATTGGATAGATAAAAAATATACTGACCAAGTGGCAGCAGACACACACATCCCGTCTGGTAAGTCTCCACTGACCTGCGGTTCTGTCTGACTTTCCCGAAAGCTACCCTTCTCCTAGACCTTTTACTTCACCCGACTTCCTTCCCCTTCAACCCTTCAGCCTGAAGAAGGAGACACTGGCTCCGAAAGCTTGCCTAATTATAATCTTCTTTAATGTGTGTGTTCTGCCACTGCTTGGTGAGTAGATTTTTTTTAACTATTCAATTATATTATTTTGTCGAATATGACATTCATTGTGAAAAGTCACATCTACTATTGAGACTTAAATTTATGGATTAAATTTAACCACAAGATTTAAACTTTTATGGAATCTGGTAAGAGACTACACCAAAAATAGTACGTATTTTTTCAAAATTTTAAATATAATGTACCTGACTAGATTGCAAAAGGTGTCACAAAGTACTGCCAATCCTCCCCCCAGCACTGTGAGGGTTAATGGTAGACTTTAAATCACGAAATGAAAACAAATTCTAATTCATTCATTTGGCTTCTTAACTAGCTCCATGGGCATTGCTCATTGGCTTAATGATACTGTGGCTGCGAGTAGCACATGCGATGTATGGGAGCATTCAAATGGGTGTGTGACTTAACACCTCAACTAATCGTTAAATTATTTTCTTTATTCCTTAAATTACTCACTGCCAGGAAAGCCACATTTAACATCACAAATAAAGTACTGGCAGAACTGGACAAAACCAATTTTGTATTAGTGATGACTGAATCAACACTTCCAATGTTTGGTGAGTTGTTTGTTTAATCCTTAAACCATTTACATTTGGACTTCCTATACTACATCCACATAATTGCTGGATGTTAAAAATGTTCTCCAATTGTTATATCATGGCTGGCAGATAAACATACTAATTAATCAATGTTTATCTGCAGTTCTTTGTTACTTCTGTCAATGAATGGTAAATAGTGTAAGGATTCAAATCTAAGAAGGAGACCACCTAGCAGTCGGATTTTTGTAATTTTTTTTATATTGATGGTACCTAAGTTCAGAAATGAAATATCAGTCACCCAAGGCTATTTCACATTGAAAATTTCCAAGGAATTTTAATTCACTAAAATTAAGATAGTTTTCGAGACGCTGGAGACTGATAATTGGGAATCAGTGGGTCATTGGTTTGAATCTTGCTATTGTCTTTTTCTTTATATTTTTTTTATTCAATTAAAATACCCACATCATTTACATATAAAATTCATCAAATATATGTTAATTAACACTTATTAATCATCACTCGTTGTCAAAATGGAAATCTTTTTGTTTCTAATTACATATTGCATGCATTCCAAATATACATTCTTCACTATAAATAATTTGTAGAAGAGCATTTAAATTTTAAAAATTACAAATTTATTAAAAATCTTTTGTAAACTATGGTAATTAACAATTTACACTTGCAATGGGAATGGAATTTTGTGATGGATGTGTAACTAGACACAAGAAGATGTGCAGTTTTCATTACAATAGACTATTAAATACGTGTTGATTAGCATATATCTGACGAATTTAATATTTAAATGATACAGGGGACACCACCTTATTGTAGGCACCTTCAGTGCCAGGCAGGAGGGCTTTCATGCTTCGATGAGGTTAAGAGCTGTGCCGGTCGTAACCAGAGTGGTCTCAACTGTGGAGCCAGATGAAGTGTGTCCCACATCACAAGGTAGGGGGGAATCTATAGGCTAAGTTGTCAACCACTCTAGGAGAGCCAACAACGAAATGAAAGTCCAGTCCTCCATGTTGGGAGTTGAGCGCAGGGTTGATACACCTGCCTTGTAAAAATTCTATTATCGTGTATAATTCAACAAGGAATGCCACATTGCCACTATGAAAACTAACTGTGTTAGGAAGCAGGAATGTGGATTTATCCTCTCTGAGTCTGAGGATGGTGGAGAACTACGCTGGAGAGGGCAGAATGGAGGAAACTTGTTGATGAGACTAAAACCCACTCAGAATTTTAATGCCATGAGGGGAAGAAGGAGAAGGAGGAGAAGAAGAAGAAGAAGAAGAAGAAGAAGAAGAAGAACAACAACAACAACAACAACAAGAGGTATTCGAATGGGAAAGAAAGACCACACTGAGATTCAAACTAGCATTCCACTGGTTACTTGATTACCACTGTTCAATACTACTGGGTGAGCCATGTCACCCGTCTTGAAGACTACCTTAATTTTAGTGAATTGTGGCTCCTTGGAAAACTTCAAATTCAATTTTCTCAATAATTTTTAAGAACTGCATCAAACTGCTTTCGGCCATTGGTATTTCAGTTGTTAACTTCACATACCACATAAACAAAAAAAATTACAAAAATCCAATTGCCAGTTGTTCTCCTTGTAAGTTTTAATCATATTTTGGTAGTCACTCCTGCAGTTTTGGTGCCGCAGGTAGCTCTAATTTACACCACAGATGATTTAAGCTGATTTTATACTACAAAAAAGCATCACATTAATTAATAACTAAGAAACTAATTTGATAAGCATAAGGTTGTCCCATGCTCTCAATTTTGCATTTTAGCCAACATTCAATACCTAATATTAAATGAATCCTGTTGACTTGTGCACATTCTTCAAAGTCTGGCATTTGTCTGTGAATGCTACAATAGTTCATTACTAATGTTTCCACATTTTCATGTCAGGTTTCTTCCTAGGGGTCTAACATGAGTATTTAGAAGAACTCTATGATTATTTGTTTCCAAAAGATATATATAACATTTTTACACATTCAACACAATGTTCATTTATTCATTAATTTATCCCGACTACTAGATACATAATGGATGATTTTTGATATTATCAATCATTAAAGTTAGTATACATAATTATTGTTACCTTTTGCTCTCTGGAATTGTTAAATGAACACTAAGTTAGTGATTTACAGATCTAAATATTTTTTTTATAAAGACAGAGAAAGAGATTCAATAAAATTAAAGGAATTGTAACAAATTGGCGTTAAAGGAATTGTAACAAATTGGCGTTGGGTTACCATATTGAAACTATCAATGCAAAACTACAAGTTTTGATGTTCTATTTCGAAGTATGCAAACCCTTCAGTTGAAGATTAGTAACAAGGACACAGCAATGACAAAAAATTAATTTTAAGTACTCACAGTATTTTGAAGATGCGCTATTGAAATTGTCAACAACTGTTTGACGCTGACTACAAGCTGTAGATCCATCCAATCGACAATATTTGTAGCCATAGTTTTCACACAGCTGTGCCATTAGATCTAATGTCTGTAACATGATACAACCATGAGTTGATCCACTTAGAGTCAGAAAAAATGTAACAAGCATTAAAATATAAGGTTTGTAAGATATTGATCTTTTCACATCTGGTTATCTTGCATGTTTGTTTTGTTGTGGTTCCTAATTAATGATATATAAGTGCTGGTCAGTTGTCAAAAGTGTGTCAATTACAAAGAATTATCTTTTGCAGCAGGTATAAGACCTTTACGTGTAGCAAAGAGACAATTAAGAATAAATACTAACACAGTTGTATTGTCTGTTCATTTTTAATACAAAATATTCTCAGGAAACAAGCAAAGCTGATGATAATGCAATCTAATTATTGAGTCTTAAGTCAGGCAGTGTAACCAGAGAGACAACAATTGTGGATTAAAAATGAAGCACAAAATGAAATGCAGGGGTTATTAATATTGTAACTCATTGTACTCATAGGTAAAAGCACTTGAAAGAAGATATTAAATAATTTCTGTAATAAGTAGTATTAAGAGCTGACCTTTAGTAAGATGTTCATCCTCTATTGAGAGCAACATTAGAGTAAGTTGGTGTCAGATTACAGGATAATTTATACTTTGTTTGTTTTTCTTAATGCTTTACCAAGAGCCAATATAATTTATATGTTTGTATAAAAATAAATAAATATATAAATAAGTGGATGTAACCATTTATGAAGCAGAAATAGATATTGTTGCATTATTATCTAATTTTTTTATGAGCAAACTACAAGCTCAGATTCTCTGAATGTTATATTTGGGACTTAATGTGTTAGATTAGGAACACATTTGTTGTATGAAATATAAGTGTGTTTTAATTAACTCTTAACTGTCATAAGTAATGATTTAAATAGTTTGGTCAACCTTTTCACTTTTTTAAACTCACTATATTGATTTTCAGTTTTATGATAACTAAGCAAAAATAAAGTTTATTCATGGAAAAAAGTTGTCATAACCAATATTTTTGCTTTTCGCCAGATTTTCAATAAAAAAGGCAAATTATACAGCTATCAGGGTTTTGTGTGTGTGACATATGAAAGTTCATTATAAAAAAGGTACATTCCTTTCTTGAATGACAAAATATTCTTTCAAACAATGGAAAATCCAGAATGGAATGTAACAATACCAGAGAAGGAAAGTTGCTATTCACCATATAGTGGAGATGCTGAGTCGCAATAGGCACAACAAAAAGATTCACACAATTACAGCTTTCGGCCATTAAGGCCTTTGTCAGCAGTAGACACTTACACATACACACACACACACACACACACACACACACACACAATTTGCACACACATTTGCAGTCTCAGAGAGATGAGACCGTAGATCTTTCAGCACTTTATCTCAGCTACCTTTACCATAAAATTACAAACAATTGTAACAATTTAAAAACTCTGATAGTGCAAAACAGGACAGCTTTTTTTTTTTTTCAAATAATTACTGAAAAAAAAATTATTTTGATAGTTTACGTAGCTGCTGATTGGCGCACAGATCAATTATCATAACAACAGCAGAAGCCACCACAGCCTGTTCAACTTTCTTCTACTTTGAAATATTTATTTTTTATTCTTATGAGCCTTTCCCATGAACCATGGTCCTTGCCGTTGATAGGGAGGCTTGCGTGCATCGGCGATACAGATAGCCGTACCGTAGGTGCAACCACAACAGAGGGTTATCTGTTAAGAGGCCAGACAAACATGTGATTCCTGAAGAGGACAGCAGCCGTTTCAATAGCTGCGGGGGGAACAATCTGAATGACTGGCTCGTCTGGCTTTGTAACATCAATCAAAACGGCTTAGCTGTGCTGGTTCTGTGAATGGTTGAAAGGAAAGGGAAACTACATCCATAATTTTTCCCGAGGGTATGCAGCTTTACTGTATGATTAAATGATGATGGCGTTCACTGTGGTAAAACATTCCAGAGGTAAAATAGCCACCATTCAGATCTCCGGGCAGGGACTACTCATGAGGACACCATTATCGGGAGAAAGAAAACTGGCTCTCTACAGATCAGAGCATGGAAAGTCAGATCCCTTAATTGGGCAGGTAGGTTAGAAAATTTAAAAAGGGAAATGGATAGGTTAAAGTCAGATATAGTGGGAATTAGTGAAGTTCAGTGGGAAGAGGGACAAGAATTCTGGTCAGGTGAATACAGGGTTATAAATATAAAATCAAATTGGGGTAATGCAGGAGTAGGTTTAATAATGAATAAAACAGCAGGAGTGTGGGTAAGCTACTACGAACAACATAGTGAACATATTATTGTAGCCACGACAGACACGAAGCCCACACCTACTACAGTAGTACAAGTTTATATGCCAACTAGCCCCGCAGATGGCAAAGAGATTGAACAAATGTATGATGAAATAATAAGTTATTCAGACAGTGAAGGGAGACAAAAATTTAATAGTCATGGAGGACTGGAATTCGATAGTAGGAAAAGGAAGAGAAGGAAAAGTAATAGGTGAATATGGAATGGGAGTAAGGAATGAAAGAGGAAGCCGCCTAGTAGAATTTTGCACAGAGGATAACTTAATCGTAGCTAACACCTGGTTTAAGAATCATGAAAGAAGGTTGTATACATGGAAGAGGCCTGGAGACACTGGGAGGTTTCAGATAGAGTATATAATGGTAAGACAGAGATTTAGGAACCACATTTTAAATTGTAAGACACTCCCAAGGACAGATGTGGACTCTGACCACAATCTGTTAGTTATGAACTGTAGATTAAAACTGAAGAAACTGAAAAATGGCTGGAATTTAAGAAGATAGGACTTGGATAAACTGAAAGAACTAGAGGTTCTAGAGAGTTTCAGAGTGAGCATTAGGGGTCAATTGACAAAAACGGGGAAAGAAATACAGCAGAAGAAGAATGGGTAGCTTTGAGAAATGAAATAGTGAAGCAGCAGAGGACCAAGTAGGTAAAAAGATGAGAGCCAGTAGAAATCCTTGGGTAACAGAAGAGATATTGAATTTAATTAATGAAAAGAGAAAGTATAAGAATGTAGTAAATGAAGCAGTCAAAAAGGAATACAAACGTCTCAAAAAATGAGATCAACAAGAAGTGCAACATGGCTAAGCAGAGATGGCTAGAGGACACATTTAAGGATGTGGAGGCATATATCACTAGGGGTAAGACATATACCGTCTAGAGGAAAATTAAAGAGACCTTTGGAGAAAAGAGATCCACTTGCATGAATATCAAGAGCTCAGACAGAAAACCAGTTCTAAGCAAAGAAGGGAAAGCAGAAAGGTGGAAGGAGTATACAGAGGGTCTGTACAAGGGCGATGTACTTGATGGCAATATTATGGAAATGGAAGAGGACATAGATGAAGATGAAATGGGAGATACAATACTGCGTGAAGAGTTTGACAGAGCACTGAAGGACCTAAATCGAAACAAGGCCTCGGGAGTAGACAACACTCCATTAGAACTACTGATAGTGTTGGGAGAGCCAGTGCTGGCAAAACTCTACCATCTGATGAGCAAGATGTATAAGATAGGCAAAATACCATCAAACTTCAAGAAGAATATAATAATTCCAATCCCAAAGAAAGCGGGTGTAGACAGGTGTGAAAATTACTGAACTATCAGTTTAATAGGCCATGGCTGCAAAATACTAACACGAATTCTTTGCAGACGAATGGAAATCTGGTAGAAGCTGACCGTAGGGAAGATTAGTTTGGATTCAGTAGAAATGTTGGAACACGTGAGGCAATACTGACCCTATGACTTACATTAGAAGATGGATTAAGGAAAGGCAAACCTATGTCTCTAGCATTTGAACATTTAGAGAAAGCTTTTGACAATGTTCACTGGAATCCTCTCTTTCAAATTCTGAAGATGGCAGGGGTCTAATACAGGGACCGAAAAGCTGTTAACAATTTGTACAGAAACCAGATGGCAGTTATAAGAATCGAAGGCATGAAAGGGAAGCAGTGGTTGGGAAGAGAGTGAGACAGGTTTGCAGCCTATCCCCAATGTTATTCAATCTGTATATTGAGCAAGCAATGAAGGAAACAAAAGAAAAATTTAGAGTAGGAATTAACATCCATGGAGAAGAAATAAAAACTTTGAGGTTTGCCAATGACATTGTAATTCTGTCAGAGACAGCGAAGGACCTGGGAGAGCAGTTGAACAAAATGGACAGTGTCTTGAAAGAAGCATACAAGAAGAACCACAACAAAAGCAAAATGAGGATAATGGGATGCAGTTGAATTAAATCAGATGATGCTGAGGGAATTACATTAGCAAATGAGACACTTAAAGTAGTAGATGAGTTTTGGTATTTGGGAAACAAAATAACTGATGATGGTCAAAGTAGAGTGGATATAAAATGTAGAATGGCTATGGCGAGGAAAGCGTTTCTGAAGAAGAGAAATTTTTTTGACATTGAGTATAGATTTAAGAGTCATGAAGTTTTTTCTGAAAGTATTTGCATGGAGTTTAGCCATGTATGGAAGCGAAACATGGACGATAAATACTTTAGACAAGAAAAGAATAGATGCTTTCGAAATGTGGCACTACAGAAGAATGCTGAAGATTAGATGGGTAGATCACTTAACTAATGAGGATGTACTGAATAGAATTGGGGAGAAAGGAATTTGTGGCACAACTTGACTAGAAGAAGGGATCAGTGGGTAGCACGTGTTCTGAGACATCATGGGATCACAAATTTAGTACTGGAGGGCAGTGTGGAGGGTAAAAATCATAGAGGAAGATCAAGAGATCAAGACACTAAGCAGATTCAGAAGGATGTAGGTTGCAGTAGTTACTTGGAGGTGAAAATGCTTGCACAGGATAGATTAGCATGGATGGCTGCATCAAACCAGTTTCTGGACGGAAGATAACAACAACAACAACAACAACAACATTCTTATGTGATACATCACCTGCATAGAACTCTTGCAGATCTGACTAAGACAAAGAGGAAACCTGTCACTGAGTTCTAATCCTACTTTAATATTCTCCACACAAAATGCAGTGAAAATTTTTGTGAGTGAAAATAAAATTTTGCTATGACTGATCTTATCACCATTGCGCAAAAGTGTTTCAAACTGTATCACACTGCTTATTAGAAATTTTGGGGAAGGATTTCTGTTTCAAGCAGAATACAAGGATTGCTATTTTGATAATTTGTAAATAACTTTGCCCCTATAAGTGAGCACAACACTTAGGGCATCATTTCACAGCAACAGCAACCAAGTTATACCTTTATTTATTTCCTTTGTTATTTGGCAGGTACTTTTTCCAGAAATTGAGAAGTATTTTCTTAAAGTGAGTTCATTACTTAGTTATTGCATTCTGTTGGATTTAATTTATTTTGCATTTCTTTGTTTTAACTCATGTAGCTCTTGGGCACCCAGCAGTAGTCAATTAACATTGCAGAATATGTACACTGAGGAACGGAAACATTATGATCATCTCCTTAATGGTGCGTTGGCCCACCTTTGGAATGCAACACAAAGGTTATTTTGCAGGATACAGGTTTGACAAGCCCTTGATAAGTTTCCAAAGATATGTGGCACCAGATGTCTATGCACTGATCACCAAATTCCAAAAAATTACAGGTCAGTGGTTGGTAGTCATGGAGCTGGTGCCTGATAGAATTCCAAATGTGTTCCACCAGATTAAGGTCAGGTGAATGTATTGGCATTACATCACCGCACATTCACTATTGTGCTCTTCAAACCAATGTAAAACAATTCTGGCCTTGTGACACAGACACTTATCCTTGTCGAAGCGCCACCACCATCAGGGAAGACTTCACACGTTAAGAAATGCAGGTGGCCCACAGTACATTCATGTAGACCAAAACTGTCTTGGTGCCTTTGATTATCACCTCAGGTCACATGGAAGCCCAACTGAATGTCTCCAATAGCATAATACTGTCCCCATCAGTCTGCATTTTTCGAGCAGCCATTCACCTGAATGATGACAGATCTGGACACTGTCATTGACTTGGTGAACAAAAAACATATCACTCCCATCAGGCACAAATTTCCATTGATACGCAATGTAATCTCAATGACCCTTGCCAACTGCAATCATAATGAATGATGTCATTGGGTCAACATGAGAAAATATAGGTGTCACCTGCTGCAGAGCCCCATGTGGAACAATGTGTGTTGAACGGTGTGGTCTGAAATACTTGTGCCAGCACCAGCACTGTACACTGTCATCAGATCTGCACATATTGCTGCCTATCCTGTTTTACAGAGAGGGCGAGAGTTCAATCGCCATGTACTGTGATGAGGCATGGACATCCAAGACTTTGTCACCTGTTCCACTGTTCCTGAACCATTTTCTGTATATTTTCATGAAAGTAGCACAGTACTAGCTGACCAGTTTTGTCATCACCATGAAGCTCATTTCCGAGCACCAGGCCATAGCAACATGCTATCTATCAAAGTCAGCTATGTCAGTGTATTTCCCCATTTGCAGCCCGCATTGTTGACAGAATGATTCCCTATTTGTCTCCACTTACATTCTTTCCTTACCATATCATGCCACGTGGCAGTAATCAATCTCGCATTGGGCAGTGGTCATAATGTTTTGGCTCATTAGTGCAATTGTGAGATCTATCTTAAATCCTTATACCAACAGAAAAATGTTGATTTTCTCTCTCAACTTGCTATTGGGGCCAATCCCAATTCAACACTTAAGGAATTATATGTTTCCAGTAGGACAGAAAGGTCATGCATCCCCTAAATGATTTTCTTATTACATGTGATACTGTGGCACATACTCGACTAGAGTATCCTTCCTAAGCTGAAGAACTGATTAATTCAACTGCAGATAGTCTGAGCACTTAACCACTATGGTCAATGATGTCTCACAAAATTATATCACCCTCCAGCACAGACTAGCACTGGTCGCTGGTATTTCATTACTAAAAACACACAAAAGGCACCATCATGCTGTCATCTCTCGATGCCTGTGTAGACAGGTCTTGGTGCTGCTCTATCACAGCCACTTGTGGCTAACATAAATGAATGCCCTTGTTAGGCAGTGTGCATACTGATTAAATATCAACACTGAAGCCTAACACCTGGTAAAAGCATGTCCATGATATGTAACTTGGCAGGTGAAATCTCCTCAGTCATTTGCACTGTGCCACACAAAATGTTGGAGCACTTTAATATTCATTTCATGGGGTTTATCCCTAATATCATGAAACTTCAATTATAGATACAAATAACAGAAATCATTTTGTTAATTAAATGTTAATTGAGGCCCTAATAAAAAATGTTGCACCTGAAGACCTTCCATGCACAATCATAACCGACAATTTGCAATTTGGCACAACTAATATTCATCGGTTTTCAAAATGTATTGTATCCAAATGGCATGACAACATGACAATGGTTCCAATTAATACTCAATTCAGTATCAGTCTTAAAGGATGGTAAAAACTTTCACAATAGCATTGTCCAAGGTCATGCAAGATTTTAACTTTCAGGGCCACCTTCACATTGTTTCTCAAGACATACCGGACAGCGCTGGTAGGAGGTAATAACCCGGCAGAAATCCTCCAAGGACAGTCACACTGCCCCCTGACCCCCACCCTCCCCATCATGGTGTTTGGTACAACTTTCAACACCCTCAGGTGAAATTTCATGGCATTATGTTCAGTAGTTGAATTTAGGCAGCAGTTTAACATCGTACAGTGTGTGAATGCTTAGAATCTAGTACTGTGCAGTGACTTCCTGCAAAACAAGGTTTGACACCACACAAATTTCATGCTGGGTTCATAAATATGTATGATGATTTTCCTCCTCCAATTTCCACCACAAAGAATTGGACTGCCAATTGTAAACAAGGCTGTGAAAGTGTTCAACGTAATCTGTGTGAATGATGTCTGAAAATTGCAAACACAACCAATATCAAATTAAAATGTGCACAATATGATCTCGGAAGATCAGTGTATGAAAATTCATGAAATTGTCACGATTTTAAAGACTTCAAAACAATATTTTTACTACATTTTGCATGTAGTATTGCACATAGCAAAGTTTTGTGCAAGATGGGTGGCACACCACCTCATGGTGGATCAAAATTGAATTCACATGACAACTCCCAAACAGCATTCGGCAGATTTTTGTAATAAAAAAAAAAAAATAAATAAAAAATAAATAAAAAAAACTGCAAAAGCAAATCAGGTAAGAGAAGGAATTTATATTTGAAGGTAGATAATGAACTGATCAAAGAAAGCACCAAAATTGCAGGCACATTTAACAGTTTTTTACTGGCAGTAGCAGACAATTTTGGTTTGAGTACTAGATAGCCTACAAAGACAAAGAAAAGCCTACCAAAGCACATCTGATGAAATTCAAATTCATCCTATGTATCCAAAACAAGTTTTCAGAGTAATCTACCCTCTTGATACTAAATATTCACCTGGTCATGATGAAATCTATAGTGCAATAATTCAACTTAATAACATAAATTAGAGGAAAACTCAAACAAGAAAACTTACGAATTCATGAGATGAACTTGCTGACCAGTTCATACTTTTAGGAGGTGAAAAATGCAGTAATGTCAACAGAAAGACATAAAAACAGCTAGCTTTTGAAACTAATAATTCCTTCATCAGGGAAAAGAGAGGGATAGGTTGGGGAAGGTCAAAAAGAAAGGACAGGTCACTCAGACCGCAGGTTGAGAGAGACCCACCCATAGGGGGATGAATGCTTCAGTCCATCATTGTTCCTAGGTTTTTATTCCATAGTTAACAAGAGTTTCACATTTGAAAACGATTTGAGTAGGTAAAAAAATTCAGTTTGGATTCAATGTCAACTAGATGTCACATAACTTGCTTTCTTCTAAAAGGAAGAATATGGAACACATTACCTTCAATATAACCTCTAGTAAGGCAACGGTGTGTTCACATCAAACTTACCTACTGTAACTTACCAATACAACAAAATGTACATATTGTGCTATTCCTCGTGCTCTTATTTACATACTCATGAAACACCTGATTGTTCAACAATGGTAGAAGGTAACAATTATGTTATGAGGAAATTAAATATACCTGTGTATAGTATGACACAAACACCACACGCTCCTTAGTTTGCCTCAAATATTGAAGAAGACGTAAGACAATAATAAGCTTTCCAGAGTTTCTTGGACATGTTTCAAGTATTTCAGATGACAACATATGCATCAGTTTCATTTCAAGCTCTTCCTAGAATAAATTAAAATAAAATAGGTAATAATAATAATAATAATAAGTGCCATCATTGTCATATAAACAAGTGTGTCCCAACATCACAGAACAAGGTACAAGCCTCACCTCTATGACACTAGACTTAATAAGCACTGGATGATTGCAAACTTTCTTAAGTAAAGTAATAATATTGAGGTGCGGAACTGATTCCAGAGAAATTAAGTTTTCTTTCCGTGAGTCCCAGTAATCAATCACTGCTCTGTACATACTGATCTGAAACACGTTTTTAAAGTCACTGATTAACACCAATTAAAGATCTTAAAGTAGTTTGTAGTAGAAATGATGAGTCATGTAGTCACTGTTGGCAGAATTAAAAAATTGCTATCGTTCATACTGTTTAAGTTACTTTACAAATCTTATTTAAAAACTCGGGTTGCCAGATACTCCGTTTTTTCCAGATTTATGTGTTCTTTTTTTTCCTATCTCTTTTTTCGTCTAATTTAGGTATGCTATTTTTTCTTTCCTTCTTGTCTTTTAAGTTCATGTTCCTATAAACAATTTCCTGAATTTCAGAAGAACTTTAAATGCAAGGGAACCATAGTGGTTTTGTTTGCATGGATATATGTATAATAAATGATTGTGGGGTCATATTTATGCATTGGTAACACAACCAGTCACTTCTTGAGAATAAATACATAGTGACTAGCATGAGACTAAAGTCTGTGCACTTAGTGCAGGAGTTTTGTCCTTATTCTGATTGAGACTCATCGGTACAATTTGGTAGGCTTCATGACTGTAACATATTTTTTTCAACAGCTGACATCTGTAGCAATCTAACAGTTACTTTTAGTACAAAGTAATGGTAGTAGGTGTCCATTTGTAGCAAAAGTGGTACAAAGATACCCTGACTGATAAACATTTATCTTGACTGATTGTAAGTATAGTAGCAACAATAATGAGGGAGTCGTTTCCATTTTTTTTTAATTACCATATCTACCTGAATGTAAGATGGATTGAAGGCTTACTAAGACAACACAAAGCAGTGGTTTGGTAAAATAAAGTAACACATATAAATAATAATAAACACGGTAAAACATACATCATTTCACATAACACTTTCATGCTATGTTTTTTCTTTCTTATCTCCTTTTCTGGAAAAACTTACATCCAAAGCTATTCAGTGTGTAATAGTAATACCTTTTCCTATTTCTGAGCTCCATCTTACTTGCCACAGGGGGATACTTATTCAGTTGTTCACGGTAGCAAAATGGAAACCAGACATTGCAGTTGTGGTCCTGATATCAAGCTGATAATGTGTGTAGTGTTACATTATGAAACAATGCATATATAGTGTATGCAGTGTGTCTACATCTACATCTACACTCTGCAAACCAGTGTAAGGTGCATTACAGAGGGTATGTCCCTTTGTACCAATTATTAGAATTTCTTCCTGTTCCATTCACATACGGAGCACAAGAAGAATTGTTGTCTGACTGCCTCTATGCATCCAGTAATTATTCTAGTCTCATTCTCACGATCCCTATCTGAGTGATAAGTAGGGGATTGATGTATATCCCTAGCGTAATCATTTAAAGTTGGTTATTGAAACTTCAGTGATAGACTTTCTTGGGACAGTTTATTTATGTCTGTCTTCAAGAGCCTTCCAGTTCAGTTCCCTCAGTATCTCTGTGAAATTCTCCCACACATTAAACAAATCTGTGACCACTCATGCTGCCCTTCACTGTATACATTAAATATCCCCTGTTAGTCCAATCTGGTATGGATCCCACACACCTGAGCAATATTCTAGAACCAGTCATACGAGTGATTTGTTTGTAATCTCTTTTGCAGACTGATTGCACTTCCCCAGTATTCTATCAATAAGCCAAAGGCTACCACCTGCTTTACCCACAACTGAACCAATGTGATCATTCCATTCCCTGTGCTGTGACGAGTAGTGAAAAATGGATGAACAGAGTAGCCCTAGCCTAATACATTATTAGATAGCTTCTTTGTAAACAGTATTGAACACTATGAATAAACTGGATAAGGTAGCACTTTTTTGAACCGATTGGCCTTGCTTTCAGAAGGGAGGTGGCTTCATTCTTCAGCTGGCCATACTGATTTGGTGTCTCATGGTTTCCCTAAATGTGTGTGTATAAGAATTACATTATTTATGCTTTTCTTCAATTATAATAATAAGACATGTCTAATACCCTTGTAAAAGTAATCTACAGATGAATAAAACTACTGCTGCTTCTGCATCTGCTGCTGCTACTACTACTACTACTACTACTACTATTACTACAAGTACTATAACCTTGATAGAAAATGATTTCCTTTTTTAAGAGGTTTCTTCAGAATTTTTATTCTTAATTTATTCTGACTAATCAATATAAAGTATCTGTCTAAAAAAGTTATCGTTATATCTACTATCAACTTATCCCTTTTATTAGTTGTCTACTTCTGATAATACGAGGAGAAATAAAATAAACAAAAAGAAATGGTTTAAGTTAATTATTATTTTTCACTTCCTTTATTGATTACTATATAAGTCAGTCATCTGTCGTGTCACTATCACTAACAATAGTAGTAGTAGTAGTAGTAATAATAATAATATGTAGTAGTTGTAGTTGTAGTAGCAGTAGTAGTAGTAGTAATGATGAAGTAATAATAACAATATGTAGTTGTAGTAGTAGTAGTAGTAGTAGTAGTAGTAGTAGTAATAATAATAATAATAATAATTATTATTATTATTATTATTCTAATGGTAACAGATGCAGACAGATGGGGTATGCAAATCCTTTCACAACAGAGTAAGGATCCACTGGTTCAGCATGGATATTGGCAGTTATTTTCACTTTCTTAATGAATTTAAGGAAAAATCCTTGTATTATAGTCACGTAAATAAAGTAATTGGTGTGTGTGTGTGTGTGTGTGTGTGTGTGTGTGTGTGTGTGAGAGCGAGAGAGAGAGAGAGAGAGAGAGAGAGAGAGAGAGAGAGAGAGAGAGAGGGGGGGGGTAGAGGCATGGAGAGGGGGGGGAGAGGGGGGGGGGGAGAGAGAGAGAGATCCTTACAATCAGTAGGCACAATGATCTCATGGTATTTCCTGATGAGCTGAAGTAATACAAAAGTCTCAAGTTTTCAAACAGGTGAGGTCATAAAAAATGTATGAAGTTTCAGTGAGTGTCAATGAACATTTGTAACCTAAGGCTTGTGGATAAAGGTTATAAAAACAGTATTTTGTTGTTTCAGAAAACCAGATATATTCTCCTTAGACTGAAACATAATGCTGAACACAGTTTGAATGAATCTCGTATCTTCAATTTTGAAAAGACTAGTGTGACGTGCAGGCCGAGTGGTCACTGGGACAACATGATAAACAAACAATTTAAATTAGGACCAGTAACGGCTTCATAAACAGAGGCAGTGGCTGTATTTGAGATCCAATTCTTGTCGCAACACACTTTTTTTCAAATGCACAAGTAATACAACAATGAGAATATATTTATGCATATAAAAAGTAATTATTACAAAAAGAAATTATATGTTTATTTCAAGCAATTTCCATCATAAATTTTTCTTATGAATTAAATCACACACTAAACCAAATTCTCTGATTTCCAAGTATCCTGTTTTGTAAATCTATGAATATGGTTTTAAGATCTGCTCCTGGGATAAACAAAACATAGTGGTAAGAATAAATAATAACTACAAGTGTATTATATGAAATCAACTATTTACAGTAGTACCTGAACTCTTTTCATTATGAAACATGAAACTTTTGATTAGACATTTTGTAGTCACTAGAGAACAAAAGAAAATAATTTAAATCCTTATATACTAGAAAAATAAAATTAGGAATAACTGCAATAGGGGAAAGAAAGATAATTCAGCAGGAACTTAAAATTTCTCAGGCTCAAGAGATATGAAACATTACCTTGGTCAAACAAGAAGGCAATGAGATTCAAAGACAAGGCAAAAACATGATGGACTGGAATAATCATTACATATCATCTAAATAAGTAAATCATTTCACGACAAAAATGAGACACATGCCAGTTTCTGTTTTTCCTACTGTACTTTGTGAGGGAAACAATGGGGCCATATTGTCAATGCAAGTTTGTCTTTAAACAATGGAAAAACCCGGGTGGAATGTAACAATATTATGAAAAGGATAATTGCTACTCACCAAATAGTGGAGAAGCTGAATCGCAGATAGGTGCAACAAAAAGACTGTCACACAACAAGCTTTCGGCCAACAAGATCTTTGTCAAAAATAGATAACAACAGTTAACAGACACACACATCCACACACTCACGTGAATGCAACTCCCACACACATTACCATAGTCTCTCACAGTTGAAGCCTGACTATGAACAGCAGTGCATGAGGGAGAGGCAACTGGGTGGGGTAAGGAAGATGATGATGATGATGATGAGGATGATGTTTGTGGGGCACTCAACTGCACGGTTATCAGTGCCTGTACAAATTCCCAATCTTTGCTCAGTCAAATCTCGCCACTTTCATGAATGATGATGAAATGATGAGGACAACACGAACACCCAGTCATCTTGAGGCAGGTTAAAATCCCTGACTCCGCCGCAAAATGAACCTGGGACCCCGCGCTTGGGAAGTGAGGACACGAATGCGAGACCATGAGCTGCGGACGGGGTAAGGAAGAGGCTGGGATGGAGAGGGGGAGGGATAGCAGAATAAGAATGGGGGGACAGTAAATTGCTGCTGCGGGAGTGTGCAGGGGCGAGATGGAGAGAGGGTTGGGCAGTACAGTCGGGAGAGTAGACGGAGGGCGGAGGGGTGGAGAGGGGGAGAAGTTAAAAGTCTGGGTGCATTTGTGCAATGGAGGGCTGCATAGTGCTGAAATGGGAACACGGAAGGGGCTAAATGGGCTACGACAGTGTCTAACGAAGATAGAGGTCAGGGGTTTTGGGAACATAGGATATATTGCAGGGAGAGTTCTCACCTGTGCAATTCAGAAAAGCTGGTGTTAGGTGGGAAGGATCCAGATGGCACAGGCTGTGAAGCAGTCATTGAAATTAAGAACTTCGTGTTGGGCGGCATGCTCATCAACAGGGTGATACAGTTGATTTTTGACCACACTTTGTTGGTGGCCACTCTTGCAGACAGACAACTTGTTGGTTGTCATGCTCATGTAGAATGCAGCACAGTGGTTGCAGCTTAGCTTGTTGATCACATGACTGGTTACACAGGACTGCTGTTGATGGGATAGATGATGTTTGTGACCAGAATGGAGTAGTTGGTGGTGGTGGGGGGGGGATGTATGGGACAGGTCTTGGATCTATATCTATAGCAGAGATATGAGCCATGAGGCACAGGGTTGGAAGCATGGTTTGTGTAGGGATGAATGAAGATATTGTGTAAGTTCGGTGGGTGGCAGAACGCCATTGTGTGGTGTGTGGGAAGGTTACTTGGTAGGACATTCCTCATTTCAGGCCATGACAAGAGGAAGTGAACAGGGCATCACAAGAGGAAATCGAAACCATGGCAAGGACTGTAATTCAGATGCTCCAGTCCTGGGTGGACTGAGTCACGAGTGGAATGCTCCTCTGTGACTGGACGGTGGGGCTTCGGAATGTGGTGGGTGACTGGAAAGATAAGGCACAGGAGAGCCATTATCATACAAGTTTGGGGAGGGGGGGGGGGATGATTACAGTCTGTAAAGGCCTCAGTCAGCCCTTGATGTGTTCTGAGAGGGACCACTCATCACTGCAGTCCGCACGAACAGCCTCCAACAAACTGTGGCCGAAAAACAACTGGATCACCCTGTTGCTTAGCACGGTGTCCAACATGATGTACTAAATTTCATTGACTGCTTCACAGCCTGTGCCATCTGGATCCTTCCCACCAACACTAGCTTTTCTGAATCGTGCAGGTGGAAACTCTCCCTGCAATAGATCCTATGTTCCTGTACCCCTCCTGGTCTCAACCTCTGTTAGACAGTCCTTTTCTGCTACCCCCCCCCCCCCCCCCCCCCAAAAAATCACATCTCTCCGTTTAACCTCCCGAATGTACCTAGCTGCCCTACACTCTCTCTCTCTCTCTCTCTCTCTCTCTCTCTCTCTCTCTCTCTCTCTCTCTCCCTGCACATTCCTGCAGCAGCACTTTACCATCCCCCACCCTTACCATCTCCACCCCAGCTCTTCCTTCTCTTCCTTACCCCCACCCAGTTGCCTCTCCCATCTTGCACTACTGTTCATAGCCAAGCTTCAGCTACCAGAGACTGTGGTCTTGTGTGTGTGAGTTCCATTTGCCTGCCTGTGTGTGTGTGTGTGTGTGTGTGTGTGTGTGTGTGTGTGTGTGTGTGCGTGTGTGTGTGTGTGATGTCTATTTTTGACAAAGGCCTTGTTGGTCGAAAGCTTTTTTTTTTTTTTTTTTTTTTTTTTTTTTTTGTGCCTATCTGTGACTCAGTGTCTCCACTACATGGTGAGTACCATCTGTCCTTGTCATAATATTGTTACAAGTTTGCCTTTAGGTACTCATCAACATGATAAAATGTGAGTTTTATTAGTAATTGCTTTGCATTATTGCTAAAAACGTTTTACTTGTTTTTAATGGATAGGGGTCATCTGAAGAGTAGGGTGCTCATATTTCTCACTCTATCATATTTTAATAACTTTTTGATAAAATAGTGATTCTAGAATATAAATACAAGGCACTGAAAATATATTTAGTTCTTTCAATATAAGTTTGACAGTCGACTATTATTATTATTATTATTATTATTATTATTATTATTATTATTATAAGCCTCTTTTGCATTAGGAAACTATTCTTGTGAATAGCTCCCAGAAAACAATGCCATGTGCAATCACTGAATGTGCAAATCCATGGTACAAGTTTTCATAGTGTCTATATCACATGGTTGTCTGAGGATTCTGAAAGCATAATAAAGACTGCTCAGTTCTCTTTGCAGTGTGCTATCAACCTGCACTCCGAAAAATCTTATCTTTTGTTCATTCCATCTCAGGTGGTCTAGAGGATCCCATGTGACCATCTCTGATTGCAAATTTGCTAAATTATCAAGGAAAGATATACAAATTTCTAGCTCAACAATTTTAATACTTTGTGAGTTGGAATCTCATAAGTAAAGGGCAATAAAATATTGTGAGACAGTCGAGTGGGAAAAATCTCTAAAAAGATCATTTGACATGTAATTACCCCTCTGTTATTTATTCAATTTCATTGCCATCAATTTTTACGAGTTACATATAGGCAGGATGGATGGAAGAGCATATGAACTTCCCTGCTCGTACTTAGCAGCAGTTCCTTCTTTTGCTTCCTGCATAGAACCCATTTGGATGAGTCACTTAATTTTGTATTTCAGTTGAGCAGTCGAGTTAGACTGAGAGAACAAATCTGTGTTTGTCTGCAAGTGAAACAAAATAAGTATTTACAAGGCTTAATGGGAGGCCACTGATAAAAAGTAGAAAAGAATGCTGAGCCTTCTGGGACACCGATGCTTACTGGGGCTTTTCAGAGTCAATTTCTTTGAATTCCCGGGTTCTGATTCCTACTATTTGGTTTCAGATGGTGAGATATCATTGAAGCCACTGATTTGTTATATCTCTGATGCCACCTGAGTTTTAATTCTTAAGCAACCATGAGCAATTAATATGATCAAAAGCTTTACTTTGGCCAATGAAAAGTCCAAAAGGAAGTTCCTTTTGACTGAAAGATCTAAGAATGTGGTCAGTGAAACCTAAAAGTGCACTGTTAACAATGCCACTTTTATTAAATACATACTGGTAACTGGTCAGTGCTTTTATTTTGTTGAGAAAAACTATTATCAGAGTGTAGATGACATTTTGAATTATCTTACATTCAGGATGTAAATGGTACAAGCTACCAAAAAACCCTGTTAGTACAATACAAGTAATTCATTTAAAACATGTAGTTTGTCCATTTCCTCTGGTTGTCCCAGAAAAAAACAGTTCATCTCAGGCAACATTTTTGAACAAGTAGACACCAAACAGTGCACCAGGATTAGGCATGACCTGTGTAAACATTATGTACAGTAGACTGGTAGAATTCATTAAATAGGATCAAAATACTACGGAGTGCCTACTGTGCCCCACCTCCAACACAGGTGCACTCATTTAAGCAATCATTTGATGTTCTTTACAGCTGCGCTTACTAACATTGTTAGCATGAGTTGCAAACATATAGGCAACCACGGCCTGCATGTTTGAGTCATTGTAATATGCCAATCGTCAACACCCGTAGAGTTACCTGTGCAAACGTTACTGCAACTCTGTTAAATGTTAGGATGGAAAGGAGATTTACTGCCAATCAACCATGAGATATTCATTAATTTATGGCAAGGCAAAAGGTATTGCGAGTGCAGCTGTATGAATTTATCTGGAACACTTGCCACAATGAAGACTTCCTGCATGATCAAAATTTGCTGCCATTCGCCAAAGGTTTGCATCATCATAATTCTCTACTTTTACTCAATTCATTCATGGTGGAGAACAGTAGTGATCTTTACCTTTCTACATTTATTATGCATGCAAATCATATTGCCTGTTCTGATATGCTTTCTTTTATTATTACATAAATCATGACAGAATACAACTTATGAGTATGTATTTAATTTGCATAGAGAGAAACTGACACTTCATTGCCCCGTGCGGAAGGGAGAGGCCCTCAACGTGAAGAAAGTACACTGGAAGCTGAGGAACAAATTCTGGACCACATCCACGAAGATCCTAATCAGAGTACTAGAAGCATTATCCACCAAGTGAGTGTATCACACACTGTCATTCATCACACTTGGAAAGAAGAGTGTCTGTGGCCTTACCACATTCACCATGTATAAGTATTGGAAGAACAAGATTTTCCTTGTGACAAGGACGCTCACAGTGATTTTTGTTACAAAGTGTGCAGCAGGATTCTGTAAAAAAAATGATTGTTACAGACAAAGTGTGTTTCACTCACGACAGAATAAATGATTTCCATAACATGCAAATGTGGAGCGTAGACAATCTGCACCAAGCAATTGCAACATATTATCAGTGTCCCTTTTGCACAAATATATGGGAAAGTATAATTGATAATTACATTATTGGGGCTTAAGTTTTACCTGCACAATTGACTAGCAACAATTACCAAACATTTATAGAGGGAACATGGCTACCAGCTTTATTAGAAGATATTCCATTAGCCATACATCATAAAATGTGGTTCCTCCGTGATGGTGCTCCACCCACATTGATCACAGGGTACGAAGGCTTTTGAATAGATAATTTCCAGGATGATAGACAGGACATTTTGGTTCCACATTTATGGCCAGCTTGCTGTTCTGATTTAAATACACTGGATTTTTGCTATTGCGGCAAAATGAAGGAACTTTTTAACGCTTAGCAAGTAAATAATGTGGATAGACTTACACAGAGGATTTTCGATGTTGCCAATACCATAAAGGCAAATGTGCATGTGTGTGAACGAACGCTATGAACCTGGGTTTGTCACAATGAAGCATGCGTGGAATTGAATGGTGGCCATTTTGAAAACTTATTACAGTTTCGGTGTAAAGGAAACAAAGTAATGTGGGTTTCATTTTTGTTACAGTATTGTTCTACGAAATGGAAACAATCTGAATTTAATTTCATTATGGTACTGTTGTCAAAAAAGGAAATAGATGTTTGTAATTAATGCACAACAAATTACATGGTAACTGATTTTGTACTAAGAAAAACACATTTTATTTGATGCTAGCTTTTCTTTACTGCCACTACCTTTGTTGTGGTAATATTGTAAAAGAGAAAACATCTGGTTGTACTTCATTGTTCACACAAAACGAATTACACGTTCTTGACAACTCAATGACTTTTTACATGGCTTGTTTCGGTAACACCTGACCGCCATGCCACATCATTGTACATGTCCAATGTTTACATTTCTCTGGTTCGTTCATTACTTTTATCTGACTGCCACAGTGATGTTGTTAATACACAAACATGGTCATGTACTGTCAACTGATAATAGAAACAGAAATGCATCTACTATCATTCCTACAAATATCTGTTTTTTAGGAATACAAAAACAAAGAATGTTATACAACAATATTTCATTAGACTTTTTTGTCAAGCACACCGAGATGAACCACCTGTATAATTTGGCAGCTTATACTGTTTACACCCTGTATAGCTAGGACAATGGAAACTGAGCCATAATTGTTTATATTATGGCTGTCCCCATTCTTGAAGACCGAGATTATCTTTGAGGTCTTTAATACTTCTGGGTATATCCTCCAATTATTAAACTGTTTATCACATTACACAGATTGGACTAATGATTTTTAATACCTCTTGTTCAGTTACTGAGGGTAGGTAATGCAAACATCTACTGCTGAGAGTAAAGTTTTGAACAAATACTGGAGCAGTGATTCATGACAACAGATTATCAGGGAAAATACAATAATACTAGTTAATAACATGCTTATCTGTTTAGCATCTGAAACTTTTGTTGCATTTAGTTGTAGGTATTCACGAGCTCCCGCTTGGTGTTCGTTCCTTTGGTGTTTTTGACACCTACCACCTATATGAGTTTACTATATACTGATAGTTTCAGATTCCTAACCACTGTGCAACTCTGCATTTCTCATTTCAGCAAACATTGCCAGAGGTGAAAGAAATGATAATTGACAGATACAACTCCTAGGCTTCACTGGGGATTGAACATGACGTGGCTGGGTTAGAACCCAGGACTATGGACACTTTTGATTACTAGTCAAAGATGCTACCCCTAGACCATGAATTTCAACAAAGCTGTGCACCAGACTGGGACTCAAACCTGGAACCCTGACTTCAGCTCTACCAAATGAGCCAAATGAGCTACCCAAGCACTACCTACAATACAAAAATGTATATATGTATGTACACTGATAAGCCAAGACATTATGACCACTGCTTAATAGCTTGTTTGTCCATCTTGGAACAAAATACATCACTGATTCTGCCTATCAGGGATTCGACAGTTTGTTGGTAGATTGGTGGAGGTATGTGGCATTACATGTCTATGGACAGGTCATGGAATTCGTGTAAATATTGGGTAGCTGATATACAAATGCAGTGATGGTGCCCTAGCGATCCAGATGGATTCCACAGGAATTACAAAAGACAAATGTGGTCACCAATACATCAATGCGAGTTCACTATAATGCTCCTCAAACCACTGTAGTATGGTTCTGGCTCTGAGACCCGGACAATTCTACTGCTGAAAGATGACATCGCTGTTGGAGAAAACATCAAGCATGAAGGGGTGCAGGTGACACACAATGTGTCTTTGAATATACTCTGTTCATCATAAGAATAAACCTGATGTAAACATTATGCCATGATTCTTCCGTGTTTGCTTGAATCTCACTGGATTTTGTTTCTCGTGCAGCAGAACCAAAGTTGTGATCAGTACAGTCAAGTACGATCATAAGAATATGTTTTATGCTGTTTCACTCACATAGATTGAGTGATGATGGGTGGGACAACAGCTTTACTGCTGCACTAAAATTGGACAGCATTGGCCAACCAGCGGTCCATCTAGCCTGCAATGATGGTGAGCAGTTGCAGTTCAGACGTAAAATGAGACAGGCAAAGAAACATTATAGTTTTGAATGTTATTTAGACTTCCAGAAGGCTTTTGATACCATTCCTCACAAGCGACTATTAATCAAATTGCATGCATATGGAGTATCGACTCAGTTGTGTGAATGAATTCGTGATTTCCTCTCAGAGAGGTCACAGTTCATAGTGATAGACGGTAAATCATCGAGTAGAACGGAAGTGATATCTGGCATTCCGCAAGGTAGTGGCATAGGCCCTCTGCTGTTCCTGACCTACATAAATGATCTAGATGATAATCTGAGCAGCACCCTTAGATTGTTTGCAGATGACACTGTAATTTACTATCTAATAAAATCATCAGACGATCAATTCCAATTACAAAATGATCTAGAGAGAATTTCTGTATGGTGCGAAAAGTGGCAATTGGCACTACAGAAAGAAAACTGTGACGTCATCCACATGGGTACTAAAAGAAATCCGATAAATTTTGGGTATACGATAAATTGCACAAATCTAAGGGCTGTCAATTCGACTAAATACCTAGGAATTACAATTACGAGCAACTTAAATTGGAAAGACCACATGGATAATATTGTGGGGAAGGCGAAACAAAGACTGTGCTTTGTTTCAGAACAATTGGAAGATGCGACAAACCCACTAAAGAGACAGCCTACATTACACTTGTCCATCCTCTGTTGGAATACCGCTGCGCAGTGTGGGATCCTTAAGAGGTAGGATTGATGGAGGACATCAAAAAAGTGCGAAGAAGGGCAGCTCGTTTCATGTTATCGTGCAATAATGGTGAGAGTGTCACTGATATGATACGTGAGTTGGGATGGCAGTCACTGGAACAAAGGCGGTTTTCTTTGCAGTGAGATCTATTTACGAAATTTCAATCACCAACTTTCTCTTCTGAATGCGAAAATATTTTTTTGATACCCACCTACATAGGGAGAAAAATAAAATAAGAGAAATCAGAGCTCGAATGGAAAGATTTAGGTGTTCTTTTTTCCCACGCGCCATTTGAGATTGGAATGGTAATGAAGCAGTATGAAAATGGTTTGATGAACCCTCTGCAGAGTTACCATGTAGGCGTGGATGTAGATGTTGGTTTTTAAAGAGAATGAAATAATATTCTGCAAAACTCCAGCACTACGAAGCACTTCTTAGGTGACCCGACAGAAAGCATAAAATGCTCTCGTTCTCACTTGACGTAGTATTATAATCACAAAAAGAGTGATGAAAACTCCTCTTGTTATTTCTCAGGCCAAATCCCTTAACTTGGCTCCAGATCAGTTCTGTTGGGTTCACATTGTAATGGTACAGTAGCAAATGTAAAAATGCAGCACTTGTATCGTGTGCTTGATGCTGTGAAAATGATTGTTTCCCATGTTTCTACGACACATTATTTTTCACGTTTCTACGACACATCTGTGGTATAAAATAATGGACATAGTCCAAATAAAAAGAATTTAGTTTCCCCTTTTTGTCTTACAAAATTAAATTGTTATGTTTCCTTAATTTAAGCAACCTTTGTAAACAGTCTTTCATAAAATAACAATAATTGAGAATTTATATTTGAAATGAAAACAGGAATTTCACATGCAATACGTAATTAAAAACAAGAAGACATGCATTATTTAAAAAAAATTATGATAAATTTTACAATTATGAGATGCAGGTAATTCAAATTGAATGAGAAAAAAAATTGACTCACGCAAGACTTGAACTAGAGAACCATGTGTTGCAATAACTCACGAAGATATTATGCTACTGATTCCTCTGTACATAAACTTGTATGTGCATTGCAACTGTATCTAATACACTGCCTTGGAAAACCAAAAGCTGATTATTTCTGCAAATTTATGACAAACATTAAGAAGAACCTCTTTCTCGGCACTTTTTAATCATGTTCCATACGCATGTTTCATTACAGAACAGGACGCTGCCTCAGCCATTTTCATACTGCATATTAACAGTGCGACAATCAGAGCACAACAGTGCAGAGGCTGTGACTGTACATGCTTTTTGAAATAAAAACTACATAACCAAAGCGTAACTAAGAAAAACGTTGATGGCTGTTAATACATTTGAATATCTTAAAGTTTCATTTAACGTAACTTAGTTATAATGTATCTAATACATAAGTAGGACCTACTTCCAAGAGCGTAACACCACCAGTGTATGTGTGCTATGGCTTCTGACCAATCACAGAGTTTGTGTTTGTTTGCATCAGGTTTATTCTTATGATGACTAGAGTATAGTACCACAGGTCCCATGTAAGCACAGGAGCACGTCTTCCATAGCATAATACTGCTCCCACCAGCAAGCATCCACGGTGCACTGCACGTTTCAAGCCACAGCTCACCTAATGATGGCATTTGTGGAGACGATCGTCAACCCAGTATAGCAAAACTGTGATTCACCCGAAGAGCCAACACATTTTCCATTGATCAACAGTCAAATTCTGATGGTCCCATGCCCATTGCAATTGTAGCTGACGATGTCGCTGGGGCAACATGTGAACATGTAGGGGTGGTCTGTTGCAGAGTCCCATGTTCAACAATGTACGATGAATGGTGTTCTCCAAAACATTTGTGCTTGCACAAGCATTGTGTTCTTTCGGCAGAGATACTACAGATCACCATCTATCTTACTTTGCAGAGAAGACAAGCCTTCAAACCCCATGTTCTGTGAAGAGTCGTAGACGTCCAATCGTTTAGCACCTAATGGTAGTTTCAGGGTTCCCCTACCTCTTTCCATAGATGTTTACGACAGCAGTGTGTTAACATTCAACCAGCTTCACTGTTTTTGAGATACTCATTCACAGGCTCTGCATAATAAGAATCTGCCCTTTGTCAAAGTCATTTATCTTAATGGATTTCTCCATCTGCAGCCCATATCTTTGCTAGGATGATACCCCATCCTTGTCAGCTCCGCCCACATACCTTTTTTACTGTGTCACATGCCCGCAACACCACCAGGCAGCATCCAACTTCATCATGGCCAGTGGTCATAATGTTTTGATTTATCAGTGTATGTATGTATGTATGTATGGATGGATGGATGTACGTATGTAGGTAAATACATTCCACATCTCCTAAATCATTTGGTTGCTTAAGCCAACCTGGTACCCATATCTCTTACTGCTGAACAGAAGCACTGTGGGGATAAGAACCATCTACCTTCCATAAGAGTAGGGTCAGAGATTAAAAGTGAGTAACATAGAAGCATAACTCAGGAATGACTAGAACAGTTTCAGTCACATATATTTCTATAACAATATTTGGGGGGGGGGGGGGGAGGGGGAATATACCCTTTCCATCCTTAGGAGAGAGGGTGCAGGTGAGTAGCCATGACATATATAGAAATATTATGTAATGAATGAGTTTAGTTTCTTAGTTTTAGTTTCGTGTCTTTCTAGGTTCATTGATGACAGTTCCAATGACATTTCATGCCTGGGGTGTGAGACAAGGTGCAAAACAGTATCATGTTAGCATATTTATGTAATGTTGGAAGTAATTTTTACAAAACTAGGTGCATGTAACACGTTCTATATTGGAAAAACTACTGTAACAAAAAGAGTGTCCTAAAACCTTTCCTCAGGTTCAGATGAAACTGCAAAGCAAAAATTCAGTACACTTACAGAGGAGATGTGTAAAAATGTGTGTGAAGTATTTCATGCCCTTTCAGGATAGCAGCAGGATCACATCGACTTCTTGCCATGATATTTTGGCTGACAGCCATTCGGCCATCTTCTGGTTAGTGTTTTGCACTGCAGACTGCTATAGTTGGAGTCACAAATGATGATCGTCGAGTTTAGGCTTGTTCTGCACACCTACATCAAGCATTCTACAACAGCCAATGAGCGTTCAGTAGTGTTCTGAGTGCTCTGCTCTGAATTCCATAGCGAACACGAACATTAAACGTTATCATAGCGAATTGTTCAGTGAATTTTTGTTCCATTTGTTGTGAGCTGCCATTGCTGGTGTTGGTGGTAAGTGATACATTCCGCCTAAGGAAGCGAGAGACTTAATTTGCAGCATATACGCTTTCTTCAGGTGGATGGCAGAAGAATGCAGCTGTCGCTTGGAATCATCAACAACGCAATCCTCATCCATGCTTCAACAAGTGCCAACTGCCACAGTTTGTGGAACGCACTATAGTTCCCGTCACTAACTTTATACCAAATATTGGCATGGAGATGCATACACAAATGCAGGCGCTACATGAGCAACCTCTGTTGAGTTTCACACCCTCTTGAAATATTGCTCCATCTATGGTGCGAAACACATCAGAGGTTGCACATGTGGCAGCTGCCTTAGCACATGTGTCTCCTTGCCAGTTTTTGCTACAAAGTTAGCAAAGGGAATTAGCAATCTTCAGCATAAAACACGCACCTGAAGATGACTGAATGGTTGTCAGCCAAAATATAGTGGTAAGAAGTAGATGTCAGACAGCTGCAACCCCAAAACTTCCTGGAATACTCTTTACACTGGGATAATTTCAAGAAACACATGTGTGAAGCACATTAAATATATGTGGAATGCATGCAATGTATATGCACACAGGTGAAGCAGCAAGCATTAAGTCAGTAAGTAAAAACCCAAGTCAAAGGAAACCAGATGGGGATCAAGGTTTAACCTGATTGGCCATGCTGAGACTCAAGTTAGATTCGGTGTCCCCCCCCCCCCCCCCCCCCTTCCACTCTCCGTCCACCCTACTACCCTTGTAGCTCTCGGCAGAGGTGTATCAACCCTGGGACAAATCTTTTTGACAATGTACCCTCAATAATATGGGTTCTACGAGTGTCTTACTGTCACAGTATTTTTTTTCTCAGATAGCAAGTTATATGTGCACCTAGTATTATATAAAAATTACTTCTGATGCTACATAAATATGCTAATATGCTACTGTTTTGCACTCTGTCCCAAACCCTAGGGGGCGAAATGTCAATGGAACTGTCACCAATGTGCCTAGAGACACACAAAACTAAAACTAAGTCAGCGTTATAGAATATTTTTAAACGTTAAGGTTTCTCATGAGAACTCCCAGCCCTTGTGATGGAAAGGGTGTACTTCCCCCACTTTTCAACAAGCTTTCATTGCTGCCAATCTGCAAACTTTATACAAGGTGACTTTTGGAGACGTATGGAAATATCACCTGCAGCAGACACGGTGAATTTACACATCAAAATTCCTATTCCTTTTTTCCAACCATTTAGTCAATAATTAACATTAAAGGTTTTTGTTTATTGCAATGATTGTTGGAAACCACTTGTGGCTGAAAATGGCAGCCCCACGGGAAGGTCAAAACAAGCAGCAAGTATTACACTTCCTGGTTACATTGACAATACATACTCAAGGAAAATCAAATCAAAGACATCTGTCATGTAACATTCCAGCTAAGCTTGAAGGAAGTATGGTTTTTCCAAAGTTTAAGACCCTATTTCATTTGGTTTACAAGTGGAACAATTTGTCCATTTTGCTACAAAAATGCTTCATTTCAAGCAGTTTCACACAATATTTATAATAAGGCTATTTTACATTTGAACCCTGAGTTCTTTGGACTTTTGTTTGTGAGCCACAGAAAAGCAGCAATAGTTCTGTATGTATTAGTTCGGTGAAAATGGTACTAAATTTTGAGATTCCTATCAGCATTACCTGTGTGTCATTTCACTTTCCATACACATCAAAAAGTCACCCTGTACGCGGAAGTGACGAAAGCTTGGGACATCTCCTAACATTGTGTTGGATCTCCTTTTGCCAGCATAATGCAGCAACTCGATATAGTGTGGACTCAACAAGCAAGTCCCCTGCAGAAATATTGAGCCATTCTGCCTCTACTGCCATCTGTGATTGCAAAAGTGTTGCTGGTGCAGGATTTTGTGTACTATCTGACTTCTTGATTATGTACCATAAATGTTTGACTGGATTCATGTTGGGTGATCTGGGTGGCCAAATCATTTGCTCAAATTGTCCATAATGCCCTTCAAACCAATCATGAACAACTGTGGCCCAGTCACATGGTGCATAGTCATCCATAAAAATTGTTTGGGAACAGGATGCTGGAAATGGTCTCCAAGCAGCCGAACATAAGCATTTCCATGCGATGGTTGGTTCAGTTGGACCACAGAACCCAGGCCATTCCACAAAAACACAGCCCATACCATTATGGAGCCACCACCAGCTTGCAAAGTGCCTTGTTGACAACTTGGGTCCATGGCTTTTTGAGTTGGTTGGTTGGTCTGGTTTGGAGAGTCAAGGGGCCAAACTACAGTATCATCAGTCCCTTTTTCCTCATGCAAACAGGTCTCGGGTTAAAACCTTTCACAAAAGGAGTTGGGGAAAATAAAAAAAGGCATAAAACTAACTGGGAACCACAATTAAAGAGAAATCAAAAACAGCAAACAAAAAAGGGAAAACATACACAAAAAAGGAAAAAAGCAGTGAAAGATTAAAGTAATATAGCAGGTGGCCTGGGCTGGCTGATCACAAGAATATAAAAGGATGAGCCAGCCACTCTCCATCACACTAAAATCTCCAGCCTAAAAATGCAGGGCTAAAGAAACACAAACAGAGATAAGACGAACATCAAGGTGAACAAATAGCAAAGAAAGAGTGAGGAAGAGTTAAAAAAACAGAGAGGTTAAAGGCCTGGGAGAGAAGGCCGCACTCCCACCCTTAGATTGAGTGATAAAAACTTCATGGGGGTCCTTACCACGTTCTAGCACTGGAACGACAATACTTTCTCACCATTGTGACAGGAACTCACCATCACTGCAGAACTATTTGAAGACAGCAACAATGTAGCCCTGGTAAACTGCTGACATATGTTTAATCACTTGTGGATAGATGCAGTCTGGTCCAGGGGATGTGTCAAGACAATCGGCAAGGGCACCGAGAAATTCCCACTCACTGAAGAGAGCATTATATGGCTTAGGGTGGCATGGAGCAAAAAATAGGTATTCTTGTTCCACCCACTGTTTCAGGAGATGAAAGGTGGGGTGGTAATCCTCAGACGCAGAGGTGTGAGCAATACGCTTAGCAAGACACTCTACGATTGCATCTGGGTCAGTGTATATAACCACTTGTGTGGAAATCCCAGGTATACCTGCAGGAGTCTGATGTCTGTAAAGGTGTCTTAGCTTAGTCCAAACCTGGGAAGAAGAGGTTTGTGTTCTGAAGGTACAGCCGTATTGTACCCAACATTTCTGCTTCTGTCATTTGATGAGTTGACAGACCCAGACCAGGAGTCATTTGAAGACAATATGGCGCTCCAGGGACAGGTGCCACTTATGACATTGGAGGGCCCGCCTATGGTCTTGAATGGCGTCTGTGATTTCTGGTAACCACAAAGACACTGTCTTCTGCCGGGAGCAACCTGACAAACACGGGATGGCCAATTCAGCTGCAGCAGAAATGGTGGTAGTAATGTTCTATGTCACCGCATCGATGTTGCCATGCAATGGAGCTCCAATGGTGGTGGCAGAGATGAAAGCACAAAAGTCAGTCTTGCTAAGGGCCCAGCCACTCTGAGCAAGCATCCTGGTGAGTGACACTGGGGAAGGGACAAGAGGAGCAGAAAGTGGTCACTACCACACAAGTCGTCATGAATTCTCCATTGGATAGATGGTAGGAGGTCATAACTGGAAATGGAGAGATCAATGGCCAAGTACATGCCACGTGCCACACTGAAATGAGTTGATGATGATGATGATGATGATGATTGATTTGTGGGGCACAACTGCACAGTCATCAGTGCCCATACAAAGTCCCAATTTTTTCACATACCAATGTATTACGCAGTCCAATCTAGCCATATCACAAATAATGATGATGATGATGATGATGATGATGATGATAAAATGATGAGGACAACACAAACACCCAGTCCCTGGGCAGAGAAAATCCCCAACCCGGCCAGGAAGAGAACCAGGGATCCTGTGATCCAGAGGCAGCAACGCTAGCCACTAGACCACGAACTGTGGACACTGAAATGAGTGGAGGCACCTGTATTTAGGAGGCAAAGGTTGAGTTGAGTTAGCAGATCCTTGACATCTTTACCGCAGCCAGTAATTTGGTTCAACCCCAAAAAGGGTTATGGGTGTTAAAACCATCCAGAAGTAGAAAAGGATGGGGAGTTAGGAAATAAGTACACCCAATATATGGTGTAGCACTTCACCATCTGGAGGAAGTTGACGTTGCATGTAGTAATTTCCTGTGTTGTCCTCACCCTGACACCCACAGCTTCTAAAGGTGTTTGAAGAGGCACAGATTCACTACATACAGGGGTAAGGACATAAATACGGACTCCACCTGACATCTTGTTACAGTCGGTATGATTTTTGTAGTACCACCGATAGCCATGAAGTTCGGGGGTCCGCAGTGCAGGAAACCAGGTTTCCTGAAGGGCAATGGAAAAAGCAGGTGTAATGTTTAAGAGTTGTCATAATTCAGCCAGGTTGGAGAAAAAACTGTCGCAATTCCACTGGAGGATGACATTCCCTATGGCCTGGGTAGGCATGAAGGGACCAAGGAGGTTGTTTATGCCTCAGGGTCAGCTGTTACACTGGTTGAGTGCTCGTGTCCAGTACCACTGCATCTGAGGCATCATCGAGATCTAGGTCCTCAGGGAACGCTACAATCTCCACCCCATACTCAGACGTGGAAGTGTTAAAGCGGTGGTGTGGGAGCCATCAGAGTCTCCCATTTCTTAATAGACTACTTCTTTGTCTGTTTGCCCTATTGTCACTCTTTAGGGGCTTGCTGTGAGGGCTTCTGTGAAGTAGCTTCAGAGACAGAGGAAGACAGTGAAGCCCTTCAGAATCAGAAGCTAGTGGCTCCTCTTCAGTGCAAGAGGAGCTGGATTGGGGGAGGGGGGGAGGCAGTAAGAGAGGGGGAGGCTGGAAGGGGGCAAGTGGGGGACAGGGACCGATGTCCCTGGCGTTTGTTGGGGGCAGTGCTCCGAAAGTAGAACCTTTCAGTCAACAGGGGGGATGCAGACAGGCAGCCCTGAGAGCCCACTGGAGAAGACTTAAGCAAATTAAGGGCATTATAAATATACTGAAAAACGAGAGCCTATGTGGTGTTGATGGAGTCTCTAACAGAATTTTGAAGTGTTGTTCCAATTTAATAAGTGAAGTCCTTAGTGATATATGTAATGCTTCGCTGGCACAGGGAATTTTTCCAGACAGATTGAAATACGCAACTGTCAAACCTCTTCATAAGAAAGCGGACAAGAGTGACTTAAATAATTATAGACCAATCTCATTGCTCACTTCATTTTCTAAAATATTTGAAAAAGTTATGTATTTAAGAGTAGTCTCACATTTAAGTGAAAATAATTTAATCAGCATGTCACAATTTGGATTCTGGAAGGGTTACTTGACTGAGAATGCTACCTACACATTTACTCATCAAATAGTACAAGCCATAAATAACAAATTATTGCCTGTTGCTATTTTTTGTGATCTTTCAAAGGCATTTGACTGTATGGATCGTGTCACATTCTTAGAAAAACTCAGGTTTTATGGAATTGAAGGCCATACACACAGCTGGTTTGAATCATACTTAACAAACAGAAAGCAAAAAGTTGTGCTGAATAACACAAATAATGTTGGGAGGGTGGTAAATTCTAGTGAATGGGGAGTTATCACAAAGGGAGTCCCACGGGTTTCAATTTTGGGTCATCTGCTGTTCCTTATTCATGAGAATGACCTCTCACTTAACCTTCAGCAAGCAAAACTAGTACTTTGCGCAGATGACATGGGTGTAATAGTAAATCCCATTCCAGAAAAGTGGTTCTCAGAAAATGGACTCTCCCTTAATTTTGAAAAAACTCACTACATTCAGTTCTGTACATCAAATAGAGTCATACCGACAATTAATGTAGCATATGAACAGGGCTCAGTTAACAGGGTAGATTTCTCCAAATTTTTGGGTGTTCACATTGATGACAACTTGAACTGGAAGAAACATATTACTGAGCTTCTCAAACAATTAAGTTCAGCTTCTTTTGCTCTTCGTATAATCACTAATCTTGGTAATAAACAGATCAGCCTCCTAACGTACTTTGCGTATTTCCACTCAATAATGTCTTATGGAATAGTTTTCTGGGGTACCTCACCACTTAGACATAAAGTATTGATTGCACAAAAGAGAGCAGTGAGAATAATTAGTGGTGTTCACTGGAAGACATCATGTAGGTACCTATTCAAGGAGTTAGGTACTTTAACTGCAGAGAGTACATGTATTCACTTCTGAAATTCGTTATAAATAATCCATCTCAATTCGCGAAGAACAGTGATGTTCATACGTACAACACTAGAGGAAAAAATGACCTTTCCTATCTATTATTGAAGCTGTCAGTTGCCCAAAAAGGAGTACAATATTCAGCAACAAAAATCTTTGATCATTTGCCCAACGAAGTAAAGTGTCTGGCAGGTAGCAGAACAAGTTTTAAATCTAGCTTAAAATCATTTCTTTTGGATAACTCCTCCTATACCGTGGACAAGTTTCTGTTTCAGAACTAGTAATAAAAAAATAAAAAAAATAAAAAATTGTACCTCTAAATGTAGTTGAATGTGTAGAACTAAAAATTTCAGTAATATTAATATTAGCACTATTCATGTGTGTATATACAGGGTGGTCCATCTGAAGTTTTGGATGAGATTATCTCGAAAACTATACATTGGGTAAAAATAGTGGATAAGACAAGTTTGTAAGCTCAAAGGGGGACATCAAATGATAATACACGTGCCCTCCAGCCCCCGGCCCCTTGGTTGGGGCAACTTTTAAATCTTAAATGGAAACACCCATTTTTTATTGCAGATTCGGATTCTCCAAAAAAAGTAATCAAGTTTTGTCTGAAACATTTTTTTAAACCATTGCCAGATGGCACTGAAATCATGAAAGACAGTAAAATTGGGGAAGAACTATGATTTATTTACAATTATCAGAGAAAGACGCACCAAATTGATAAAAAATGTGCACCAATTCATTCGTTACGCCAAATTACGCTATTTTTGTACATAACGTACTGTATCCTACTTTTAGTGTTACCCAGGAACAACAACAAGGACATAATAGAATGATGTTCCCATGGAGTGCTTCATTAGTGTGAGTCCCCTTGCCTCTCACATGTTGGGGTGCTTCATTAGTGTGAGTCCCCTTACCTCTCACATGTTGGGGTGCTTCATTAGTGTGAGTCCTCTTGCCTCTCACATGTTGGGGTGCTTCATTAGTGTGAGTCCCCTTGCCTCTCACAATTTGAGGTGTTTAATCAATGAAATTAGCCACAAGAAAATTGTTCAAAATTATCCCCATTTGCTTCAATGCATAAAGTCAATCGTCTGCGAAAATTGCCCACAGTTTTGAGCAGCACATCCCATGGTATGGCTGCACGTGCTCTTCAAATGTATTGCTCCATATTGTTTTGGGTTGTGGGCTGCCTATCATAAACAATATTTTTTTAAATAACCCCACAAGAAAAAAAAATCAGGAGATGTTAGGTCTGGTGAATGCAGAGACTACTGAATTGGCCCGCCGCATGCTATCCACCGACCAGGGTACCGTAAATTTAAAACGTTCCGCACATTTTTAGCATAATGGTGAGCTGCTCCGTACTGTTGGAACACATTTGTTGCCTAGTTTCTAAATCAACATCTTCCATTAGCTACAACAAATCATCATGGAGAAGTTGTAAATAAGATTCTCCAGTTACATTTTGGTCAAAAAATACGGTCCTATCAAGTAACCGTTTAAAATTCCACACCAGGCCATTAACGACCATTTGTGTTGATTGTCAACAGATCTGTGCCAGTGTGGATTGACAGGGGACAAATAATGACAATCATGACGATTTAATTCACCGTTGTTTTTGAATGTGGCTTCATTGGTGAACATAAGGTATCTAAAAAAAAATCATTGTCACCTCTTACCATTTCCAAGACCCATTGGCAGAAATGCAAGTGTATTTGCATATCTTTTGGTGTTAACGCCTGTGTCAGTGTGATATGATACGCATGATATTTATGTGCCTTCAAAATCCTCAAAACAGTTGATTTCTGTATTCCAGTTTGTCTCTGAATCGCACGACTACTCATTTCGGGATCCAGTTGAACACAGGCAAGAACAGTAAGGGTACGAGCATCATTTTCATTGTATTCTCGATGACGAGGTGGACGGTGCATGTATCCATTTCGAGCTCGTTGAGTGCAATTTCGAATAGTGTTTTCACTTGGATGTCATCTGTTTGGGAAACAATCAGCATACAATTGCACAGCTGCAGCATAATTGTTATGGCATTCACCTAAAATTAACATCTTATCAACAATATCTGTAGGAGGATAGTGAGTCATGTTTCACTAACGAATAATTTACTTTTGTCAGTTGATGTTTAGAGTTCACAATCTCAAAGTGAAGTGACGTCTGATCGCATTGCACCGACCTTTATACTGAGCCATAGTTCGCAGTTTGACCATGGTAGCGCCACAGTCGGGTGAGTAATGCAATTGTGAAGAGTTCCCTAATGTAATTTTAATACCATTCCGCCTCCCTCCATCAAAAACTGTGGTGAATATGATTCATTTTGCAAAAAAAATAGCTTAATTTGGCGTAATGAAAAAATTGGTGCACATTTTGTATCAATTTGATGCGTCCTTCTCAGATCATTCTAAATAATTCATAGTTCTTCCCCAATTTTAATTTTTCTTGATTTCAGTGCCATCTGGCAGCGGTTTAAAAAAATGTTTCAGACAAAACTTCATTACCTTTTTATGGAGAATCTGAATCTGCAATAAAAAATGGGTGTTTCCATTTAAGATTTAAAAGTTGCCCCCTTGTCCCAGTCAAGGGGGCGGGGGCTGGAGGTCACGTGTATTATCATTTGATGTCCCCCTTTGAGCTTACAAACTTGTCTTACCCACTATTTTTAACTGATGTATACTTTTCGAGATAATCTCATCCAAAACTTCAGATTGACCACGCTGTATATCTTGTAATCTGACTTGTTCCACATCATATTGATAAAATAATTGTGAAAATGATCTACGGAACATGACATAACTAAACTAAACTAAACTAAACTATACCATCGCCAATGAGGGCAAAATCGTCATGGCGGCAGCATAAGACGACAACAATCGGGCAGGGTTCAACTTTTTGTATTTGAACTTAGCCTCTCGGTAAGGTAGCCTGTACAGGATCTTGTATTCCATAATTTTACTCTCCTTTTGGAGTACCGTACAGTCCAGCGAGCACGGGGATTGGTACTCTCTATAGCGGACACACATAGAAGGAGGGATACATGGAGTATTCAGATATAATGGACGTACACAATTTCAATATGTGGTGCTGGAATTGCACTGGGAGGACATGTGCTCAAATTTCCAGTACTTAAAGCACCGCGTAGGGTGAGAGATGTGTGGTTTTATGTCACATTGGTATACCACCACCTTGACCTTTTCAGGTAACGAATCACCCTCAAAGGCCAAGAATGAGGTACCAGTGGCAACCGTATTATCCTTAGGTCCCCTACAGACATGCTGAATGAAGTGAACATCACATGATTCTAAATTTGTATGTAGTTCATCGTTGGACTACAACAGGTCATGATGACAAATAATTCCCTCAACCATGTTGAGGCTTTTGTGGGGAGTGACCGAAATGGGAATATCACCCAGCCTGTCACAGACAAGTAATGCTCGTGGCAGGGCTGAGGACGCTGTGAGAATAAGGACTGACGCACTGCGCATTTTGGACAGTGCTGTCAGTTCACCACCTCCAGGTGGTCAACAAAAAATCAAGGCATTGTAGCCAGAAAAGTGTTCCAATCAGTTCTGTTACACTCTAAATAATGAAGTAAATATGGCGCTCTTCTTTCTGTGTCCTAGACCCTCCCATGATGTAGCTAGGGAGGGGAGTGATTTGGGGTCATATTTCTCAGCATTAAATTTAACTTTCCCTTTCTTAGAGACTGCTGGGGCCATTCAGTCCCCTAGAACAGATGACTTGGTCCGCTTCATTGTTGAGGAATCCATTCTGATGCCATGCACTCCGATCAGGGGCTCTCCCCAAGAGTGCCACCCAGCCACAGCAAAGGCCCCCTGGCACAATAGCTGTTGCCGAAAGTCCTGACCCCCAAGACAACAGGTATCTCCTCCTTTGCATACATGGGGAGGCTGCAGTTGAGGAATTAGCAATGTAGTCAGGGGGCTGCGACCAAGAGGGTACATGACGACCCCTCCACGTTGGCATGATGGACTGGCTACCATACTGGATACCCGGTGCGGGAAATTCAATATTGTCATGGGAGCAAAAGAGGACACAGGATAAGCATGGAGATTATGCGCCCCGTAAGATGTCCTTGCCCAAATAGGTGGAATTGCAGTGCCATGACAATATTACGTGCAGAATATCATAATGCACAAGCGATATGTGATGCACCATGTAATACGTCCTTCCCCAAATGGCCTGCACTTCGAAATAATTTGGACAGTGGAGAGCTCAAACCTTAAGCGTGGACCATAACATAAACATATTAGGCCATACAGTGGGAGATTCCTGTCAGGTGCCCCGTATGACAGGCAGGAATACCTCGGGCCTATTCCAACCTCGAACCCAGAAGTAGGGGGGTGGGGGGTGGGGGGGTGGGGGTAGAGGGGGTGGACTTAGGGACTTAGTGGAGTCTGATACTCAAATCCTACCATCAGCTCTTACCAACTGAGATCGGGACTCATCTCACCAGGCCATGATTTTCCAGTCATCTAGGGTCCAACCAATATGATCATGAGACCAGGAGAGGTGCTGCAGGCAATGTCGTGCTGTTAACAAAGGCACTCACATTGGCCTTCTGCAGCCATAGTCCATAAACACCAAATTTTGCTCACTGTCCTAACTGACATGTTCATTGTACATCCCACATTGATTTCTGTGGTTATTTCATGCATTGTTGCTTGTCTGTTAGCACTGACAACTTTATACAAATGCTGCTTCTTTTGGTCATTAAGTGAAGTCCATCGGACACTGCATTGTCTGTGGTGAAAGTTAAGACCTTAAATTTGGTATTCTTGGCACATTCTTAACATCGTGGGTCTCAGAATATTGAATTCCCCAACGATATCTGAAATGGAATGTCCTGTGCATCTAGCTGTGACTACCATTCCATATTCAAAATCTATTAATTCCTGTCATTTGGCCATAATCACATTGCAACCCTTTTCACATGAATCACCTGAGTACAAATGACAGCTCCCCCAACGCACTGCCCTTTTATACCTTGTGTATGCAATACTATCATCATCTGTATATGTGCATATCCCTACACCAAGACTTTTGTCACATCAGTGTATATAGCTGGTGTATAATGTTAACAATCTACATAGATATAACAGAGGGAAACATTCCACTTGGGAAAAATATATCTAAAAACAAAGATGATGTGACTTACCGAACGAAAGCGCTGGCAGGTCAATAGACACACAAACAAACACACAAAATTCAAGCTTCTACATCTACATCTACATTTATACTCCGCAAGCCACCCAACGGTGTGTAGCGGAGGGCAATTTACATGCCACTGTCATTACCTCCCTTTCCTGTTCCAGTCGCGTATGGTTCGCGGGAAGAACGACTGTCTGAAAGCCTCCGTGCGTGCTTTAATCTTTCTAATTTTACATTCTTGATCTCCTCGGGAGGTATAAGTAGGGGGAAGCAATATATTCCATACCTCATCCAGAAACGCACCCTCTCGAAACCTGGCGAGCAAGCTACACCGCGATGCAGAGCGCCTCTCTTGCAGAGTCTGCCACTTGAGATTGTTAAACATCTCCGTAATGCTATCACGGTTACCAAATAACCCTGTGATGAAACGCGCTGCTCTTCTTTGGATCTTCTCTATCTCCTCCGTCAACCCGATCTGGTACGGATCCCACACTGATGAGCAATACTCAAGTATAGGTCAAACGAGTGTTTTGTAAGCCACCTCCTTTGTTGATGGACTACATTTTCTAAGGACTCTCTCAATGTATCTCAACCTGGTATCCGCCTTACCAACAATTGATTTTATATGATCATTCCACTTCAAATCGTTCCGCACGCATACTCCCAGATATTTTACAGAAGTAACTGCTACCAGTGTTTGTTCCGCTATCATATAATCATACAATAACGGATCCTTCTTTCTATGTATTCGCAATACATTACATTTGTTTATGTTAAGGGTCAGTTGCCACTCCCTGCACCAAGTACCTATCCGCTGCAGATCTTCCTGCATTTCGCTACAATTTTCTAATGCTGCAACTTCTCTGTATACTACAGCATCATCCGCGAAAAGCCGCATGGAACTTCCGACACCATCTACAAGGTCATTTATATATATAGTGAAAAGCAATGGTCCCATAACACTCCCCTGTGGCACGCCAGAGGTTACTTTAACGTCTGTAGACGTCTCTCCATTGATAACAACATGCTGAGTTCTGTTTGCTAAAAATTTTTCAATCCAGCCACACAGCTGGTCTGATATTCCATAGGCTCTTACTTTGTTTATCAGGCGACAGTGCGGAACTGTATCGAACGCCTTCCGGAAGTCAAGAAAAATAGCATCTACCTTGGAGCCTGTATCTAATATTTTCTGGGTCTCATGAACAAATAAAGCGAGTTGGGTCTCACACGATTGCTGTTTCCGGAATCCATGTTGATTCCTACATAGTAGATTCTGGGTTTCCAAAAACGACATGATACTAGAGCAAAAAACATGTTCTAAAATTCTACAACAGATCGACGTCAGAGATATAGGTCTATAGTTTTGCGCATCTGCTCGACGACCCTTCCTAAAGACTGGGACTACCTGTGCTCTTTTCCAATCATTTGGAACCTTCCGTTCCTCTAGAAACTTGCGGTACACGGCTGTTAGAAGGGGGCAAGTTCTTTCGCGTACTCTGTGTAGAATCGAATTGGTATCCCGTCAGGTCCAGTGGACTTCCCTCTGTTGAGTGATTCCAGTTGCTTTTCTATTCCTTGGACACTTATTTTGATGTCAGCCATTTTTTCGTTTGTGCGAGGATTTAGAGAAGGAACTGCAGTGCGGTCTTCCTCTGTGAAACAGCTTTGGAAAAAGGTGTTTAGTATTTCAGCTTTACGCGTGTCATCCTCTGTTTCAATGCCATCATCATCCCGGAGTGTCTGGATATGCTGTTTCGAGCCACTTACTGATTTAATGTAAGACCAGAACTTCCTAGGATTTTCTGTCAAGTCGGCACATAGAATTATACTTTCGAATTCACTGAACGCTTCACGCATAACCCTCCTTACGCTAACTTTGACATCATTTAGCTTCTGTTTGTCTGAGAGGTTTTGGCTGCGTTTAAACTTGGAGTGAAGCTCTCTTTGCTTTCGCAGTAGTTTCCTAACTTTGTTGTTGTACCACGGTGGGTTTTTCCCGTCCCTCACAGTTTTACTCAGCACGTACCTGTCTAAAACGCATTTTACGATTGCCTTGAACTTTTTCCATAAACACTCAGCATTGTCAGTGTCGGAACAGAAATTTTCGTTTTGATCTGTTAGGTAGTCTGAAATCTGCCTTCTATTACTCTTGCTAAACAGATAAACCTTCCTCCCTTTTTTTATATTCCTATTAACTTCCGTATTCAGGGATGCTGCAACGGCCTTATGATCACTGATTCCCTGTTCTGCACATACAGAGTCGAAAAGTTCGGGTCTGTTTGTTATCAGTAGGTCCAAGATGTTATCTCCACGAGTCGGTTCTCTGTTTAATTGCTCAAGGTAATTTTCAGATAGTGCAGTCAGTATAATGTCACTCGGTGCTCTGTCCCTACCACCTGTCCTAAACATCTGAGTGTCCCAGTCTGTATCTGGTAAATTGAAATCTCCACCTAAGACTATAACATGCTGAGAAAATTTATGTGAAATGTATTCCAAATTTTCTCTCAGTTGTTCTGCCACTAATGCCGCTGAGTCGGGAGGTCGGTAAAAGGAGCCAATTATTAACCTAGCTCCGTTGCTGACTGTAACCTCCACCCATAATAATTCACAGGAACTATCCACTTCTACTTAACTACAGGATAAACTACTACTAACAGCGACGAACACTCCACCACCGGTTGCATGCAATCTATCCTTTCTAAACACCGTCTGTACCTTTGTAAAAATTTCGGCAGAATTTATCTCTAGCTTCAGCCAGCTTTCTGTACCTATAACGATTTCAGCTTCGGTGCTTTCTATCAGTGCTTGAAGTTCCGGTACTTTACCAACGCAGCTTCGACAGTTTACAATTACAATACCGATTGCTGCTTGGTCCCCGCATGTCCTGACTTTGTCCCGCACCCGTTGAGGCTGTTGCCCTTTCTGTACTTGCCCAAGGCCATCTACCCTAAAAAACCGCCCAGCCCGCGCCACACAACCCCTGCTACCCGTGTAGCCGCTTGTTGCGTGTAGTGGACTCCTGACCTATCCAGCGGAACCCGAAACCCCACCACCCTATGGTGCAAGTCGAGGAATCTGCAGCCCACACGGTCGCAGAACCATCTCAGCCTCTGATTCAGACCCTCCACTCGGCTCTGTACCAAAGGTCCGCAATCAGTCCTGTCGACGATGCTGCAGATGGTGAGCTCTGCTTTCGTCCCGCTAGCAAGACTGGCAGTCTTCACCAAATCAGATAGCCGCCGGAAGCCAGAGAGGATTTCCTCTGATCCATAGCGACACACATCATTGGTGCCGACATGAGCAACCACCTGCAGATGGGTGCACCCTGTACTCTTCATGGTATCCGGAAGGACCCTTTCCACATCTGGAATGACTCCCCCCAGTATGCACACGGAGTGCACATTGGTTTTCTTCCCCTCTCTTGCTGCCATATCCCTAAGGGGCCCCATTACGCGCCTGACGTTGGAGCTCCCAACTACCAGTAAGCCCACCCTCTGCGGCCGCCCAGATCTTGCAGACTGAGGGGCAACCTCTGGAACAGGACAAGCAGCCATGTCAGGCCGAAGATCAGTATCAGCCTGAGACAGAACCTGAAACCGGTTCATCAGACAAACTGGAGAGGCCTTCCGTTCAGCCCTCTGGAATGTCTTTCGCCCCCTGCCACACCTTGAGACGATCTCCCACTCTACCACAGGTGAGGGATCAGCCTCAATGCGGGCAGTATCCCGGGCAACCACAGTCGTAGTCCGATCGGGGGATGCGTGGGACGAGCTGGCCGTCCCCGACAAACCCCCATCCGGACCCCCACAGTGATGCCCATTGGCAACAGCCTCAAGCTGTGTGACCGAAGCCAACACTGCCTGAAGCTGGGCGGGAAGGGATGCCAACTCAGCCTGCATCCGAACACAGCAGTTGCAGTCCCTATCCATGCTAAAAACTGTTGTGCAAAGAATGTCTGAACTAATCTACAGAGAGCGCAAACAAATCGACACAAAATTTAAACAGTTATTAAAATACAAGATTGCCTAGTAAATGCAGTAATGCTGCTACTTGCGCACTGCTGACACACTGCTCGGCGGCGGAAGGAGACTACGCGATTTTACACTATTCAGGTACTAAAACGCGATGTTACAACTCTCAAATACTATAATACGCCCGAAATTTATGAATTAAACAATGCAAGTACCAAAAACACGCAAAGAAATTAAGAATTAAACTATGTAACAAATGAGTGAGCTAGGAGTATACGACTTGCTGCTGCAGCTGCTTATCCAATGGCGGCAGGGAGCACACTGACTGTGACCAACCGACACTGGCCGTTCGAAACAAAAACAGAAGACAGATGACTACGCGAATTTACACTATTCAGATACTAAAACGCGATGCTACAACTCTCAACTACTATAATACACCTGAAATTTATGAATTAAACAATGCAAGTACCAAAAACACACAAAGAAATTAAGAATTAAACTATGTAACAAATGAGTGAGCTAGGAGTATACGACTTGCTGCGCAGCTACTTATCCAACGGCGGCAGGGAGCACACTCTTTCGCAACCAACGGTTGCTTCATCAGGAAAGAGGGAAGGATGTGGGTTTTAAGGGAGAGGCTAAGGAGTCATTCCAATCCCGGTAGTGGAAAGACTTACCTTAGGGGGGAAAAAGGACAGGTATACACTCACACACACACACACCCCTATATACTCATAATATGTTGGAGTACTCACAAAAAGGAACAAAGAACAAACCTGTAGTTGAGACAGGCAGCAGAAAAGAACCAGTTCATGTTTTGTTGGCAAAATTTTGTCTATCAGATCCTGTGTGCGGCGTAGGATGAACCAACTGGTTTTATGGTTCAACTCAGCAGCACATTGTTCACCATGCAGACGGATTTCAGTGCCTGCTTCTGGCTGCCTAGAGGCAACAATTGGAGCTTCATAGATCTTCCTAAAATCTAAAAATGATGATGAACAGTCAAAATACATGATTTGAAGTGAAATCACATAATCAGGGACCATTATGAAGTATAAGTATTTAATACACAAGTAAGCCAACAATACGCAAGACAGCAGAACAAAAGTTTACAGCATTCTTTAAATCTCATGTACCTGAGAGAAAATATTGATTGTTTCTTTAGATTTAAGTTACTGGTAGTGTATCAAATATGAGAACTGAATTTTAAGAAAGTTAGAAGTCATTCTCAGATGCAAAGAGTCTGTTAGCAACGTTTCAATCGAAACTCAGTAGACAATGTGCAAAAACAGCAATTGTGTAAAAAAAGCATATGTGTAAAGGGAATGAGTTTATGGCTACGACAAGTCTCTGGTAATGGGGTCAAAACGTTGAGAAGAGTTCTTCTGTGTCATAATTATTCTGTGGTAACTGTGTTAGCATTGGTGGTGGGGGTGGTGAAATGATGGAGACCAGATATCTGTGACTAATTGTTCAAAGCCAAATGCATTTGTAAGAAAAGGCAATTAAGAGTTGTACCTGTGACTAGATATCTTCGAGGAAAAACGGTAGCCAAATGAAACCACTCAGATAGTATGGTAACTCTGTAACTAAAATAACTGATATAATTTTGAGAACTATGTTTAAGTTCTTATGAATTTTCATCATGGGGGAAATGTGGTGATACAAAAATAATTTACATAATAAACTTAACGTATTCTCTGAGGCGATCAAACAAAACTCAAGTCATTCGACTAAAAATAGTTCTATTGAGAATGCATAATGTAAGGCACCAAATATAGAATGAGAAGAACACAAAAAAACAAAAATAGAGTGAAATATACCATTCCAAAGCATTCAAAAATAAAGGATGTCGGTGCACTTAATTAATTATCTATGAGAACATGGGTGTTAGACAATATCTATGATTGTCTTCATCAGGAAAGCAACTGACTCAAAAAAGTAAAAGGATCACACAAATGTAGAGATTACATTTGTGTCCATGATGATGATGATGATGATGATGATGATGATTGGTTTGTGGGGTGCTCAATAGCGCGGTCATCAGCACCTGTACAAAGTCTCAATTTTTACACAGTCCAATTTTTACACAGTCCAATTTTTACACAGTCCAATTTTTACACAATCCAATCTAGCCCATCACAAATGATGATGATGATGACAACACAAACACCCAGTCCCCAGGCAGCAAAAATCCCCAATTGGGCAGGGAATCGAATCTGGGACCCCATGATCTAGAGGCAGCAACGCTAGCCATTAGACCACAAGCTGAGGTGTGTGTGTGTGTGTGTGTGTGTGTGTGTGTGTGTGTGTGTGTGTGTGTGTGTGTGTGCGCATGCGTGCAATGTCCTTGCTTCCATCATGATGTGGACCATATATATACAGGGTGTTCAAAAATCTCTCCGCAGTTCCGTACGATTGTTAGCCACACGTGCGGTATGATTGTTCGCCTGCCTGGGTTACTTCCCTTCAAGTGGACTCTCCTACCACTCCACTGTTTCATTTATCTCAGCCAGTGTCAGTAGTATCGTTGGTGTGTGTCGTTACAGGTTGAAGTGAACGTTTCAGTTTAGTTCCTTTGTTGGTTTGTTTCATTTCTGTCACTGTTAAAATGCTAACCATTGAAGAACGTGTGTTTTTAGTCAAACAAGTGTTCAAAGCGGGCGGTAAATACACAGTTTCAGTTCAGTTCATCAAACATTTAATTCAGTTTTCCCGGAGACAACACTCCCACATCGCGATACTGTGCAAGATTTGATTAACAAATTTCGAAGTATGGGTTCAGTGACAGATGCACCGAGAAGTGGTCATCTTAGCGTTTTGTCTGAGGATAAACTACTCAATATTTCCAATAACATCACCATGAGTCCGAACAAGTCAGTAAGAAAACTCGCCAAGGTAATCGATGTTTGTGTCGGAACAGCCCACACAGCTGTAAGGAAAAAAATTAGAACTTTTCCCATACAAAGTGACAGTTGTGCAAGAACTGAAAAATACTAATCATGGCAAGAGGCTGCATTATTGTCAATGGTTCAAAAATTTCATTCAACAAAATGGAAAGGATATTCTTAATGAAACGTTTTTCACTGATGAGGCGTGGTTTCATTTATCCGGGTACATGAACTCGCAAAATTCAGGTATGTGGAGTACTGCAAATGCATTGTGTATTCATGAGGAACCACTTCATTCTGTGAAAGCAGGAATTTGGATTGCAATTTCTAAACATCGGATTGTGGGTCCCATATTTTTCAAGGAAACAATAAACACACAATGATACTGCAGTGATAGTCTGTATCCATTCACAGGAGAACTTGTATTAAGTGAAATACTGAATGGTTATTTTCAACAAGATGGTGCAACCGCGCATACAGCTCATGTTTCAATGTCACTGCTTGCTGATGTTTTCGGTGATTGCCTAACCTACCACCTGACTTTTTCTTCTGGGGTGCAGCGAAAAACCATCCAAAATCAATCAATGAATTGAAAACTGCAATATCCACTTTCACTGCTTCTGTTACAAAAGAAATGTTACAGCTTGTGTTTGGAAACATGATTAGACGAATTGAATTGTGTATTCAACAACAGGGGGGGACACTTTCAACATTTAATGTGAAAATTTGTAAGTAAAAATGAATATTTAATAAATTAATAACTTGTATTTCACTGAGTTTCAATTCGGTATATTCACTGCGGCATATGGCATGCACAGCTAACAATCATACGGCACTGTGGAAAGACTTTTTGAACATCCCATATTTATTAAAATCATTAGACACATTTTGATTTCCACAGACTCTTTGGTAATTGAGGTTCAGTATTTTGAAGCTTGTAATAAAAGTAATGGAGATCAGAAATTCATGCCCTAATTATTATCAGGTTTGATTGTTCCAATTTCATGAATAGTACAAACAGACAGCAACAATAATAAAGCAACACAACAGCAAGACTGGAAATGCACCAAACTCATAATCATCAAAGTGTTGAACATGCCAGCATGGAAGCTCAAACGGAGGGAATAGTGTACCTATCACTGGCAAAATTCACTTAAATCTAGGAAATCAATATACATTCAGCATTTAGCATGGACTGGACAAAGTTAGTAGCACTGGGTGAAATGGCAACACTGTTTCTGTTAGTCACCTGCTGCACCTATTGTCAAAGGGTGGTAAAAAAACAGAATGCAGTGTGTTTGTTCTATGGGATACAACTTAATGAACATTCAGTATAAAAGTGTAAAGAGCAATAAGGAAACAGAATTGGCAATTTTTGTAGTCTATTTGTTGCACATTTGAACAAGAAAAGATAATTATCAACTTTTGTGACATAAATAATAGCTGATGAAGAAACTTATATTCAACAATATGGAAAAAATAGATTGCTACTCCCCACATAGAGCAGGCGTCAAGATGTCGCAGACATGTACAATGAAAAATAATACAGACAAATTAAAGTTTTTTGACAAAGTCACAGTCATAGTGGTCCTTGGTGCCTGGAGACAATATCCATGGGCATGCAGGTTGTTGGTGTGTGAATATGTGAGAGTTTTCTTCTGAGAAAGGACTCTATCCAAAAGCCTGAATATTTCAGTGTGACTGGAATTTGGTGGTAGGAAAAAGAGTAGGCAAACTAGTAAGCGAATATGGACTAGGAAAAAGGAATGACAGGTGGAATTCTGCACAGAGTATAATTTAATCATTGCTAATACCTGGTTTCAGAATCCTGAAAGAAGACTGTATATGTGAAAGAGACCTGGAGACACAATAAGGTTTCACATAGATTACATAATGGCAAGTCAGAGACTTCAAAACTGCATTTTAAACTGCAAAAATATTTGCAGGGGCATAACTTAACATCATAATTAATTGGTTATGAGCTGCAGATTAAAACTACAAAAACTGCATGGAAGGAGGCAATTAATGATATGGGACCTGTATAAGTTAAAAGAACCGTAGGTTGTTGGGAATTTTATATGTATCATTAGGCAACAATTGGAACAGGGGGAAGGAGTACAATAGAAGATGCTTTGGGTTGCTTTGAGACATAAAATAGTGAAGGTAGCAAAGACTGCAGTAGCTAAAAAGACAAAACTTAGTAGAAATCCTTGGATAACATACAATATATATAATATAAAAATGCACCAAATTAAGCAGGTGAAAGGGAATACTGATGTCCAAAAAATGAGACTGATAAAGAGATAAAATACAGCATATGTGCTCTAAAAATTTAACCATACTTGCATGCCTGAGATTTGATTACGTACTTCATGCAATTTTTGTTCAGCTAAATATTGAATTTGTTTTAAATCACTATTTACTTCCCTAAATTGTTCATTAACCTGACTGTGAACCAAATCATATTGTTCAAGTTCTACATCATTTGACTCCCTCTTAAAGCACATTTTGTCATCTGTAATTGCAAAGTTTGATCATTTATCTCTATTTTATTATGCTCAAGATTAGTGTTAACTCATTTTATTTCCGATTTAATTGAAAATCCTGCTATTGGATACCATCATTTAAATCAGTCTTAGTTTCTTTTAACTCTGTAGAGAATTTATACTTGCATTCTATGATTTAATACTTCCATTCATTTAATCTAGTTTAATGTTTAAATTTTCGCTTAAACTTCTAAACCATTCAGGGATGTTAGCCTCCAGGCTTCTGGTCAAACAGGCATTCAATGATAAAGATGATAACATTTAACTAGTCTAAATCGACTATTCACAATTACAGTGTTGAATGTCCTACAACAGTACCAATAAACCAAATATCAAACTGCTCATAATACTCACATTGCACACAACACTACCACCAAAATTTTCTCAAAAGGATTGGCTGAAAGCAATATAGACACAGCTCACTGAAATGCTTGCACTATTCTCATTGTTGCAATGGTAACGTGTCACAGTGGCGATGTACTAGGCGCACTGTGTTGCTGAAGGAGGGTGTTTGGATTCAGTATCCCATGGTGGATGGGATGATCCAGAGATGGAATAGCAATCAGCCAAGCGGGATGTCAGAGAAATATGAGCAATGTCGTTACACAATCTGTGGCTGCTGACGTCTATCTTCCAACTTACGCACTTTTAAAAATTCCTCTTGTCAGAAATGGAGTTAATAAATTTAACATTGGCTCCCCAAACAATTAATTCCTGTTACTTTCTTCAAGTGCAGAGCTAATATTAGCTTCACACTGCCACAAAGCTAGTTGTCGATCTTGTTGCCCAGCACAATTATCATCTGTTTAATGAAAATTTTCAATGTCGGCTTTAATTTTATTTTATTATTTCTTGTCAGTTTTCTCTCCAGTACAGAACTGTCTCATTTTCCTTTCAATTGGTGACTCAGTTCTTCAGAAAGATGGAGATGGATAACAGGGACATTCAGTATACTGTTGCCATTCTTATGTTGCATTGAAATTTGCACTTCATGGTATTGCACTGGTCCCTCCCTCCAGCTCAAAAAGAAAGGCTGTACGAGGAAGAGACAGAAGTGATTAGTGACACTATTTCAGCATTATTGGCTGTACGAGCAAGAGACAGAAGTGATTAGTGACACTATTTTAGCATTATTCTGTAAAGGTTTGTATCCATCTTCACTGCAGCACAGTCCCAAAACTGCCACAATGCCTGGAATATTAATTTCTCAAGAAAGGCTACAAGCCAAAAGAATCCCATGATAAGTACTCACTTTTAAAGTCATAATATTTCCCGTCATGCCAGGCAATGTTAATGTGCACAGAATTCTGTAATTAATAAATGCCTCTATACAGATTCCAGGAGGGGGCACACACACACACACACACACACACACACACACACACACACACACACACACCATTGCATTTTGGTGCCTCTGATTGTACAGTAACTTTTGGAGTATGTATGTAGATGTAGATTACTGAGAAATAGTAGCACGATTCAGATCCGTGGGAAAGCCAGCTATAACAACACTACTACACCTGGTGTGCAAGAAATGTATACGACATTGGTGAAATACTCTCAAGTCTTTAGGAAGAATGTAACAATTCCAGTTTCCTATGAAAGCAGGTGCTGACAGCTGTGAATATTCTTGAACTACCACTTTAAAAAGTCACGGTTGACAAATACTGATCCTAATTATTTGCTTAATAACGGAAAAACTGGGTGAAGCCAACTCACGGGAGATCAGTACGAGATCTGGAGAAATGGAGGGACATGTGAGGCAATATTGAACCTATGTCTTATGTTAGAAGGTAGGCTAAAGAAACGTAAACTTATAGCATTTGCGGATATAGAGAACATGTTTGACAATGTTGGCTGGAATACACTATTTGAAAATCTTAATGTATCAGGGATAACATACAGGGAGCAAATAGTTATCCACAACTTGTACAGAAACAAGACTCTAGTTACAATGGTCAAAGGACATGAAAGACAAGCAGTAGTTGAGAAGTAAATGATACAGTGCTGTAATCTATCCTAGATGTTACTCAGACCGTAAATAGAGCAAACTCTGAATGAAACAAAGGAGAAATTTGGATAAAGTATTAAAATTCTGGGAGGAACAATAAAAATTTGGGAGTTTTGCCAATGACCTAATTCATCAGATACGGTGAAGGAGTTTGAAAGTAGTTGTTTTAAAAGTATGTTATAAAATGATCAATAAATCCATAATAATATTATAAATGTGAAAGTAACTCTGTTTGTTACACTTTCATGATTAAACTGCTGAACAAATTTTGATAAAATTTGGTATGGAGATAGCTTGAATGCTGAGGAAGAACATAGGTCACTTCAGAATGTTTGTTGTACAACATATTTACTGATTTGAAGAATATAACATAGAATATGGAACAATAATTACTCTTTGAAAAAGCCATTTCTTCTTTCACTTTTGAACTTTTATCATATTTTTTGAAAATGGTTTTACTGGATGGTATGTTTCTACATATGATTCAACATAATCAATACAATGCTTAGTCAATTCTCAATATGTTTAATACATACTTCCATAATAATATGAATGTTATTAACTGCAAAAGTAACTCACTCTGCTGTGTTTTCGCAACTCTACCGCAGAACTGATTTCAATGATATTTGATACGGAGATGCCTTGAACTCTGAGCAAGACCATAGGCTACTTTAGAAAGTTATATCTTATTTCTCAATTGGTGTATGTAAGTGGCATGCAGAAGATACTAGTGCTGTGGTCGGCAGCTCTTAGTGTCTATATACCATTCTGAGAACAGTTCAGATCCAATGTTCCTGTGAGAGAGTTTTATGATATTAAGTTCTTACACCACCTGGCAGTGCTGGAGAGTTTTGGTGAAGATACAACAATAAAACAGGATGGTATGCCCAAAAACCATAGTTAAAACAGTTACTATAAGCCTCACAAACTTAAGCCTGATTTAGTGCATAGTTCTAAAGAGCTCAAGCTACGAAAGTTACTTGACTCTATCAAACCCCAGAGCAATCTCATGTCTGCCAGAACTTGCATGCAGAATGTCAGGCGGCATTAATTGCTACAGATACATTAGGACAGTCACAAGCCCGTCACATTTTAGACGCTGAGCATCATGCATCTCTTATAGCTTCCAAAATGTTTAAAGACTCACAACAAAAGTAATCATTTAAAAGCTGTATGACTAATACAGAGTTGTACCTTCACATTTGGACTGTGGGAGGCTTTTGGTGAGGCAGTGTTTGATTATGATCTATTGACTGAATATGTTGATCATAAATTAGCCATAATAGGGAGATTGATCAAAAATGTAATGAATCAAGGCATTTTTTAAATACAGTTAGAAAATATAATGTGATGTGACATACAGAAAATAACAGACACAGATACCTTGTAAAATTACTAGCTTGCTTACTCACCATAACGCATCATAACAAAACTACTGATATGTGAGCGAATCAGCGGGTAACAGCTAGTGTAAAATAAAAGTAACGGGATGTAACCAAATTAAATGAGGCTATGCTGAGGGAATTAGATTAGGAAATGGCATACAAGAAGTAGTAGACAAATTTTGCTACTTGGGCAACAAAATAACTGACAATGGCTGAAATAGAGATAATATATTTCTGAAAAATATTAAATATAAACTGCAGAGTTAGGAAGCCTTTTATGAAATTATGTGTGTAGAATGCAGCCTTGTACCAAAGTGAAACATGGAAAAAATCAGTTCAGATACAAATAGAATAGATGATTTTAAAATATGGTGCTACAGACAAATGTTGAAGATTAGATGTAAAGAGTGAATAACTATTCAGGAAGTAATGAATCAAATTGGGGAGAATGTAAATTTATGATCTAGCTTGACTAAAGGGTTTTGTTTAATAATTCACATCTTGGTCTCAAGGATTCATCAGTTTGGTAATAGAAGGAAGAGTTGAGGGCAAGAATTGTGGAGGGAGACCAAGGGATGAATACAGCAAGCAGCTTCAAATGGAGATAGGCTGCAGCAGGTATACAGAGATGAAGAGGTCTGCTCAGGATAGATTTGCTTGAAGAGCTTCATCAAACCTGTCTTCAGACTGAAGACTACAACAATAATAATGGCTTAAAATTTCCCACCATCCAACCCAAAATAACTTGTATTTACCTGACAATGGGCCAAGTACTCCAGGATTTACAAAATTAACTAGGGTGTAAAACTCTTGAAGGTCATTCTGTACTGGAGTTCCTGTAAGCAGTATTCGTCTCTTGCATTGCAACTTTGATAACATCTGCAAGAAAAGTGTGACATTAACAACTAAGTTTGTCAAGTACATTTTCAAGAATTTTAAGCACCTAAAATAACATCTCAATTCCAACAATAACTTAATAATTCAGAAAAACTTCAAGTTTCAGCAGGTATGGTGTCATGGTCACTTACCGGTATGCCTGTACATCCAGTTTGCACCACTACCACAATCTCTGTACAATTATATTCTTGACAGCATCAATTTGTGTTGGGCAACTATCACTATCTAACAAAGTTTCTTCCCAGATATCTATATATATCTACATTTACATCAGCACTCACAAGCCACCAAATACTGTGCAGGCGGAGCACATTGTGCTACCACTGTCAATTCCTTCACTCCTGTTCCCATCATGTAGCCTCTGTACAAGGTCAGCTATCCCTAACTTTACTTTCATGGTCTGTTTTGAGGTATACACTGGAGAAAGCTACATATCAGTTGACTCTTTTTAAAAAAATTAAAATAAAATAAAAAAAACTTGTAACAAAACATGCTGATGCTGCTCTTCTTTATACCCCCATCTGACTGTCTCTATTAAATACTATCTGTCAGGGGGTTCTTACTGATGCACAATACTCAAACATACAAGGGTTCAGTGAGCAGCTTCCTCCTTTGGAAAGCCACATTTACTGATGCTTCTTCCAAAGAATCTTAGTTTGACAACTGCCTTACTGTGATTAGTTTTATGTGACAGTTCCACTTTATATCACTCCATACACATACTTCTAGATACTCTATGGTTGTGACTGCTTCCAACAATTGTCCAGCAATCATGTAACCAAGCAATAACAGGTCTTTTGCCCTATTTATGTACAGTATGTTATGTTTGTTTATGTTAAGGGTCAACTGCCAATCCCTTTACAAAGTGTGAATCTCTGTAGTCTTCATTCATTTTGTACAGTTTCTAGTGTTATGTCTTATCTGTAGGCAACAGCATTATCCAAGAGCAGCCACATTGAACTTCCTCTGTTATACACTAGGTTAATCATATACAATGAACATTAATAGCCCTATAACACTCCATTAGGCTACACCCAAAGTTACTTTTACATCTGGAAGATTGCTCTCCATTAAGAATATGCCAAGTTCTATTTACTAAGAACTCTGAAATTGAATCACAAAACTTATCTGGCATACATTCATATTTTATTCACCAGGCAATAGTACAGAACTGTCCTGAAGGCCTTCTGGAAGTCAAGGAACATCGTATCAATCATTGCCAGTATATACTGCTTTCTGAGTCTTGCGGATGAACAGGTCAAGCTGGGTTTCAAATTATTTTTGTTTGTAGAACCCATGTTGATTCATACAGAAGAGACTATTGGTCTCCAGAAAGATCATATGTGAGCGTAAAATGTGTTCCAGAACTCTACAATGAACTGGCCCAATACAGGTCTATAGTTGAGTAGTGTCAGCTTGATGATCCTTCTTTAACCCTGCTGTTCTGTTCACTTTTACTTGACATATATACTGTTCGGGTCAATATGACCCGACATATCAAAATGCTTTAGAAACATAAATTTTGGTACAGTTTTAGCTATCGACATTGTTGTTCTATTCCAGTACCTTGTTAGTAATAATAATAATAATAATAATAATAATAATAATGGTAATAATAATAATAATAACAATGCATACAACTTTATTGAGGGATATTTTTCATTTAAATATGCACATAAATTTGAAACAACAGACAGTTTCCATTACAGGCATTCAACTTAGAAAGCACTACAGTTTTTCCATACTTCTATTCTTATTGTTGACAGTTTAGACGTAAGTATTGACATTTTCTAACAACAGACAGTTGTCATTACAGATATTCATCTTAGAGCACACTACAGTACAGAACACACTACAGTTTTTTTATTACATTCCAACATAGAAAGCACTACAACTTTAGAATCCTCTCTTCTTACTGATTGTAGTTTAGGCACAAGTATTCACATAAATTTGAAACAACAGAATTTTCAATACAATCATCTTATAAAATACTACAGTTCTTTTCTTACTGCTTGCACTGTGGACACAAGTAGGTTACATGTTTCTTGCAAATATGTTTACTACATTTTCCACACACCATGTTTGTTTTATTGTCATTACTTGATGGACAGAACTTACAGCGTGCACGTTTTGTAGATTTTCTTGTTGTTACCGATTCTGACACACCACCCACATCATTCGGGTTTTGGATGCTTGTGACCATTCTCAAAGAATCTTCTGTTCTTGGGAAATGCGTTCTTGATGCAATATGTTCTTTTATCAGTGACTTTCCAAGTTCCTCCAAGAATATTCTCCTTCTAGTCAATTTGCTTGCATTCCAATTAGGGTCAACCGAAATCCACAAAACGTATGCATTATAAGCAGAAACATCAAGAATATTGTAGAAAACTATCATTGGCCACCTATTACTTTTTCGTTTGCATGTATATGTACCTAATAACTGATCAAGCGTGTCTACAGCACCTTTGGTTGAATTATAGTCCAAAATCATTTTTGGCTTCTTATCAGCCCTGTCACTGATTTCCGCATCATGGTGGAGAGTGCTCATAAGTACAACATTCTTGTGTCTCTTAGGAATATAATTAACCACAGTAGTGTCATTTGTGAAGTAAAATGAAGAGCTGTGTACCTCCTTGTTGGTCATTTTGTGTGGAAGCTCCGGCTTATTTTTCCGTATAGTTCCCAACATAGTCAATTTCCTTTTCAGAAGCAGCTGCCCCAAATTGTACGACGTAAAAAAGTTGTCACACGTGATATTCTGACCACGTAACTCAGAAGTGAGATCAGATACCACCCTCATTCCCTGATTTCTTTCTGGTGCCGCTCCACTCACCTTTCCTGTATAAATTTGGGCTTTCAGTACGTATGAAGTTTTGCTGTCACACATGGTCCATATTTTGATCCCATATTTTGCCGGTTTACTTGGGATATACTGCTTGAATGGACAGCGACCTCTAAATGCTACTAACTGCTCGTCAACAGTAACATTTTCTCCTGGATTATACAGTTTAGGAAGGACCTCTACCCACTTCTCCCAAATACTACGAATTGCGGCAAGTTTGTCAGTACGTCGTCTTTCCTCTCTAGTAGATTTCTTGTCAAATCGCAGGACACGTGATATCTTACAGAATGTTTCATGAGACATGGTTGCTCGAAATATGTTTCGCCCAGTATCTTTATCCCACAAACTTTTTGTAGACTCCCCATGAGATCGATATACACCCGCTAGGAGTAAGAGTCCTAAGTATGCATGGAAAACAGAACCATCAATATCTGTCCACTGTTCACCATAAACTCGCTGCCCTTCAATATTTGTCATCTCTATTATTTCATTTTGAAGCGCTGTGTGAAATACTGCTTCAAATGAACATTTTACATCAGATATTCTGCTGACTGCATACCTGGTAACTCCTGGGGTACTCTTGATGATGTTCGAAGCTGGTAGGCGACCATGTTGTGCTGGTGGATGCAACTGCCATTCTATATTCCCATTTTTAGAAAGAAAAGTCTCTACACTATTTTGTATGGGCTGTGGACTGTCGTAACTGTCATCGGAACACTCGCTTTCAGATGCATTGCTGATGTGATCTTCAAACTCAGAAAGTGATCCTTCATCTGGTGAGGCATTTACTATTTCTTCCAACTCACGATCATTCAATGGTCTCATCGCCATGGTGTCACAAGTCAAACTGGGCAGAAACAAAGCATTCCAATTATTGAGAACTGCCAATTATTATTTCCTGGGGAAAGCAACAAACAAGCCCATTGTTGTGAACGCATGGAGCTTTAGGTGATTGTTGAGAGTAAGTTGGAATGATGCAGTCACTATTCCCACACAACACAACAAAAATAATTTTCGCCATTTCCAGATTTTAGAAATAAATACGAGTTACACTAAACATATTTGTGTCGGGTCATTATGACCCGAACATTACATATGCAACTATTACAGTTGAAGCCCAAACTTCTTAAACTTTTTTAAAACCTTTTAAAACACATGCTGCTCATCCATTTTCAGACAAAGTCACAAAGTTTCATAAATATATATTGGTATTTACATAATGTAAAATAACGTTCATATTCGTTTCGGGTCATATAGACCCGAACAGAACAGCAGGGTTAAAATGGAATGAAATGTATTTTTGCAGAAATTTCTGCCAACTGAGGACTGGTGTGAAACTGCTTCCAAATATTTGATAGAATAATAAGTGAAAAGGGAAACACATCCCACATACAACACACCATTTCATCTCACTTTAATTTCCTGCCAAGAAAGCATTAAAACAGAGCTCTATATCTTATTTTTTAAAATATGCCATAGATTTTAGTGACAAATATAACAGAGATATTTATACAGATGAGATAGTTAACGAAATAGCTGCTTTCAAATTCCAGTAGAATGAGATGACGGGGAGCACTGAGTCCAATTCTCATTCGGATATCTAGGAACACTTTTTTTTTTTTTAATGAAGTAGGGGTTACAAGCTGCTTATCCAAACATCAAAATAGCTTTGAGGATATTTATGACAATTACAATGCAGTTTCATTAAATTAAAGATGATAAAAAAGCTACAGAAGGATGAGTACAGGTGAAGCAGACTCTTAAATTGAACAATCTTGATAAAATACAACATATCGCTAAATTTCACTCCAATGTTATTATCAATGAGTTTGCTACACTCAAAGCAAGGAAATGGAAGGTACAGTTATTCTTGTAAAGGAATGTGTTTTCAGCACTTGATTACAGCCCTTTTCATTTTACTTTCTATTAATGGTTCCTAGATTATTAATAATTTAATAGGAGCAAATAAAATCTGTTCTTTATAGTACACCTTGATAAAATCAATGTAAAATAGCTGCCACAAACAAAAAGACATAGATTTTGTTTTACTCTCAGTTCTTTTAGAAAGTTTGTATAATTTATTTACTGCCATGGCACATTTAATTTGTTGAGTGCAATATTTCTCACCTATAGGACTCATTTAAATAATATTTTTCAATAATACTTCATTTTTATTAAATCTACATTAACATTACAAAATCCAATATACAATATCTGTACAGAACAAATTGCAGGAAGACAGATTTCTCCTACTGAAATTAGAAAAATAATAAATTCACTCAAAAGTAAAAGCTCACATGGAACTGATGGCAATTCTAAAAGATTGTTCCCAACAGATAAGTAGGATTCTCAGCCACATATGTATTGGCTCACTGAAACCGGTCATTTTTCCAAATGAACTCAAATATGATTTTGTTAAACCATTGCATAAAAAAGGGGCTAGATCTGATGCTAAGAACTACTGCCCAATCTCATTTTTGCCACTTTTATCCAAAATTCTCGAAAAAGTAATGTATCCAAGAGTATCATCAATATTTATAAAAATGAAGTACCGACAAAATGTCAGTTTGGTTTTCAGAAAAGCTTTTCAACAAAAAATGCTATATATGCTTTCAATGATCATACATTAAATGGTTTGAATAACCAAACATCACCCATTGGGACATTTTGTGATCTCTCAAATAATTTTGACTGAGTGAATCATTAAATTCTTCTAGATAAGCTTAAGAATTATGGTATGAGTGGGACAGTGCACAAATGGTTTAATGCATATTTAACTGGAAGAATGCAGAAGGTTGAAACTAACAGTACAGATAGTCTGCAAAAATCAGCAGAGTCCTCTGCCTGGGGAGGTACCAAGAATGGTGTCCAACAGGGTTCAGTCTTGGTTTATTATTCTTAAAATATATTAATGAGTTGCCATTCTATATTCATGAAGATGCAAAGCTAGTTCTTTTTGCTGATGATACAAGTATAGTAATCACACTCAACAAACAAGAACCAGCTGAGGAAATTGTAAATAATGTCTTTCAGAAAATTATTAAATGGTTCTCTGCAAATGGACTCTCAGCAAATTTTGAGAAAACACAGTATATACAATTCTGTACAGTAAATCGCTTAACACCGTTGATAAATATAGTCTATGAACAGAGGTCTGTCACTAAGGCAGAGTATTCAAAATTTCTGAGTGTGTGTATTGATGAAAAATTGAATTGGAAGAAACACATTGATGATCTGCTGGAATGGTTAGGTTCAGCTACTTATGCTGTTGGGGTATTGCAAATTTTGGTGATAAACATATCAGTAAATTAGCTTACTATGCCTACTTTCACTCACTGCTTTTATATGGAACCATATTTTGGGATAATTCATCATTAAGAGAAAAAGTATTCATTGCACAAAAGTGTGTAATCTGAATAATAGCTGGAGTCCATCCAAGATCACCTCACAAAAGTGTGTAATCAGAATAATAGCTGGAGCCCATCCAAGATCACCTACAGACATTTATTTAAGGAACATGATATTCACAGTACCTTCACAATACATACATTCACTTGTGATATTTGTTATTAATGAGCCTTCCCAATTAAAAAAAAAATAGCAATGTGCATAGCTACAACTCTAGCTCTTCATTATTCTGGGTTAAATCTGACTTTGGCACAAAAAAGGATGAACTAGGCTGCCACAAAAGACTTTGTTCATTTGCCAAATACCATTAAAAGTCTGACAGATAGCCAACCAGCATGTAAAAACAAATTAAAAGACACTCTGAAAGACAACTCCTTCTACTCAATAGATGTTTTTTTTTAGACATGAAGTAATAACTGCATAAAAATCTATTATTTAATTAATTATATTGTGTAAAGAAAACTTCTGTTAAACTGATATTTTCCACACCATTATAAAATGTCATATTCATAATCTATGGAACAAGTATTCATGTAATGTAATGGGTGACGGGTGGGGGGGATTCAGCTTTGGTTGTTCTGCCAGTATCACATTGTACGGCTCTGGCTATGGTCCACACCTGACTGGCCCCAAACATGGTGAAGACGTGGAGACAGGTGGGCAAGGAAGAAAGAGAGAGACAGCAGGGTTCACTGGTGTGCAGGGAAAGAGGTGTTTGTGTGAGCTGGTCCATCCGCAAGGCCTGCCAGAGGTAGCCCTAAGCTACGGTATGGCAAGGGGTGAGGTGGAGAAAGGCAAACAGCTTAGCCATGTCACTGTGACTGCACATTTACGAGCCAGGGTGTGGAGCAAGTGCAGGTCGCTTGAAGGAGTAAGAAAGGGCAGCAGTAAGGATGGGCCCAGCTACAGGCAAACTGACATTATGTGCCTGTAATCGACAGTGGAAACTGAGCCTGTTTACCTCTGGTCTCTGCCGCTTTTACTATACCAAAATCATTTCATACTCAGACTTTCTGATATAATACTGAAAAAACACAAAAAATATAATTATATCACAAAATTTTTAATGGGGCTGGGCCACTCTAGCCATTAAGAATGAGCTGCCCCTGACTTTATTATTATTATTTTTATTTCTTTCTTGTCTCAGACGTTATGTCTGGTTAAAAATGGAAGGTGACGCAGACCTTGATCAAGTGTGACTTCCTTTTAACTGTATGGTATATGTTACATTGCATTTAGGAACTTTCGGGTAATTGAACAAGTGTCAATAATTACAGATTTCTGTACTTCTATATATAAGTTTGGATGTAGCTGTATTGCATTGATGTACTGGTGGATATTATGTGGTATGACTCCTGTAATTGATAGTATAATTGGTATGATGTCAACTTTATCCTGATGCCACATGTCCTTGACTTCCTCAGCCAGTTGGATGTATTTTTCAATTTTTTTTCCTGTTTCTTTTGTATATTTGTTGTATTGGGTATGGATATTTCGATTAGTTGTGTTAATTTCTTCTTTTTATTGGTGAGTATGATGTCAGGTTTGTTATGTGGTGTTGTTTTATCTGTTATAATGGTTCTGTTCCAGTATAATTTGTATTCATCATTCTCCAATACATTTTGTGGTGCATACTTGTATTTGGGAACGTGTTGTTTTATTAGTTTATGTTGTATGGCAAGTTGTTGATGTATTATTTTTGCTACATTGTCATGTCTTTTGGGGTATTCTGTATTTGCTAGTATTGTACATCCGCTTGTGATGTGATCTACTGTTTCTATTTGTTGTTTGCAAAGTCTGCATTTATCTGTTGTGGTATTGGGATCTTTAACAATATGCTTGCTGTAATATCTGGTGTTTATTGTTTGATCCTGTATTGCAATCATGAATCCTTCCATCTCACTGTATATATTGCCTTTTCTTAGCCATGTGTTGGATGCGTCTTGATCGATGTGTGGCTGTGTTAGATGATACGGGTGCTTGCCATGTAGTGTTTTCTTTTTCCAATTTACTTTCTTCGTATCTGTTGATGTTATGTGATCTAAAGGGTTGTAGAAGAGGTTATGAAATTGCAGTGGTGTAGCCGATGTATTTATATGAGTGATTGCTTTGTGTATTTTGCTAGTTTCTGCTCGTTCTATAAAGAATTTTCTTAAATTGTCTACCTGTCCATAATGTAGGTTTTTTATGTCGATAAATCCCCTTCCTCCTTCCTTTCTGCTTAATGTGAATCTTTCAGTTGCTGAATGTATGTGATGTATTCTATATTTGTGGCATTGTGATCGTGTAAGTGTACTGAGTGCTTCTACGTCTTTGTTACTCCATTTCACTACTCCAAATGAGTAGGTCAATATTGGTATAGCATAAGTATTTATAGCTTTTGTCTTGTTTCTTGCTGTCAATTCTGTTTTCAGTATTTTTGTTAGTCTTTGTCTATATTTTTTCTTTTAATATTTGTATTATCTATTCCTATTTTTTGTCTGTATCCTAGATATTTATAGGCATCTGTTTTTTCCATCGCTTCTATGCAGTCACTGTGGTTATCCAATATGTAATCTTCTTGTTTAGTGTGTTTTCCCTTGACTATGCTACTTTTCTTACATTTGTCTGTTCCAAAAGCCATATTTATATCATTGCTGAATACTTTTGTTATCTTTAGTAATTGGTTGAGTTGTTGATTTGTTGCTGCCAGTAGTTTTAGATCATCCATGTATAGCAGATGTGTGATTTTGTGTGGGTATGTTCCAGTAATATTGTATCCATAATTTGTATTATTTAGCATGTTGGATAGTGGGTTCAGAGCAAGGCAGAACCAGAAAGGACTTAATGAGTCTCCTTGGTATATTCCACGCTTAATCTGTATTGGCTGTGATGTGATATTATTTGAATTTGTTTGGATATTAAGTGTGGTTTTCCAATTTTTCATTACTATGTTTAGGAACTGTATCAATTTAGGATCTACTTTGTATATTTCCAATATTTGTAGTAACCATGAGTGCGGTACACTATCAAAAGCTTTTTGGTAATCAATGTATGCATAGTGTAGCGACCTTTGTTTAGTTTTAGCTTGATATGTCACCTCTGCATCTATTATCAGTTGCTCTTTACATCCTCGTGCTCCTTTGCAACAGACTTTTTGTTCTTCATTTATAATTTTGTTCTGTGCTGTATGTGTCATTAATTTCTGTGTAATGACTGAAGTTAATATTTTGTATATTGTTGGTAGGAATGTTATGGGGTGATATTTAGCTGGGTTTGCTGTGTCTGCTTGATCTTTAGGTTTCAGATAAGTTATTCCATGTGTAAGTGTATCAGGGAATGTGTATGGGTCTGCAATGTAACTGTTAAATTATTTAGTTAGATGTGAATGTGTTGAGGTGAATTTCTTTAGCCAGAAATTTGCTATTTTATCTTTTCCAGGGGCTTTCCAATTGTGAGTAGAATTAATTGCTTGGATGACTTCATGTTGCAAAATTATCACTTCAGGCATTTATAGTATCATCTTGTATGTATCTGTTTCTGCTTGTATCCACCGTGCGTGCCTGTTGTGTTGTACCGGGTTTGACCATATGTTGCTCCAGAAGTGTTCCATGTCTGTTATGTTTGGTGGATTGTCTATTTTAATGTGTGTGTTATCTATTGTCTGGTAAAATTTCATTTGGTTTGTGTTGAATGTTTGGTTTTGTTTCCTTCCATTTTCACTTTTTTTGTATCTTCTAAGTCGTTTGGCCAATGCTTGTAATTCCTGCTTCTTTTCATCTAATTGCTCTATCACTTCTTGTTGTGAGATTTTATTATTATTATTATTACTATTATTATTAAATGAAATATTTCAATTGTTGAAGCAGAACTGAGTATTAGTACACTCTCGCTGTTACATTGGTTTTCCTTGCTTACGATACGCACTAACCAAATATATTTTATGTTGGTTATTACATCAATAACAAAAATCATACTTACCACATATATTTTAATAGTACTGTTTTTTAAACGATGGCCTTCATCACAAATGAGCAGGTCAAACTCATATTTTTCAATGTCATCATAGTATCTTGAAAACATTTCATAAGAAATTAGCATAACATTAGCATTTGCATTATTTTTGAAATCAGCTGGTTTATTCTTCTGTAAAAGAAAGAGAATGTCATTTTATTTAGAGCATTTATGTGATACCTAAAAACCAGCACAGTCTGCAGAAAATCTGAGGCAGATTAGACTGCTAGGGAGAATAATGTTGTGTGCATGGTCACATGTTAGTGTTGTTCTTGTTGATTATATCAGTACACAGGATTATAATAGACATGACCTTCACCTCAATAGGAAAGGGGAAGTAAAACTGATCAGGTTAATAGCAGAAAAAATAAGAGGGGAGATACAGCCACAATTGGCAACAATATTAGTTGTTATGGGTGTCGGGGCAACTTCCTCTTTAGGGTATGGAGGACAGAAAGGAACCAAGTTTTAAGACAAGTTAGGACTGAAACAAACAACCAGTTTGAGAAAGAAACCAAAAAGCATAATTTTAATAGGTTGTACCTGTAAACATAATTGTTAGCTGACAATTTTCAGCAGCCAGTAGATATTTTATTTCCACACTATTATACTTTTATCAATGCAAAATGTTAACTACCTTTATGAAATCAGAATATTCAAGTACTGAGGAATAAACTGAATGAACTTCTTAGTTTCACTGATGAATTACAGTCATTAAAGCCAGTTCACATATCCTGCCTCTCCAAAGACCATCTCACTGCTGGTATACATATGTTACGTATTATAGGATTTAGGTTAACATTTCATTTCTGTAGAGGGAGGAGGAGTTTGTTACATACAAAAATAATATTTCACAGTATGTTACAGATTATGTGTTGGCTCAACTAATCACAGATGAATTACAGCAATGTGTAAACTTAGAAGTTATGGACATGTATAGCCTAATGTTACATGATGTAAATGTCTTGGGTGTATATTGTTATAGAGAAAGGAAGACCTGGGAGAAAGCAAGAAGCAGCCATGCCTGATCAAACCAGAGATACTTGCATAACCACACTGTGAGCAGCATAGATCCAGTGCAGGCAGCTGGAGCACGCCACTATTCCACATCATGACAGCTGAATTCAATAATCTTACATTGTTAAAAGTCGTCTAAGGCTATTCATTTATTTAAGTTAATTGTTCTGATATGGTTCAATATGGTTGTAAGAGTAGGGCAGTTCTCGATAGAGACAAGAGAGTTTTGCGTGTACACACTGCTTTGTACAAGTCGGGTTGCAGAGGTACTGTGTTGGGAAGTTGAACCTGAGAGTTGACTTGCTGGTGATATTCAGTGTTCAGTCACCATAAATCACGAATTAGGTGATGTTTTCCTAAGCTCATTATAAAGGGAGAGTGTTCAAGTTAGATCCTGTGCAGCTTTTAAAAGCAACTAGGGCATAGTTACTTGATTTAAATCCTAAAGAAATTTAGACAAGAAGTGTTATTATTCACAAGCTGCCTGTAGTGGTGTTGAAAGTTTGAGTATTACTTATTTGGAGTTGATTTCCTTTCCAGTTCTGTTCCAGCTAGTGCCCTGTTGTGAAGACTCTCGTAGGGATAGATGATTCAATTATTTGGCAATTTTGGTACATGGTACCTGCGAGATCAAAAGACAACTCAATGCGCTGAATTTGTTATGAGGTAGTGACAGCTGACTCATTGTGCTGAATTTGGTAAGCAAGCACTAAATACGTTGTCCTGGAACTTGTTGGCTTTGTGGTACCATATTATTAGCCAACTAGTAAACAAGATCTGGATTCATTAGTTAAGTACTATTTTACCTAAAGCAACCATTAATCTGCATGATGAATACTATTAGTACCCACTTTGTCTGCGGCAAGTGTCCAATCAACAAAATAGCTGAGGAAGAGATTTTAGGGGAGATGCCAATGCCCAAAGAGGCTAAGCTCTGATTAATCCCGTTTTATTTAGGGCTTGAAGTGGCAGTGGCAATTTAATGGTTATTTTTTATTTTTTTCTTCTAGATTTTAGACCATTGAAGTAACAGGTTTGGGAACATATGGGCACTTTTACACAGCGATGCACTATCCATAGGTTGATAATCTATTAAATAAACCATATTTGATGAGGACCTTCTAAAAAAAAGAAAAAACAAATTGCAATCAAAGAGATAATCAATTACATTGTGGCAACTCCTTCCATCGCCTCCACCTGTAGCAGCAGATGACAGGCTGCGCAGACTGGAAATCACAGACCCCCAACACCCCCACTGGTTACTTCCACTAGAGGGAGAGCTTAGACAGCCATGCTTTCCAGACACCACCCACACAAAACCGTTGCATGAGCAGTCTCTTGTTCTGCTCTGGCGAGGCAACACCTCCTGGCCATGTAGCCACCTGCACAAAGCCACGTGGCTTGCATCACTGTCTGCTGCGTTTCACAAGGGTATGAGCGAACAGCAGAATTCTTACCCCATGTTCAGTGTCTGTGTTCTGTCACACTTTGTTTAACAAGTGGAGTGATACCACATTATTCTGCACTGCCTTCCCAAGCTGAGTCCACTCGAGGTGCTTCTATTGACTACAGGCATACAGAGCCTGATGCCAGTTGCCTGGTCTGTCCTTCCAGTATCAGCAATTCGAATACTGCATGCAGCGTAGTGTGACTAGTGCAGTAAGTGCAGTGCACACCAGGAGTACCAGGTGGGTCTATTATGATTCCATCCCGGGTGTTTTGGCACCCCCTTTGCTACCAAACATGTCTCTGAAGTGGGTTTTCCCAAACCACCAGATCACACTGAACAAAGGCTGTAAGCCATTCATGGTTCGCCCTGTCCAGACTCCATCCCCAGCAAGGGCCCTCCATGATTAAGAGGTATTAACTTGTTGAATTTTGCTATAGTTGTTAGCTTTTAGGAACAGCGTCTCAGAACCAGTCCACACAGCTCTTCCAGCATGCCCTATTATTTATTTTCATCTTCCTTAATTAGTGCATTGCTTAGGTATGTATGCCCCTTAGGAGTATAGAAGGGAACCTAAATCATTCCACGACTGGTGGCTCCTTCTAAACCAAACCACCAAGTCTCATTGCTGAAACACACTGGTTTTTCATTTTTATTATTTCAATTAGCATACCCCATGTGGTCGCAAAATCAGTTCCCATTAAGTCGACCAGATGCACCCCGCTCACACCCCCACCTGCCCCTTGCCTTCTCCACTCCTCCCTCACCACTTCACATGCACCATCTTCCCACATGCATCACCACACCCTTCCGCATATGCTCTCCCTCTGTGTACACCACTGCTCCCCTCCCTCATTCTCCCTGTGCCCCTAAGCACACACTATCACTCCACACCATTCCCACAGCTGACAGCTGCGCGCCCAGACAACTCAAAATGTTACCATGAGGCATACTGAACACTCCTTCCCACAACACACACAGCAAAGTTTGTATTTTGTGGTCCAAACCGTATGTGTCCTGCCTACCTTCTTCTCCGAAATATTGCTTGTTAGCACCACCCTGCATTTAGCGACACACTGCCCACATTGTTAAGTCATAGTGTTACTGCCACACCTTCCCACCCCTATGGTGGTCACGTCCAACAGGTTCTATGCCCAGTTACCCATTCCGCCCCACCTACAAGCACTTCGGAGGTGTCACAACTCTGCAGGCAACTGTCAGCACTACAGAACCATTTGACTCAGCTGACCAATGTTTGGGATCATTGTCGGCCAGCTCAACCCAACAACTGTCGCTCAAGTTATGGCAGCTACACTAAACTAAAAGAACCAATCATATCCAGCTACATACCCTCAGAATGCAATGGGCACGTAATTTGTTATCATCTGAGCAGTGCAACAAAATGCACCCATCCTGGTTGCTGTTTCACATCTGAGCACTCTCGGAACCATACATCGTCCTAGAAGGCCTGCTCCTAAACTGCTGGCTTGTGTGCCTTTCCACCCCCATACAGGCTGCCCTGGCCTCATATGCCCATCTATCGTTAGAGTGATGCAGCGGTATTGGCCAATAAACTGCTCAAAATCCTGAACTCCTTCCCCACTTCCTCTGGAGCGTGGAGCACCGGCTACCACCTCGTGGCTCTGGCCGGCCATTCGCCCATCCCTGCTACCCTTCCCCAAAACACCATGTGCGCAATGTCATTTTCACTACCTGCCGATAATGATCATCTGATCTATATGCAGACGCCAGACCTCTACCAGATTCTGACACGCCTGAGCTCCAAGATTGCAGCACTTACCACCAGCGTCGTCCGCCTAAACCTCACACACTCACTGTCAGGCACTGACCACCCTCACACACACGATGCTGGCCCAGGCGAAAACAGCTGCCCCTGCCAGCATGGTTCTAACTGCCCCCATGTGAACTAGGCACCTCTTGCTGGTACCACGAGAGGTTTGGCAAGCAAGAACGCAACCAACTGCAGACATCTGTGCTTCTGGTCTCCAAACCCTGGCAGCGACTGGCAGTAGGCATGCCTCATTGCTGTACCAATTCACAGTGCTATTCATATGGGTCTTGAATGACACTAGCCCCCCTATCCACTACCTCATCAACACTGGCCCCCAACTTATCCACATTCACTTGCAAACTACTCTTAAATCTTGGGCCCTGTTCTTCCCTCCACATCACCACCAACAACAACTTAGCCACTCCTACTTACGGTTGTCTGCTCGATCTAGGTTTCCAGCATGAACTCCCATGGATCTTCACGAATGCAGGTGTTATTGACCCCATTGTGGGCACCGACTTCCTCAGTCATTACAGCATATTGGCAGACACAGCAAAATGCTGTTTAGCTGATGGCACCTCCAGCTCCTACCCCGTCATGTGCTTTGCCATGAAACAGCTGGCAGTTTCAGGCCATATGCTCAGCTCCTTGCAGAATTCCTAATCCTCATCCAGCCATCCAGTATCCCAGCACGACGCTGTGCATTAGACTGTCACTACCCATGCCCATCCCTGCCCTCTCACAAGAGCAAAATCATACAAAACTCGTTCAAAGAGGTACTCACCGCCAGTATACTTTGCCCTTCCATAACACCCTGGACTTCAGCTCTTCACCTCACACCCAATGACAACAGTTCCTGCTGCCCTTGTGGCAATTACTGTCAACTCAACACCCGAACCATCCCTAACCACTATCTGGTCCCACTCCTCTCCACCTACAATAGCGTCATCTCAGGAGCTAACATCTTCAGTAAGATAAATTGCGCTACAGCCTACACAGTGCCGCACAAATGTGGTATCGAAATGTGGACAACATCCTCTGTGGTGTTTTGCCTACCTACATGATATACTCTACTCCGGAGACCCTACTGAACATCACTGACACCTATGCGAAATTTTTTCCCACCTACAGAAAGCTGGAGTGATCTCTAACATGGCAAAATGCGTTTTCGGGGTGAGCGAGGTCAAATTCCTCAGACACTTAATCTCTGCCGCCATCCCCTGCCGTCTCCCAAGACAGTACAGGCAGTAGCGGGCTTTCCATGCCCTATTACCTTCAAAGACCTACGGTGTGTCTTTGGCATGGTCATCTTTCTCCATCACCCTCTAAAGGATGCCATTGCCACTCAAGAGCCCCTCACTACATCACTCTGTGGTGATAATAAACACAGGCAACAAGCTGGTCCCTTGTACAAAAAAAAAACGGGCCTCAACAATGCGGTCCTTTTTGCCCACCCCCACCCTAATGCCCACCTCAGAATAGTGGCAGACATGAGGCCAGACAGCTACTGGGACCATCTGACACAATACGTGGACAATATCTGGCAGCTGCTTGCCTTCTTTTCGTGCAAGCTCTCTGACGCACGATGCAAATGGGGCACATGTGACCACAAACTGCTCACCGTCCGCTATTTCCCATCTTCTGTCGAGGGACGTATCTTTATGATGTTCACAGGCCACCACCCCCTAACCTCTGGTTTTTACAGGAAAGACATAGACCAGATCTCACCAAGACAGTTTAGGCTACAGGAGTATATCACACAATTCACTACCAATACCTGGCATGTTGCCGGCATCGATACCATTGTGGCAGATTACCTTAGTCGTTCCTGCACCATCGCCCAGCAGCCCTTGGACTACAATGCCCTGGCTGCTGCTCGAAAGGGGGAACCAGACCTAGCCCATACTCTGCAGAATGTGGAGTCTTGCCTCAACCTCCAGTTAAGATCCATAGCCAGCTCTGACCATAAGATCTTCTGTGATGTCTTCATGGATCCTTAACAACCTGGTGGTTCCAACGATCCTCCCCCCCCCCCCCCTTCCTACCTTCTGAAAACTGGCATTTGAGCACATCCACAGCCTCACACATCCAGGCACCCACACTTCCACCACTCTCAAGAAACAACCCTTCGCCTGGCTGGGCATCCAATGTGGCTGCAGCAACTGGACCTCGTCCTGCAGTCCAAGCCAGGGTGCCAAGGTTGGACAGCACATTCACTAACCTGGCGCTGCCTTCCCACCACACAACACCAGTTCACGCATGTTCACCTCGACATTGTCAGACCACTAACCTCCTCCAATGGATATCAATACCTGCTCACAATTATTGACATGTTTACTCACTGGTCAGAGGCCACCCCTATCCCTAACATTTCAGCTGAAACTGTGGCTATAGTTTTTGTCCAGACCTGAATGTCCCGCTTCAGTTACCCATGTAACATTACTACAGATCATTGGCAACAGTTTATCTCAGCCCTCTTCCGATCTTTGACAGCCATCTGTGGCTCCCATTTCCACCATACCATTAGCCCCCCCCACCCCTCCCCCACAGCTAATGGCATGGTGGAGCAGTTCCACCACACACTTAAAGCTGCCCTCATGATATTGCTCTGAATGGTCTGCAGCCATAACCCTGGTATTTCTATGCCTGCAGATCACACACAAAACCGACCTGGGAACATCTGCTGCTGAGCTAGTATACAGACTGCCACTCACCATTCCTAGTGATTTTTGGGAAGCGACCCCACTCCCTCCTGACAGTACCATCTCAAGTTCCGTGCACCAGGTCTAGGGCTTCATAGCCCAGTTGCGACCTACATCTCAGCAACGTCATGGTGAGCACCATACCTTCATCCACCGTCCACCATGACCTCACAGCTTGCACAAACATCACGCTTTGGGTGGATGCATACCACCTGCCGCTTCACCCTCAATATTAAGGCCTGCACTTGATGCGATGTGGAGACAAGGCATTCACGGCTTATCTGAAACGGGTCACAACAACCGTCTCCATAGAAAGACTCAAGCTGGCCTACATCCTAGAGCCTCCTCCAGCCAATGAGTACAGCACCATCAAGGTGCAGCTGTCCCCACCTACCATCAACCCCAGACGCAGCACCATCATCACTGTGCTCAATACGACACAGGCCAATACCATCCCCTCTGCTGTTTCCGATGTTCCACTGACTGACACCACCCCTGATGCTGTGTTCAACACACCACCAGCCTATGCCATCTCTGATCCACCTCCAAGCGACTACATGACTGACACATGCCCCAGTGCCTGGGATACTTAAGTCAGCACTGCATTACCCTTTTCACAGCCTCCAGCCAACGCAGATAGTGTCCCACACCCAAAGGCGCCCACTACTCCCACCAGTGTGTCATCACCACTGCCACTAGCACCTGTGCCATTGGAGAAGCAACAACACTTCATATGCTCCCAACGCGGAGTGCTACCATGTCTTTCAGCGCCACTTTCCGGAGTTGTGGCCCCTCAAGGTAATTCTATTGACTACAGTCGTACAAAACCTGATGCCTGTTTCATCCTCTCAGTATCAGCACTTGGAATACTGTGTGCAGTGTAGTGCAATAATTAGTGTTGTGAAGTGCAGTGCGCCCTAGGAGTACTATGCAGGTTTATTAGTATTCCATCCTGGACGTTTTGGGATCTCGTTTGCCACCTAGCGTACCTCTGAATCGGATTTTTTTCGTTCTGCCTGATGACACTGAACAAAGGCTGTAAGCCATTATGGTCTGCCCTGTCCAGAGACTCCATCCTGATGAGGGCCTTCCTTGATTAAGGGGTATTAACTTGTTGAATTTTACTGTAGTTGACAGGTTTTAGGAGTAGGATCTCAGAACCAGCCCTTGAGGCTCTTCCAGCACACCGCATTATTTACTGTCATCTTCCTTAATTAGTGCACCACTTACGTATGTATGCCCCTTAGGGGTACAGAAAGGAACCTAAATCATTCCTTCAACATCATTTCAAAAAACCTAAACTAAATAATAAAAAAAGAAAGTACAAAAATAAATAAATGAATGAATGATATTTGCTACATACTTTAGTGTTCACGATTTAGCTCGCTTTCAGCAATAGTCTTAAAGTTCAGCAGCAAAAAAAATTACTAATGTCACATGTCAGAATGAGGGAAGGAGGGACTTGATGTTATGGTTTGGTAATTTATTCTGACACAGAGCCAAGACTGGTCAAGTTAAACTCTTTAGATTTTTTGGACTATTACGAGAAGTGTAGATCACAGACCATGGTTGTTAGTCATTGATAGTTTAATTCTTTATCAGCTGTGTCCATGAGTTTGTTTATAAACCATTATGATTCTCCACATGACAAGCTGCCACAGCCATCAAAAACTGTCATACATTTAGGAACGCAGACATTCATAAATTCTGCTTTGAGCAGCTTTTGGAAGCATTTATTCTGTTAGTAAAATTTCATAAATTCTAGTCAAGCTGACAAGGCAAGTGCAGCAGCACTCAGCAGCAGTTTGTTTGTAAACAGTATTTAGTTTAGTCTTTTTCTCACATGGTTCTACAAAAAAGTGAAGAGTGTCTGTCTTTTTTTCTGTGTTAAGTAGTGTTTATAAACACAATTGCACAGACACAATTTGGTTAAATATGGATAGGGACTGTGCCTGTTGTGGACACATGCAGGGTGAACTGGACAGTGTCTGGAAACAGATGCAAGCTGTGTTTGCCATGGTTGACAGGCTTCAGGCTGCTGCCCTGGACTGCAGTGGCATTTAGGCATCTGAGAAAACACCCAGGGCACATCTGTTGCCTATATCCTTGTCTGATATCCTTCATGTTGCAATGTCTTCCATTACAGCAACCTGGCTAGTCCAAAGTCACGTAACTGTGAATGACAAACATTGGTGCTGTCAGGAATTTCTGGGTTGAAGGCAAAAGTATGTACTGGCCACACGGCTGTCCTCTTAAACCTTAAATACAACACACTGATAAAAGTACATCTATCTGAGCCAGCACAAGACACTTCATCTGTTAGGACTGGGGCATACCTTCCTGATAGTTCCAGAGACTGGGACTGCTGGTCATTGGGCTGGGGTTGGGTTGGGTTGTTGGAGGAAGAGACCAAACAGCGTGGTCATCGGTCTCATCGGATTAGGGAAGGATGGGGAAGGAAGTCAGCCGTGCCCTTTCAAAGGAACCATCCCAGCATTTGCCTGGAGCAATTTAGGGAAATCACGAAAAACCTAAATCAGGATGGCCGGATGCGGGATTGAACCGTCGCCTTCCCGAATGCGAGTCCAGTGTGCTAATCACTGCGCCACCTCGCTCAGTTGATCATCGGGGTCTCCCAAGGATAGGTGGGTGATGGAGCCCTTTACAGAAATAGTAGACAGGTCAGGAAGGAAGGCCAATGTCCACTCAGTATACCTGGAAAAAAAAAGGGGGGGGGGGATATGTAGATAGAAGGAGGCACTGCCAACATTGCAGAAGACTATGAACTGTGACTCATGACAGCATGAATGATGCCTGTATTGCATTCAAAGGTTATCTTTGTTCCTAGAAGTAGCATGTAACAATGGTGAAAACAGATAAGCTTCTAGGCTTGCACATCGGGTGGAAACTGAAATAGCATTCTATAGCATCATTTCCAGAACCTATCACAACCCTCTGGTTTCGAGCCAAGTGGTGGGCTTAAACCAAGGCCACAGACAATTCTGCAACAGAATTCATACACTACCTGACACCTGTGTGTAATGCAGAATTGATGACTTGATGTCACAAGAGGCAGATCTGCAAGTATAAGAGGAGCAGGAAGAATTGTGTTGTCAGTAGAGAAGTAGTAACAGCAGAAAGGGTCGGTCAGGAAAGTACAGTGATTTCGAATGTAGACTATTCATTGGATGTGACCTGAGTTATAAATTCATCAGGGGCAATTCAAACTTTTGGCATCTCAAACTTTCAAAAACTATCCAAGATGTCTTTTCACGTGACTGTGAAGTGGAAATGTGAAGGAAAAGCCACAGCTAAACTAAGACCAGGCAGACCTCATATACTGGAGAACAGGAGGGGAGTGGGAAAAATAGCATGTAATCAGCAGATGGAATCATTCATGAGAGTTAAAGTGCTAGCAGCAGTCCAGCTAGCACAATGACTGCATATGGAGTAAAAAGAATGGTATACAATGGTCAAGCAGCTCCTCACAGGCCACAGAATTTTGTAGTCAATGCTACACAAAATTTCAGGTGGTGTACAGAGCGATGCCACTAGACAATGAATGATTGGAAATGAGTCATTTGGAATGATAAATCACACTATACTCTTTGACAATCCAATGAAAGGGTTCGTGTAGGGCAAATGCCTGGAGAACATTACCTGACAAAAATACGTAGTGCCTAGAACGAAGTACAACAGGCGGTGTTACCATATGGAGGTGTTTCTCATGGGTCCCATTATTCCACTATATGTAGAAGGATTTGAAGATATTTTACAGCACTGTGTACTGCATACAGTAGAGAAACGGTTGGAGACTATGATTGATTGTATCAGTACGATAATGCACCCTCTCATAAAGCAGCATGTGTGAGGTAATGGTTGGTGGACAATAACATTCCTGAGATGGGCTTACCTGTCCAGAGTCCTGATCTGAACCCAATGGAACACCTTATGGTAGAGTTAGTATGTCGACTCAGCTGCACATCACCACTACTACCTTCTGTGGTTTCAGTTCTTGAGGAAGAATGGGCTGCAACTCCTCCAAAAACATTCAGACATCTCATCTCAGAGTTCAAGCTGTCATAAAGAAAAATGGTGGATACCCCCACATTAATGTCCACAAACAGGTGCCTGGATACTTTTGATCAGATAGGGTATTTAAGCATTTATCACCTCTTATAATAAGGTGACATATTTCCTTTGTATAAATTGTGCCTCAGAGAGTTTTGGGACCTAAGGAGCAAGCCATTAGTTTTGTCGCAATGTCCTGCAGAACATTCTATTAAATATGTGGAAAGTTGTCAGACAGTTGAGATTATCATGAAATACGAGATTTCACGTATATTTTCACCGATTTTCTTTATCAGTTCATTGCTGACTACATAGGGATGTTCACTTCTATTGTTATTATCATGCACTTTTATCCTTCCGTTCTTAAACAAAGAACACTATCAACACTTCCTGGAAGATCAAAACTGTGTGCCAGACTGGGACTCAAAACTCAGACCTGCAAAGTGCAGAGTGAAAATTCATTCTAGGAATGCTACTGATGTTTAAAATCTTCACTCATTACATTTGGTCTATATATAGCACAAATTTTGTGATGAATGTAAAGAGTCTTGAGATTATTTTGCCACTAAAAATATTATTACAGAACAGATTTCATATTTAGTGGAATTTTCTAATGCAAGTACAATTTCTAGCAGCTTGTGCAGGAAAATGAGGATCAATGTGACTTTCTTGCTAGCACAGCTCTAGGCACACTGATCTACTGCATGTATCAGTGTAGTAAGTTTTCCATGCCCACTACTACTTCCTATGCTACATGAAAATCAAATTTATATTCCGGATAGCCCTTGTAAATTATAGTATGAGTGCAAAAGGTAGCCTTTCATTAAGTACAAATGTTATTGGTAGTTAAGGAATCAGTTTGCCATTTTACTGTGTGCCTTTGATTACTTGCAACCTTCATTGTAATATCAACTACATAATTACTAGCACAGCATAGAATAATAAGTAGCTATAGCTTTTAATCATTCTTGCTGCATTGCACAAAGCAGCTACACTCATAAGCCAAAACTTTAGGACCACCCGTTTAATAACTTGTTTGTCTGTCTTTGGAACGATATACATCACTGATTCTGCATATCAGGGATCCAACAGTTTGTTGTTGGGTTTGTGGAGGTATGGAGCATTAGATATCTATACACAGGACATGTAATTCACGTAAATAAAGGGCCACTGATTTGTGTACACTGTTATGGTACCCGATAACGACCCAAATGGGTTCCATACAATTAACATCAGGTGAATTTGGTTGCCAAGATATCTATGTGAGTTCACTATAATGCTCCTCAAATCACTAAAGCATGGTTCTGGCTCCAAGATGTGGACACTTATACTGCTGAAAGACAACATCACCATCGGGGAAAACATCAAGCACAAAGGGATGCAGGTGGTTCACATTTGTCAGCATGTCTTCAATTACTGTCACAGGTGCCATGAAAGCACAGGAGAATGTCTCTCATAGTGTAATACTCTCTCACTAGCCTGTATGCATGGTGCACTGCATGTTTCGAGCCACCGTTCACCTTGATGACAGCATTTGTGGAGATGACCAGTGACCTAATGTAGCAAAAATTTGATTTGCCACGTTTCCAAAAATTGATGGTCAAATCGTGATGGTCCCATGCCAATTGCAATCATAACTGACAATGTCACTGGATCAACAAGTGAACACATTAGAGTGGTCTGCTGTGGAGCTCCATTTTCAACAATGTATAATGAATGGTGTGCTGTGAAAGATTTGTGCATGCACCAGCATTGTGCTCTTTCTGCAGAGATACCACAGATCACCTATCCTACTTTACAGAGCAGACTAGCCTATTAACCCCATATTTTGTGAAGAGTCATGGACATCCAACCATTTAGCAGCTGAGGAGTGGGGGGGGGGGGGGGGGGGGGGGGGGGGGGGGGGGTCCACTGTCCTCCTACGTCTTTCCATAGACACTCATGACAGTAGCATGTGAACATTTGACCAGCTCTGCCATTTTTGAGATACCTAGTCACAGGTTCTGTGTCCTAATAATCTGCCCTTTGTCAAAGTTGCTTATCTCAATGGATTTACCCAGTTACAGCACGTACCTTTGCTAGGGTGATCCTTCATCTATGTCTGGTCCACTTACATACTTTCTTTACTGCAACACCACCTGGTGGCATGCAATGTCGCTGTGGTCGGTGGTCATAATGTTTTGGCACAGCAGTGTATTTGTGCTGATTACAATGTATGGTGCTGACAACATTGCACTCCACTGTCACACCTATGTTCAGTACTACAGTCTCTATACTGGTTTCATTATTGCAGCTTCATAACTTTACTTCCTAAAAGAACATAGGTCCATCTGAAAAGAACATAGGTCCATCTGACTACAGATGGTAGATCTAGTAAACATTCCAGCATGGAGTTTGTAATGTGGCAGACCAAGAAACATGATTATGAACTGATCAGTGCTGGAACTGGTGCAAATCCTGCCACAGATTGTGCATAGAACTAATGTTTCATAAAATACTGTTAGCACTGTTGTACTTAATTTTATTGGACTATATGTTTACAACTGTCATTACACTTTCTGCTGGATATCAAATTCTCATTATTTTATATAATATTTACCTTCAAAGAAAATTTGAGGAAATCTGTTTGACAGAAGTTCCTGAAATCTTATTTCTGTAGGGGTTTTTTTTTTTTTCTTTTTTTTGGAAACAATAGTTTCGTAATGTCAGTTACCAAGATAAGATTCTGTGAATAAATTAGCAACTAGAAATTTCCTTCCTCAGTTCTTACAAATAATCAGTTTCTAAATTTTGTATTACAACAGGCATCTTTAGTAAATTAATTTAGGTGAAACATGTCCATTTTCTTTTATCAACCAAACTGTATATCTGTATAATGGAAGGAAACATTCCACGTGGGAAAAAATTATATATAAAAACAAAGATGAGGTGACTTACCGAACAAAAGCGCTGGCAGGTCGATAGACACACAAACAAACACAAACACACACACAAAATTCAAGCTTTCGCAACAAACTGTTGCCTCATCAGGAAAGAGGGAAGGAGAGGGGAAGACGAAAGGAAGTAGGTTTTAAAGGAGAGGGTAAGGAGTCATTCCAATCCCGGGAGCGGAAAGACTTACCTTAGGGGGAAAAAAGGACAGGTATACACTCGCACACACGCACATATCCATCCACACATACAGACACAAGCAGACATATTTAGCTTGTGTCTGTATGTGTGGATGGATATGTGCGTGTGTGCGAGTGTATACCTGTCCTTTTTTCCCCCTAAGGTAAGTCTTTCCGCTCCCGGGATTGGAATGACTCCTTACCCTCTCCTTTAAAACCTACTTCCTTTCGTCTTCCCCTCTCCTTCCCTCTTTCCTGATGAGGCAACAGTTTGTTGCGAAAGCTTGAATTTTGTGTGTGTGTTTGTGTTTGTTTGTGTGTCTATCGACCTGCCAGCGCTTTTGTTCGGTAAGTCACCTCATCTTTGTTTTTATATATAAAAAAACTGTATATCTGAATTCTTACAGACTTGTAAATGTTAACTGTAATTACATTTATTCAGCCATGCCTGTACACTATTGTCTGGTACACATAGATGAGCACCTCAGCCTGTTGCGCATATAGTGTGTTATGTGGTATGTCTCAACTGCTGCTGATAAGTATCTTAGTCGGTCACCATTAATGTATTTTATGAAGACTTGGAATGAAAAATTTGACATACATTATTTAATTTGCACACTTGACACCCTACATGCATGAAGAACCAAAAATTAAACTGAACTGCACTGAAGTGTGATTTTTTAAGTCACCATGACCATTACAAAGAATGTACAAACAATTAACATACTGCTGTAAGTTATGCCAGTATTTTGAGAGATGTTTTGTAAATCAACAAAAAGTCAATTATGAAAACAGTTTCTATGATCAATATTTTACATTGTTTTGTAGCAGAATGTTGCAAGTTGCCAGTGATATACACTCAGTAACCTCGAAGGCAGAACTGAGATAACAATTCTTAGATGGGAAGAATCTAATGGACTAAACCACAAAGAAATACTCCTTTCAGTCAAACAGTTTGACCTATTTTGGAATTAAATGCCTACCCTTTATAACACACAGTTTCCATTGCAGAAAGTTAAACCAGCTAAAAGAAAATGCAGCTCCATGTGGTAAATTTGAAGAGGTATTCACCATTTTGTTATGCAGAGATCCAACATCTGCAGTAAAGCAAGATGGGATTCTTCTAAACTAAATAATCTAATGAATAAAGATTAAAGCTCACCAAATAATTGAAGTGCTGTATAACACAGAAAGTTGCTAGTTTTGGATGAATCCTGCTTCAGAATTAAAGTATGTACACTCTTTCTCTCTCTCTCTCTCTCTCTCTCTCTCTCTCTCTCTCTCTCTCTCTCTCTGTCTGGCTACATTACCACAGCTGATTAGATTAGATTAAATTTACTTTCATTCCAATTGATCCGTAGTGAGGAGGTCCTCCAGGATGTAGAACATGTCAGAAAAACAACAATACATGACAAATATTTACAACTCAAACAAATAAGCTAATGTACCATTCCACAGGTCCCAAGTGGCATGGTGGTCATTTTTTAATGAACGCTATATTCCACAGGTCCCAAGTGGCATGGTGGTCATTTTTTAATGAACGCTACATGAAAGACCCCCCCCCCATGAACCATGGACCTTGCCATTGGTGGGGAGGCTTGCGTGCCTCAGCGATACAGATAGCCGTACCGTAGGTGCAACCACAACGGAGGGGTATCTGTTGAGAGGCCAGACAAACGTGTGGTTCCTGAAGAGGGGCAGCAGCCTTTTCAGTAGTTGCAAGGGCAACAGTCTGAATGATTGACTGATCTGGCCTTGTAACAATAACCAAAACGGCCTTGCTGTGCTGGTACTGCGAACGGCTGAAAGCAAGGGGAAACTACAGCCGTAATTTTTCCCGAGGGCATGCAGCTTTACTGTATGATTACATGATGATGGCGTCCTCTTGGGTAAAATATTCCGGAGGTAAAATAGTCCCCCCATTCGGATCTCCGGGCGGGGACTACTCAAGAGGATGTCGTTATCAGGAGAAAGAAAACTGGCGTTCTACGGATCGGAGCGTGGAATGTCAGATCCCTTAATCGGGCAGGTAGGTTAGAAAATTTAAAAAGGGAAATGGATCGGTTGAAGTTAGATATAGTGGGAATTAGTGAAGTTCGGCGGCAGGAGGAACAAGACTTCTGGTCAGGTGACTACAGGGTTATAAACACAAAATCAAATAGGGGTAATGCAGGAGTAGGTTTAATAATGAATAGGAAAATAGGAATGCGGGTAAGCTACTACAAACAGCATAGTGAACGCATTATTGTGGCCAAGATAGATACGAAGCCCACGCCTACTACAGTAGTACAAGTTTATATGCCAACTACCTCTGCAGATGACGAAGAAATTGAAGAAATGTATGATGAAATAAAAGAAATTATTCAGATTGTGAAGGGAGACGAAAATTTAATAGTCATGGGTGACTGGAATTCGAGTGTAGGAAAAGGGAGAGAAGGAAACATTGTAGGTGAATATGGATTGGGGGACAGAAATGAAAGAGGAAGCCGCCTGGTAGAATTTTGCACAGAGCACAACATAATCATAACTAACACTTGGTTTAAGAATCATGAAAGAAGGTTGTATACATGGAAGAACCCTGGAGATACTAAAAGGTATCAGATAGATTATATAATGGTAAGACAGAGATTTAGGAACCAGGTTTTAAATTGTAAGACATTTCCAGGGGCAGATGTGGACTCTGACCACAATCTATTGGTTATGACCTGTAGATTAAAACTGAAGAAACTGCAAAAAGGTGGGAATTTAAGGAGATGGGACCTGGATAAACTAAAACAACCAGAGGTTGTACAGAGATTCAGGGAGAGCATAAGGGAGCAATTGACAGGAATGGGGGAAATAAATACAGTAGAAGAAGAATGGGTAGCTTTGAGGGATGAAGTAGTGAAGGCAGCAGAGGATCAAGTAGGTAAAAAGACGAGGGCTAGTAGAAATCCTTGGGTAACAGAAGAAATATTGAATTTAATTGATGAAAGGAGAAAATATAAAAATGCAGTAAGTGAAACAGGCAAAAAGGAATACAAATGTCTCAAAAATGAGATCGACAGGAAGTGCAAAATGGCTAAGCAGGGATGGCTAGAGGACAAATGTAAGGATGTAGAGGCCTATCTCACTAGGGGTAAGATAGATACCGCCTACAGGAAAATTAAAGAGACCTTTGGAGAGAAGAGAACCACTTGTATGAATATCAAGAGCTCAGATGGAAACCCAGTTCTAAGCAAAGAAGGGAAAGCAGAAAGGTGGAAGGAGTATATAGAGGGTCTATACAAGGGCGATGTACTTGAGGACAATATTATGGAAATGGAAGAGGAGGTAGATGAAGATGAAATGGGAGATATGATACTGAGTGAAGAGTTTGACAGAGCACTGAAAGACCTGAGTCGAAACAAGGCCCCCGGAGTAGACAATATTCCATTGGAACTACTGACGGCCGTGGGAGAGCCAGTCCTGACAAAACTCTACCATCTGGTGAGCAAGATGTATGAAACAGGCGAAATACCCTCAGACTTCAAGAAGAATATAATAATTCCAATCCCAAAGAAAGCAGGTGTTGACAGATGTGAAAATTACCGAACTATCAGCTTAATAAGTCACAGCTGCAAAATACTAACACGAATTCTTTACAGACGAATGGAAAAACTAGTAGAAGCCAACCTCGGGGAAGATCAGTTTGGATTCCGTAGAAACATTGGAACACGTGAGGCAATACTGACCTTACGACTTATCTTAGAAGAAAGATTAAGGAAAGGAAAACCTACGTTTCTAGCATTTGTAGACTTAGAGAAAGCTTTTGACAATGTTGACTGGAATACTCTCTTTCAAATTCTAAAGGTGGCAGGGGTAAAATACAGGGAGCGAAAGGCTATTTACAATTTGTACAGAAACCAAATGGCAGTTATAAGAGTCGAGGGACATGAAAGGGAAGCAGTGGTTGGTAAGGGAGTGAGACAGGGTTGTAGCCTCTCCCCGATGTTGTTCAATCTGTATATTGAGCAAGCAGTAAAGGAAACAAAAGAAAAATTCGGAGTAGGTATTAAAATTCATGGAGAAGAAATAAAAACTTTGAGGTTCGCCGATGACATTGTAATTCTGTCAGAGACAGCAAAGGACTTGGAAGAGCAGTTGAATGGAATGGACAGTGTCTTGAAAGGAGGGTATAAGATGAACATCAACAAAAGCAAACCAAGGATAATGGAATGTAGTCTAATTAAGTCGGGTGATGCTGAGGGAATTAGATTAGGAAATGAGGCACTTAAAGTAGTAAAGGAGTTTTGCTATTTGGGGAGCAAAATAACTGATGATGGTCGAAGTAGAGAGGATATAAAATGTAGGCTGGCAATGGCAAGGAAAGCGTTTCTGAAGAAGAGAAATTTGTTAACATCCAGTATTGATTTAAGTGTCAGGAAGTCATTTCTGAAAGTATTCGTATGGAGTGTAGCCATATATGGAAGTGAAACATGGACGATAAATAGTTTGGACAAGAAGAGAATAGAAGCTTTCGAAATGTGGTGCTACAGAAGAATGCTGAAGATTAGATGGGTAGATCACATAACTAATGAGGAAGTATTGAATAGGATTGGGGAGAAGAGAAGTTTGTGGCACAACTTGACCAGAAGAAGGGATCGGTTGGTAGGACATGTTCTGAGGCATCAAGGGATCACCAATTTAGTATTGGAGGGCAGCGTGGAGGGTAAAAATCGTAGAGGGAGACCAAGAGATGAATACACTAAGCAGATTCAGAAGGATGTAGGTTGCAGTAGGTACTGGGAGATGAAAAAGCTTGCACAGGATAGAGTAGCATGGAGAGTTGCATCAAACCAGTCTCAGGACTGAAGACCACAACAACAACAACATATGAAAGAATCATTTTACAAATACTAATGCACTGAATTTAAAATAAAAAAGTTTTTTATTTATTTATAAGGTAATAAACATGTAATACAACTACTAAATACTTATTTACAATGAACACATTACTACACTGAACTTGTGCAGAAGGTAGATTGTACTTATATACACACACAGATCAGTTGGTTCTACTGAGAAATTCATCAATGGAGTAGAAGGAGTTGGCCACCAATAAATCCTTTAGGCTTCTCTTAAACTGAATTTCATTGGTTGTTAAGCTTTCTATGGCTGCTGGCAAGTTATTAAAAATATGTGTTCCTGAATAATGCATACCTTTTTGTACAAGACTAAGTGACTTTAAATCCTTGTGAAGATTATTCTTATTTCTAGTATTGATTCTATGAATTGAGCTGTTGGTTTGAAAAAGTGAAATATTTTTAATAACAAATTTCATTAAGGAATAAATATATTGGGAAGCAGTAGTTAGTATCCCTAGTTCCCTAAACAGGCTTCTGCAAGATGTTCTTGAGTTCACACCACATATAGCTCTTACTGCACGTTTTTGTGCCTGGAAAACTTTAGCTTGGCTCAATGAATTGGCCCAAAAAAATAATCCCATATGACATTATGGAATGAAAGTAAGCATAGTATGCCAGCTTTTTCATTTTTATATCCCCCATGTCTGATACAATTCGCATTGCAAATAGAGATTTGTTAAGATGCTTCAGCAGTTCTGTGGTGTGCTCCTCCCAGTTGAAATTATTATCAAGCTGTAATCCCAAGAATTTAACACTGTCCACTTCTTCTATCTGCTTGTCGTCATATGTTAGGCATATACTCGTGGGACACCACTTACGAGTTCTGAACTGCATGTAGTGTGTTTTTTCAAAGTTTAGTGACAAAGAATTGGCTAGGAACCAGTGATTAGTCTCCACAAATATTTTATTAGCTGACCTTTCTAAGACTACACTTGATTTGCTATTTATTGCAATGTTTGTTTCATCAGCAAACAAAATGAACTTGGCTTCTGGTAATGTTACTGATGAAAGGTCATTGATATACACAAGAAAAAGTAAGGGCCCTAAAATGGAATTATTTCCCAGTTGGATGATGCTTGATAGCTTGATACATGTCTCTTTCCTAATAACACCCTTTGTTTCCTGCCAGAGATATAAGATTTGAACCATTTTGCAGCATTTCCTGTTACACTATAATATTCTAATTTACTTAAAAGGATATTGTGATTTATACAGTCAAATGTCTTTGACAGATCACAAAATATACAAGTTGCCTGCAATTTTTTGTCTAATGAATTAAGCACATTTTCACTGTAAGTGTAGATAGCCTTCTCAATATCAGAACCCTTTAGAAGTCCGAACTGTGACTTTGACGGTATGTTATTTGAGATAAGATGGTTATAAAGCCGATTGTACATTACTTTCTATAAAATTTTTGAGAATGCTGGCAAAACTGAAACTGGATGGAAATTTGATGCTATTTCTTTATCTCCCTTCTTAAACAGTGGCTTAACTTCAGCATATTTCAACTGTTCTGACTAAATTGTGCTAGCACTGCAGCTTAAATGGATGAGATGAGATATGAATGTGGCACTGGCAAGCTGCTTCTGGCTGCAGGAAGTGTACAATGACATTGAGGAGTGTATTTGGAGGAGAGATATAGAACAGAAGAACAGGGTATGGTTGCACCATAAGTGAATTTAAGGTCATGGGACATGGGTATAGATGGATGTGTGGCAAAGGCTAACAGAGACTGGGGTTAGGAGGAGTATGGGATTAAATTATGTTTAATAAGAACAACTCTCATATACGTAATTCAGAGAAGCTGGTATTGGGATGAAGGAATCCAGTTGGTGCAGCCTGTGAACCAGGCATTGAAATTGAAAATGTTGTGCCCAGCAGCATGTTCCACCAGTGGAGAGTCAACTCCACTCTTGGCCACAGACTGTTGAGTGGACAATTGTTTGGTGGTCATGTCCATGTAAAATGCTATGCAGAAATTACAGGACAGCTGCCACATGAGCTTTCACATGGCCTCTGCCTCTGAAAGATAAAATAATCCTTATGGGAATGCAGTAGGATGTGCTAGGTGGGTGAATTGGGCAGGTCTTGAAACTGGCTCTTTGTGGGCAAGTGTTCCATCCATGTGTCAAAGGGCTGGGAGTGGTGTGGCATATGGAGGGACTAGAAGATTGAGTGTGCAGTGGAATACTAGTCTGAGAGAGGTGAGAAGGAGTGCAAGTAGGTTGTTCCTCATTTCTGGGCATGATGATAAATATTTGAAGCACCAATGAAGGATATACTTCAGCTGTACCAGTCCAGGGTGATACTGGATGATTTGGAGGCAACTCCTTTTACAGTCAGTTTCTGGGGTAGTTGTATAATTATGAATTCATATGGAGGCATTACAACAAATTGGTCTTGGTTTGGGAGTGTAATGCCTGCGTGTGATGGCACTGGTAAAACCTGCAGTGTACTGGGCAAGAATCGTTCATCGCTGCAGATGCACCACCACTGAGGTGCCAGACTATACACAAGTGACCTTCTGGCAAGGGCAGGGTGTCAGTTAACATAACGTAGGAACTGAATATGGTATGGTTAGTGGGCTTGATATTGGCAGAGGTTTGGATGGGGCTATCACAGAGGTGGAGACCAGTGTCCAAGAAGGTGTCACACTGGGGTGACGAGGACCAAGTGCAGTAGATGGAAAAGAAGGTGTTGATGTTGTGGAAGAATGTGGTTTCAGTGTTTTGGCCCTGGGCCCAAATTTTGAAGATATCATCAGTGATCCTGCGCCAGCCAAAATCCTGAATTCCTTGGTGTTTCAGGTTCACTGATGGTATCTTCAAGATGGATAACAATTAAGAATATCCCACTTACACAGACTCAGGGCCCACTAGAAACAACACAAATTTTTAAGAGAAAATTCGCTTGATAACAGGAGCTAAGTAAGAAACTTCCTGACAGATTAAAACTGTGTGCCGGACCGAGACTCGAACTCAGCACCTTTGCCTTTTGTGGGCAAGTGCTCCACCATCTGAGCTACCAAGTACAGCTCACTGCCAGAAGTAAGGCTGCGAGGACGGGGCGCGAGCCATGATTGGGTGGCTCAGATGGCAGAGCACTTGCCCACAAAAGGCAAAGGTCCCGAGTTTGAGCCTTGGTCCGGCACACAGTTTTAATCTGTCAGGAAGTTTCATATCAGCGCACATGCCACTGCAGAGTGAAAATCTCATTCTAGGAACTAAGTATCTAAAAAGAATCAACAATGCAGCAAACATATGTGCCAGAAAAAAATTAAAAAAACATACATGTTGAAACGGAATATGTGAGGAAGCATTAACAGAAACAGCGTACACAAAGTAAACATAGAAATATTGTGGAAAAAGGGAATACTATGAACAATTTCAACAACATGGAAAGATAACAACACTGATACTAAGGATGTTAAAAGAGCTTTGAAAAAGTCGCAGATGACAAAAGCAAGATCATGACCAAAAAAACTTCTAAAATTTCTAGCAGATCTGCGACAGTAAATTAACAGAATATCAAGCACAAGGCACCAACCTGTGAGAAACTTGCAAAACATTTTGATCATCTTTTGAACTGCCTGCTATCAAAGTACAGAATGTAATTTCCAGGGGCTCATGAAAATCTAAAAGAGGATATGACACCCTCTGCTGATAAAATTAAGGACACAATTAGAACTCTAAAAAATAATAATGTCAGCAGTAAAGATGTGGATATAAAAAACTGCAAATTTGCCTCAGAGCAGAAATTCAATTTAGGATTAATAATTTGTTGAGGGCTAGTAGAAATCCTTGGGTAACAGAAGAAATATTGAATTTAATTGATGAAAGGAGAAAATATAAAAATGCAGTAAATGAAGCAGGCAAAAAGGAATACAAACGTCTCAAAAATGAGATCGACAGGAAGTGCAAAATGGCTAAGCAGGGATGGCTAGAGGACAAATGTAAGGATGTAGAGGCCTATCTCACTAGGGGTAAGATAGATACCGCCTACAGGAAAATTAAAGAGACCTTTGGAGATAAGAGAACGATTGGTATGAATATCAAGAGCTCAGATGGAAACCCAGTTCTAAGCAAAGAAGGGAAAGCAGAAAGGTGGAAGGAGTATATAGAGGGTCTATACAAGGGCGATGTACTTGAGGACAATATTATGGAAATGGAAGAGGATGTAGATGAAGATGAAATGGGAGATATGATACTGCGTGAAGAGTTTGACAGAGCACTGAAAGACCTGAGTCGAAACAAGGCCCCCGGAGTAGACAATATTCCATTGGAACTACTGACGGCCGTGGGAGAGCCAGTCCTGACAAAACTCTACCATCTGGTGAGCAAGATGTACGAAACAGGCGAAATACCCTCAGACTTCAAGAAGAATATAATAATTCCAATCCCAAAGAAAGCAGGTGTTGACAGATGTGAAAATTACCGAACTATCAGCTTAATAAGTCACAGCTGCAAAATACTAACACGAATTCTTTACAGACGAATGGAAAAACTAGTAGAAGCCAACTCGGGGAAGATCAGTTTGGATTCCGTAGAAACACTGGAACACGTGAGGCAATACTGACCTTACGACTTATCTTAGAAGAAAGATTAAGGAAAGGAAAACCTACGTTTCTAGCATTTGTAGACTTAGAGAAAGCTTTTGACAATGTTGACTGGAATACTCTCTTTCTAATTCTAAAGGTGGCAGGGGTAAAACACAGGGAGCAAAAGGCTATTTACAATTTGTACAGAAACCAGATGGCAGTTATAAGAGTCGAGGGACATGAAAGGGAAGCAGTGGTTGGGAAGGGAGTAAGACAGGGTTGTAGCCTCTCCCCGATGTTGTTCAATCTGTATATTGAGCAAGCAGTAAAGGAAACAAAAGAAAAATTCGGAGTAGGTATTGAAATTCATGGAGAAGAAATAAAAACTTTGAGGTTCGCCGATGACATTGTAATTCTGTCAGAGACAGCAAAGGACTTGGAAGAGCAGTTGAATGGAATGGACAGTGTCTTGAAAGGAGGATATAAGATGAACATCAACAAAAGCAAAACAAGGATAATGGAATGTAGTCTAATTAAGTCGGGTGATGCTGAGGGAATTAGATTAGGAAATGAGGCACTTAAAGTAGTAAAGGAGTTTTGCTATTTGGGGAGCAAAATAACTGATGATGGTCGAAGTAGAGAGGATATAAAATGTAGGCTGGCAATGGCAAGGAAAGCGTTTCTGAAGAAGAGAAATTTGTTAACATCCAGTATTGATTTAAGTGTCAGGAAGTCATTTCTGAAAGTATTCGTATGGAGTGTAGCCATATATGGAAGTGAAACATGGACGATAAATAGTTTGGACAAGAAGAGAATAGAAGCTTTCGAAATGTGGTGCTACAGAAGAATGCTGAAGATTAGATGGGTAGATCACATAACTAATGAGGAAGTATTGAATAGGATTGGGGAGAAGAGAAGTTTGTGGCACAACTTGACCAGAAGAAGGGATCGGTTGGTAGGACATGTTCTGAGGCATCAAGGGATCACCAATTTAGTATTGGAGGGCAGCGTGGAGGGTAAAAATCGTAGAGGGAGACCAAGAGATGAATACACTAAGCAGATTCAGAAGGATGTAGGTTGCAGTAGGTACTGGGAGATGAAAAAGCTTGCACAGGATAGAGTAGCATGCAGAGCTGCATCAAACCAGTCTCAGGACTGAAGACCACAACAACAACAATTTGTTGATGATTACTGAACTCCAAAGAAACAGTCATATACATCTGGCTATGTTGACAGGGAAACCTCATAGGGAGAGGAGCAGCAAATATACAGTGATGTAGGATAAAATCCCAGGATCTCACCTTACAGCAATTCACTGTGGTAGCCCCTTATTTGCAGGTAACTGATGAAAAAAATTTTGGAATCTTATGTGAAGCTCAATAACATCAAAAAAGTCACATTATGCACACTGTTTGTGTGGTGTAGTGGATAGGATAAGAGGTTCACATACAGGAGTTTGTGGGTTTGAATCTCACCAGATGCAGAAATTTTTTTCATTTTTAAATCTTTATCAAAATGACTTTGATCACTATTTTTACTCAGTTAATTGGTTTAAATATAATGTTTTATTTCTATTTCATATCCACATCATTTTAATCACCATATGAACTTTTCCATTTGTTTCAAATTTTCTTTCTATCATTCTTTTACAATTAGAATTTTTGTCAATATGAATTTAATTATATTTATGTATTATAATATTCAATTATTTGAAAATTCCAATATCAGTTCAAAAACAAGGGATGTAGAAAAAGATAGACGCAGTTATAGAATAAATGTCTTACAGATGGACGGACTCCATAAGGAAATATAACAGGTTTCAAATGGATCCAATAGATGAAAAATGAATTCAATGAAATGATGAAGGAATACTGAATGAAAAACAATAGAGACTGAAAAATTAACATTGGCACATGGTTACTGGAATACTCCAATGAGATGATTATTTAATGTTTGACATGATGATGGAGATTATTTTTGTGTCTAAATGTTGCAGTTCTGGAGCAAGCTGATAACCTAAGGATTTTAAAATTAGATGAAGAATTAATAGCTATGTGACATCAAACACAAACCTCTGCACTGCTGTTATACTAAAATAAGCTAAATTTTTAAAATGTGTGTAGATTGTTACGGGCCAAACAAACAACAATTACAGTTTGAAAGTGTACAGAAAATTATAAAACACGTAATAATTAGCAGTTAAAATCATTCAATAAATTGTTACCTGATTAACAATAAATGTATGGATTTTTCCTCTTCCTAACCATTGCTGGAATTCCTTTTCCCAATTCCCAACTAAACTGCTTGGTGTTACAATCAAAGCATTCCGAATAATAGGCCTTCCACCATATGGGCCTTGCTTTAACAATGTCCTGTAAGAAAATATAATTATTTATCCCTTGTATGAGGCATTTCACTGACAAGGGAACATCCCCATCGCAACCCCCTCAGATTTTGTTATAAGTTGGCATAGTGGATAGGGCTTCAAAAACTGAACACAGATCAATCGAGAAAACAGGAAGAAGTTGTGTGGAACTATGAAAAAAATTAGTAAAATATACAGACTGAGTAGTCCATGCGCTAGATATGCAACATCAAGGAGAATATGAACTCAGAAGCGCCGTGGTCCCGTGGTTAGCGTGAGTAGCTACGGAACGGGAGGCCCTTGGTTCAAGTCTTCCCTCGACTGAAAATTTTACTTTCTTTATTTTTGCAAAGTTATGATCTGTCCGTTCGTTCACTGACGTCTCTGTTCACTGTAATAAGTTTAGTGTCTGTGTTTTGCGACCGCACCGCAAAACCATGCGATTAGTAGACGAAAGGACGTGCCTCTCCAATGGGAACCGAAAACATTTGATCACAAGGACATAGGTCAACTGATTCCTCCACAGGAAAACACGTCAGATATATTCTATGCAACACTGGTGACGGCATGTGTGTCACATGACAGGAATATGATGTCGACCCACATAACTTGTACACTTAGCGAATGGGTAAAAAGATTCTTCTACCTTGCCCGATTTAGGTTTTCTTGTGGATGTGATAATCACTCCCAAAAAAGTGATGAAAACATAAGAGTTTCTCACATAAACTGAAAATAGAAAATTAAAATTTTCACTCGAGGGAAGACTTGAACCTAGGACCTCTCGTTCCGTAGCTGCTCTCGCTAACCAGGAGACCACGGCGCTCCTTGACTCCCATTCTCCTTGATGTTGCCTATCTTCGCATGGACTACTCCGTTTGTATATTTTATTAATTTTTTTCATAGTTTCACACAACTTCTTCCTCTTTTCTCAATTGATCTGTGTTCAGTTTTTCAAGGCCTATCCACTTTGCCAACTTATAACTAAATCTGAGGGGGGTGCGATGGGGAGGTTCCCTTGTGAGTATTAATTCTTCCATACCACAAGCTCAGAACATCCACATCATCCTCAAATGAAGCACAACATGAGGAATATGTCCCTTTCCTTTTATTTTATTGCTCCTGATAGCACTCTTACTCATAAGAACGCAGTTGTGTTGGAAGCAAACATCGTCTATAGCACAGTTGGGCAACTGGATGCCAGCAATCAGTTTGAATCTGAGCCATGAAAGGAATTTGTGGGGAGTGACACACACACACACACACACACACACACACACACACACACACACACACACACACAAAGAGAAAGAGAAAGAGAGATAGTGGGAGGGAGCAAGGAATGGGGAGGGGAGGTTCACATAGTTCTCTGCTCAGACATATTTTTAGATATTTCCATACTAATATTAGCACGTAATTCTTGACCATTGTGGATGTATTAGAACATCGCAACTTTTGTAACTGGAGATACTTTATAATGAACTAAATGGAGGAATCAGGTTCAATTCCAGGTACTGTCAGAGATATTTCCTTGGTGGGAGGACTAGTAAGAGGTGCATTCAGCCTCATTAGACCACCTGAGGAGCTACTTGACCTATTACTAGTAGTTCCAATATCAGGCAACCTGACAAAAGGAGAGTGGTATGCTGACCAAATGTCCCTCCAAACTGGGCCAGATTGGCCCGTCTAGGACCAGAATGCAGAACTTTACCTTTTATAATGAATTAGCTGCAACCAGTTGCTTTTATAGATGTCCAGTATTTGTCATGACATTTGAAGATGCCAGGCATCTCATCTTCAGATGTTTGCATTTATTTATTTGTCCTGAATATTGTTTAGTTACTAACAGCACTGCAGAATTTTGCAATAAAGTTTTCTAAGACAGATATTGAAAAATATCAAAAGCAAAGAAACAATGTTCACTACACATAAGTAAATGCAAACATCCGAGGACTGGGTTAACATAACATGAATGTAATCTTGAAAAAAAGAGTTTTGAGGCATAAGCTGTTGGCGTGTCTGATTGGGAAAGGGATGCCATCCATTTGCATTACCCCATGAATATTAATAACATAGATACTATAGTTTTGACTTTATGTGACAGGAGGACTGCTGTTGTGTCATGTGACAAAGCTGCCTGCGAGGTTAAATAAATATAGGCAAATCAGGCCCACAGGTTACCAAAAGTTGCCCATGGCTAATATACAGTCACAAAAAAGTTACAAATACAAGCACCCAGCCCAGTCTTTTGGGGTGACTAAATCCCTATATTGGAACACTTTTCTAGAAGAATGGCCAAACTGTGATTACTGACATGCCAATAAATCAGCTGACACCTACCATATGATCAGAGAACAGGGTCATTGGTAGGTCTGTAATACACTGTAAAAGATCTTTCACCAAAGCTTTTTTATAAAGTTTTTGACACTCTACTAAGCGTACTTTTATCGTATCTTATTCAGGGTAGCTAGAAACGGTCTGAAGAGCTTATAAGGGTGTCGCAGTAAGCCAAATAGTCCATTGCATGAGCAAGTTCAAACAGTCCACCAGATACAATTTGTGTCAGTTCCTCTCATATCGTAGATAACAGTGCACGAGACTGTTCAGCGCTTGGTTACGGTTTTATCCTTACTACCGGCCCATGCCCAATATTTGTATTACTCTGCTGCTCAGTTTTAGGAAACCGAAGGAGGAACACAAAGAACATGTTTGGCCATAGCATCTCTGGCAGGTTACTTGAATTTTCATGTGAATCAGCCTGACTGGCTAACTTACTTACACACACACACACACACACACACACACAGCACTATACAACAACAATGCACTAATCAATCTGAAATTTGAGCTAATATAACATCTTAGACCAGATTGGACACCACATTTAATTTGTTTGAAACTATATAACAACATTTCCAAAGTCACAAGTTGGCTAAGTTACAGAGGTAATGCAAAGATGATTAATATCCAAGGTAATCGGCTTTTTCCTAGAGCACAGCCGACAAGCTTGTGGGCAGATGGATAAAAAATGAGACAGCAAATATTTCTGTAAGAACTGTTGTAAAGAGTGAAGTTACAAATAAAATTCCTTTAATGTAATGATCTATACAAATTATGTATCATTGTCTTGATTTCCTTTGGGATCCCCTCTTATTTTAAGTATTAATCATATTTAATGGGTTGAGAACTTAACATAATTATTTTCTTTCACATTAGCAAACGTTTCCGTTTAAACTTTTTGAATTTCCTCAGAAACCTTAGTAACATCATTTACAGAAATGTTTCAGGACAATCATGTACAACAAAATTTATAAAACTCTAATACATAAAAAATTATTAGTAACAGACAGTATGATTTCAAAACAGTTTTGAAAGATGATATACCAGAAATAACCAATCGGAAATTATTACCATACAGTATTTTGTGACTTAAGGCTCATAAAAATAAAATAAAATTATTATGGAATAGCAGACAAAGAAGGTTCAGGGTTTTTCACCTCATCTGCATGATAAAGCATTATATATCAGTTCCATCTCAATCACGTACTAAGAGGCACTCAAAAATTTGAAGTAATCACATATAATGTACCACAAACGGGGTGATTTCGGACGGTTTTGTCATTATTTCGATTGTAATTTTCGTATATATTGTTAGATTAAATTGATTATTATGGAAGTGGTAGGGTATATGTGTAACAAATAAAATATCCCAGACACATGTGTTTTTTAAATCTCTGTCTGATGTTACAGTACATAGAGGGTGAATTCAGACAGTTACTGACTTTTTTTTTTTAATTCTACATGCTTCATATTTGATTTTGGTGACATTTTACACATTTTAGGTAGCCCTTTGTTACGAATAAGTATTATGGAATGATGGTTTCATCATAGTTGATCATGTTGCTAGGTGGGAGATTTTCCAGCTTTGCTTTGATATTGGAGAAACACATCTCAAATGTCTCTTTGTTCACTTCTGCATGAGCTCATTTAATATTTTCACTTAAGCGAACGGAAAGATCTTCTGACTGTCGTTTGAGGAATAAATGCACCCATTCTTCTCCTGGCAAATTATTATGAAATTTCTTCTCTTTTTGGCCGGATTTATCAAGGTAGCCTTTAACTAAATATCTAATACTCAATTTAGTGAAAGGAAATCCCCAATGTGCAGCCCTCAATATACCTTGCTTCAACATTTCTTCTTCTTCTTCTTCTTCTTCTTCTTCTTCTTCTTTATTTAGCACTGGCTATCCTCACATTTTTTTCGGATGTGCATCCTGCACTTTATTTTGTAGGGTTGATTTACATATACCATACAAATCACATACTTTTCTGTATGATAATTTACCACTCTGAATATCCTGAACAGCTTTATCTAAAAGTTCTGGGTCATAATTACACCATACTGTAGCACCTCTCCTGCTCTTATACATTCTTGGCATTGTCCGAAATCACCCCACACAGTACACAGTTTTACAAAAGCCATCGTTATTTTATAACCTTGCATGAGAAACTCGGCAAACTTGTACAGAAATTGTCTCAATGCTGTTAGCTACGCAGCACGTTGACAATTACGGTTACAATAACTTCCCACTTGACGCAACAATAGAAACTTTCCACTTTATGATAATGCATGGATTTTTAACACTGAGACTGTTCATCAGTTATTCACCTGGGGAAACAATTAATGCAAAATAAAAGTTGTGGAAAGTGATAAATGCAATCTTGTGCTTAAAATAACTGGCACACGTACGTTAAAATAAGTAACTCTTTGTTTCTATGCAGTGGCAAAGAGCAAATAAGCCATGCTGTCTGAATTCGCCCCGGTGTCCAAGAATCACCCCGTTTGACGGTACCACAATGCCTTATTCTGGATCATTCACTGTTTCTGATACCCATAATTGATCATCTATTTGCTTTGTCAAAAGATGGAAATTTTATTCTTTGTGCTGATCATACAAGTATAAGAAAGAAACATGGTACCAGCGATACAGATAGCAAACCGTAGGTGAAACCACAACGGAGGGGCATCTGTTGAGAGGCCAGACAAACGTGTGGTTCCTGAGGAGGGGCAGCGGCCTTTTCAGTAGTTGCAGGGGCAACAGTCTGGATGATTGACTGATCTGGCCTTGTAACACTAACCAAAACGGCCTTGCTGTGCTGGTACTGCGAACGGCTGAAAGCAAGGGGAAACTACAGCCATAATTTTTCCCGAGGGCATGCAGCTTTACTGTATGGTTAAATGATGATGGCGTTCTCTTGGGTAAAATATTCCGGAGGTGAAACAGTCCCCCAATTCGGATCTCCGGGCAGGGACTACTCAGGGGGACGTCGTTATCAGGAGAAAGAAAACTGGCATTCTACGGATCGGAGTGTGGAATGTCAGATCCCTTAATTGGGCAGGTACATTAGAAAATTTAAAAAGGGAAATGGATAGGTTAAAGTTAGATATAGTGGGTATTAGTGAAGTTCGGTGGCAGGAGGAACAAGACTTTTGGTCAGGCGAATACAGGGTAATAAATACAAAATCAAATAGGGGTAATGCAGGAGTAGGTTTAATAATGAATAAAAAAAATAGGAGTGCGGGTAAGCTACTACAAACAGCATAGTGAACGCATTATTGTGGCCAAGATAGACACGAAGCCCACGCCTACACAGTAGTACAAGTTCATAGGCCAACTAGCTCTGCAGATGACGAAGAAATTGAAGAAATGTATGATGAAATAAAAGAAACTATTCAGATAGTGAAGGGAGACAAAAATTTAATAGTCATGGGTGACTGGAATTCGGTAGTAGCAAAAGGGAGAGAAGGAAATGTAGTAGGTGAATATGGATTGGGGGGAAGAAATGAAAGAGGAAGCCATCTGGTAGAATTTTGCACAGAGCACAACTTAATCATAGCTAACACTTGGTTCAAGAATCATAAAAGGAGGTTGTATACATGGAAGAAGCCTGGAGATACTAAAAGGTATCAGGTAGATTATATAATGGTAAAACAGAGATTTAGGAACAAAGTTTTAAATTGTAAGACATTCCCAGGGGCAGATGTGGACTCTGACCACAATCTATTGGTTATGAACTGTAGATTAAAACTGAAGAAACTGCAAAAAGGTGGGAATTTAAGGAGATGGGACCTGGATAAACTGAAAGAACCAGAGGTTGTACAGAGTTTCAAGGAGAGCATAAGGGAACAACTGATAGGAATGGGGTAAAGAAATACAGTAGAAGAAGAATGGGTAGCTTTGAGGGATGAAGTAGTGAAGGCAGCAGAGGATAAAGTAGGTAAAAAGACGACGGCTAGTAGAAATCCTTGGGTAACAGAAGAAATATTGAACTCAATTGATGAAAGGAGAAAATATAAAAATGCAGTAAATGAAGCAGGCAAAAAGGAATACAAACTTCTCAAAAATGAGATTGACAGGAAGTGGAAATGGCTAAGCAGGGATGGCTAGAGGACAAACGTAAGGATGTAGAGGGTTGTCTCACCAGGGGTAAGATAGATACCGCCTACAGGAAAATTAAGGAAACCTTTGGAGAAAAGAGAACCACTTGTATGAATATCAAGAGCTCAGATGGAACCCCAGTTCTAAGCAAAGAAGAGAAAGCAGAAAGGTGGAAGGAGTATATAGAGGGTCTATACAAGGGCGATGTAATTGAGGACAATATTATGGAAATGGAAGACGATGTAGATGAAGATGAAGATGAAATGGGAGTTATGATGCTGTGTGAAGAGTTTGACAGAGCACTGAAAGATCTGAGCCGAAACAAGACCCCGGGAGTAGACAACATTCCATTAGAACTACTGACAGCCTTGGGAGAGCCAGTCCTGACAAAACTCTACCATCTGGTGAGCAAGATATATGAGACAGGCAAAATACCCTCAAACTTCAAGAAGAATATAATAACTCCAATCCCAAAGAAAGCAGGTGTTGACAGATGTGAAAATTACCGAACTATCAGTTTAATAAGTCACAGCTGCAAAATACTAACGCAAATTATTTACAGACAAATGGAAAAACTAGTAGAAGCCGACCTCGGGGAAGATCAGTTTGGATTCCGTAGAAATATTGGAACACGTGAGGCAATACTGACCCTACGACTTATCTTAGAAGCTATATTAAGGAAAGGCAAACCTACATTTCTAGTATTTGTAGACTTAGAGAAAGCTTTTGACAACGTTGACTGGAATACTCTCTTCCAAATTCTGAAGGTGGCAGGGGTAAAAAACAGGGAGAGAAGGGCTATTTACAATTTGTACAGAAACCAGATGACAGTTACAAGAGTCGAGGGACACGAAAGGGAAGCAGTGGTTGGGAAGGGAGTGAGACATGGTTGTAGCCTCTCCCCGATGTTATTCAATCTGTATATTGAGCAATCAGTGAAGGAAACAATAGAAAAATTCGGAGTAGGTATTAAAATCCATGGAGAAGAAATAAATATTTTGAGGTTTGCCAATGACATTGTAATTCTGTCAGAGACAGCAAAGGACTTGGAAGAGCAGTTGAACGGAATGGACAGTGTCTTGAAAGGAGGATATAAGATGAACATCAACAAAAGCAAAACGAGGATAATGGAATGTAATCGAATTAAGTCGGATGATGCTGAGGGTATTAGATTAGAAAATGAGACACTTAAAGTAGTAAAGGAGTTTTGCTATTTGGGGAGCAAAATAACTGATGATGGTCGAAGTAGAGAGGACATAAAATGTAGACTGGCAATGGCAAGGAAAGCATTTCTGAATAAGAGAAATTTGTTAACATCCAGTATAGATTTAAGTGTCAGGAAGTCGTTTCTGAAAGTATTTGTATGGAGTGTAGCCATGTATGGAAGTGAAACATGGACGATAAATAGTTCGGACAAGAAGAGAATAGAAGCTTTCGAAATATGGTGCTACAGAAGAATGCTGAAGATTAGATGGGTAGATCACACAACTAATGAGGAGGTATTGAATAGAATTGGGGAGAAGAGGAGTTTGTGGCACAACTTGACTAGAAGAAGGGATCGGTTGGTAGGACATGTTCTGAGACATTGAGGGATCACCAATTTAGTATTGGAGGGCAGCGTGGAAGGTAAAAATCGTAGAGGGAGACCAAGAGATGAATACACTAAACAGATTCAGAAGGATGTAGGTTGCAGTAGATGAAGAAGCTTGCACAGGATAGAGTAGCATGGAGAGCTGCATCAAACCAGTCTCAGGACTGAAGACCACAACAACAACAACAACAACAACAACAACAACAGTACATTCATAAAATTCAATTTGGTGCCTATTGTAGAACTCCACAAACCATAGTGTCACTATCCAGTCTATTAGAAAAAAAAGTAGTGAGAAAGCCCACAAAGTATTGCATTAGCAGCTGCATAGCATACACATAAGGGGATTGTAAGATAAAGCTAGCATGATCAGTGGAAAACTGCAGTATGCAGCAGTAATAACTGTAGTGGACGGGTCAGTGTCATCACACCAGGTATAGTCTCTTGTTATGGGTAGTCTGAATAGGTGCCAGGTCTTAGTAAAACAAATGCACTTCTGATCAATATAAGTATGTCTGAATTTTGAGACAGAAACTTTCTCATCACCAGAGTAAAGCAGCACCACCACTTCGCCAGGTCCACGCCGGACATCAAGACAACTGGGCATCACCAGCAGCAGCCGTGAGTTCGAGAGAAGGCTATGTCTGCCACCACCAGCACAAAGTTCCACACAGGACTTAGTGCCATGGCACATCGAACCTGCATCTGCACCTGCTGCTGCCAGCACTGAATTCCCTTGCCCAGCATTTAGTGCCACCATGCCAGCCACCACGCAATTCCTGCCATAGTACAGTGGGTTGAATCCCATGGACAGCTGTCTCAGCGGCACTGAAGTGGATGCGCGCAGAGGCCAGGGGCCAGTCCAGGTGCCATTGCTGATGGAGAAGTAGCACACCACTGAAGATGTGACCGTGGCATACAGAGACTGCTGTCTGCCCATCGGCCTGCCATCAGCAACACAGCATCATCGCAGCAGGACAGAAGCCACTGCTTGTACATCAGCAATGGCCAGGGTCAACAGAGTGATGTGGGTTCTGCCTCGCCTCGCCATGCCATGATGAAGCATGTACAAAGACCAAGTAAAGCCTTCTTTACTGTGAGCAACGTCTCCATTGGATCCCCCAGCCCATAAGAGCCACCACTCACCCCTCCAAGTGCAGCTACCCTCTTCATAGCTATTGAAATTCTCCATTCAAACAATGGAATGGAATATGTAGATAGTGTTTAATCTTTGAGATCGTACAAATATCAGAACAACAGGAAAATCCATACCCTAGAATTAATGAACCACATTAGTTCAGCTAACTCAAACAATGGGAAATCTGAGATGGAATAACAACAATAGGAAACACACACACACATATTCGTAGACATTCAGTTAAAACTTGTGGCTCTTGTCGTCTCAAGGCACTGAGGCCTGCCTGCAGTGTGCAGCAACCTTGGCTGTGATGGGCAGTGGGGTACAGGTCTGGTGTGGAGAGGCAAGATGCAAGAGGCAAGAGGCAAGAGGCAAGAGGCAAGAGGCAAGAGGCAAGAGGGAGAGGGAGAGGGAGAGGGAGAGGGAGAGGGAGAGGGAGAGGGAGAGGGAGAGGGAGAGGGAGAGGGAGAGGGAGAGGGAGAGGGAGAGGGAGAGGGAGAGGGAGAGGGAGAGGGGTGGCAGCAGAATGGTGGGGGAATATGCTGTTGTACTGTCTGTGGAAGTGACAGTATGATGCGCTGCTAGGTGCAACACAGGGACGCTGTGCTGGGGCTGAAGAGGGGGAGAAAGGGGGGGGGGGGGTGTTGCAGGCTATCATCCTGCTACCCTTTTGGTTTGAATATTGTTTCAACTTCATATAAGCTTTATATATTATGTCACTTTAATCAGCCCCACTCTCACAAAATTTTTTATAACCTAATGTGGGCCAGTTTATCAGAATACCATTTCAAATGAAACACAAATTCTCCACATGGAACTGCCCTAACATGAAGTGATTTGAAAGAAATAGAGCGAATCCAAATTCTGATATGGTGTTTCTGAACGGACTCCACAGATATCGTTTCATGCTGTGACAATATTAAGGAATCACTTGATCAATAATAATCTCAGAGGGATCAAGACACAAGTCACACCAAGTCACTGATTTCATCCCCATTGATTTGATTCATTTCAGTGAATTTAGTTCAATTAAATTAATTCATTCACACCTCCATTTTCCACTTTATTATTCCTACTGCTCAGTTTTCAAATATGATAGCTCTGGGTGTCCTCAAGTTTAAATGAACCACACACCAACACAAAGAGTTTCGCAAATTATTTGTAAAATCACTAAACTGTTTTCACTGAAATGTGATGAATTATTTTATATATCAAGAAGCATCTATGTCCCACAAAACTCACCAAAACAGTTTGTAGCCCTCTCATGCCTTCCAGTTGGTCTTTATTAGATCAGAAATCTCTTTCTTAATACCCTTTTACCCACAGGAAATCACAACATATAGCCATCTGTGTAATGAACATATAGCCATCTGTGTAATGAAGATGCAATCCCAGTTCAGTAGAGCACAAATTACTCCAAATGAAAATAGGACAAAGTGACTTACAAAGAGTGTAAACAGTAAGGTCACTTTTGTAAGTTTCTCTTGAATAACTTGAAAACCATGGCCTATAGCAAAAATGTATCGTAGCAAAAAATTAAACTACATTAAATTTCCTACAAAAAAGGTCCTATACATTTTTTTCCATACTTTGCACAAAGACAGAAAGAGGGAGGGGGGGGGTGCAGGTGGGGGAGGGGGGAGGGAGGGAGGGAGGGAGGGAGGGAGGGAGGGAGGGAGGGAGAGAGAGAGAGAGAGAGAGAGAGAGAGAGAGACAGAGGATTAAAAATCTCATGTGACATGCAAGCGCTGCAGCTTAGGTGGTTTTTCTAGGCCAATTTAAGGTAGCTTCCCGACTTGATAGATCCCGAATGTCCTATATCAAATTATTTGTCTCAACTTCCACTACACCTCTGCAGTATTTTGTAAACAGTTATAGATTACAACACATATATATTGTCAAGTCTGTCAATGTGCCTTCATGAATCGTCTCAGACCTGGACAATGCAAACATTGTTGCTTTATGCCGAGAAGGTCTGTCAGAACAGAAAGTTGTCACAGTATTGATATACACCACAGTTACATTAGTTGTATATTCAGTCTCTTTCATACAACACAGAAGACCGAAAATATGCCTCGTAGTCATTCCCCGTATTCAACATCACATAAGGACGAGCACTAGCTATCACCTAAGGATGACCAATAGCTACAAATTAGAGCTCTCCGGTACCTTGAGACAACTGTAACAATTGTACACTGACTTTTTGGAGGCCAAACACACTGTCAAAATTTCAATGATGAGGTTGTCTTTCAAGATGATAATTCATACATTCACTGCTCTCATCTCATGACAAATCATCTTCCAGAAGGCAGGAATCAACTAAATGGATGTGTAGCAATGTCTCAACCAAACTGTGGGACAGCATGCCAAGGAAGATGATCCAAGCACGTTACTGTGTGTAGGGTGATACAACATATATTTCACAGTGAAGTTAGCCCAAATATGTTTACAGTATATGGATGGTTAAAAAGAAAAGCTTTTTCTCTATTATTATACCTAAAGAAGACATTCAGTCTTTCCAGTCTTCTTGATGTCTAACATCTTCAATACAGAATGAGATTTTCACTCTGCAACAGAGTGTGCGCTGATATGAAACTTTCTGGCAGATTAAAACTGAGTGCCGGACCGCGACTCGAACTCGGGATCTTTGCCTTTCGCGGGCAAGTGCTCTGCCATCTGAGCTACCCAAGCATGACTCATGCCCCATCCTCACAGCTTTACTTCTGCCAGTACCTCGTCTCCTACTTTCCAAACTTCATAGAAGCAGCAGAAGATTTTCTGTTCTGTTCATGAAATACAGGTCAGTTAAATTGGAGTGGGGGAGCCAAGATGTCGCAACATTTTGAACTGTCATTGTAGACTATAATTAAATTGTGTTGCTCATCTACAACATTGTGGGGAAAAAAAATTCAAAGTTACAGGATATTTCAAATTAAAAACAGTTCTGGGTCTCTTGACAAGTTGTAATGTGGTAGAATCAGATAGCACCTGCTGATCTGACTGATTCAATGTCAATATGAATAACCAATGCCACAGTAGTGTATTCTCATTGCACATTGTGTGCACTGTTTAACTTGTGTATTCACATGCTTACCACTAAATTGACTTTATTTCAGTTTACATTTGGTATTTATATAAGTCTCAATCCCCAGTACGATATTAGTATTACACAAATTAGTAAATTTTACAACATTCTTGCATTATCGTCATCTCTAAGTAATGGTGTCGAATCTTAATGAATTTCTACACCAAAAGTTATGTATGCTGTGGAATACAATTTACACACAGGCACAATATTATGTCAGCATTAAATTTTCAACTGTAATTTGTAAGTAATTTAAACATTAGTTAAGGACACTGTTACAAAAAGTAAGCCAGAATAATTGCTCACCAAGCTTGTAAAATACTCTGAAATATTTTATGAGTAAAGCATATCTATAATATAAAGTAATTTATAATGTATCTAACTTTTCCCAATATTATCATCTTTAATTGTAAAGCAATCAAAATCATGTGTTCAGTAATGCAGAGTGATGTAATTGGTTACTGGAATGTTATTTAAGATGTTGTCATAGCAACCACATGGATTCAGTTTAGTTCAGTCTTTGTGCCAGTCTTAGGTCAGTTTTTGTGGAGTGCAGTGTATACCAGTTTGTAGTGAAATTCTTCAGTTTTTTTCAGTAAACTGAAAGATTATAGACAAAAAGGTGTCACCCACATTATTTAGTAGTGCACTACAACCTGGGGAAACCAGTCCAGACTACAAAAAGTTTTAAATGCATTGAAGTGAATTTACTCCAACCATAGATAGGTTAAAATCAAACTTAAGTTATGTAGCTACAGGTGAATTAGAAAGTGAAGACATCATTCTATTCCACTCATGCCATTAAATACTGATACACTCCACTCCCAACTCTAAAAGACAGTTTGTCACATAGACCACAAAGAGCATCACTACTCACACATTACCACTACACTGCATTTTAAAACTTTTGTAACAATTCTTTATGACGGTAAGGTGACATTTCAAGTAATTTTCATTTCGATTTGAAAAATTTATTTTGGTTTTTCTGTTCATGTCAGATTTGTGTACAAATCACATCTTAAGTTTTAAGTGAAATAACTTTTTCTTCTAACAGGGAATTTTTTTAATTGCATTAAAACATATTTTGTAACTTCGTATAGAATCAATAAACAATGCATTAGTGTTGGCAATGATGCATGCTCCCTTAAAAATGCTAATAATTATTAGAACACACACAACTGACAATTTAATTTCTTCATTGCATCATGTTTTTCTGAATGGTACAAAACTTCTCTTCCTTGTTTTTTTGTGTCATCAGTGCCATCTCTCTTTAGCATAAAACAGAAGTCAGCCACTCTGTTTGCATTCCTCTTCCCTAGTACCTCTTTTCCACCTTCTTGATGTCCTGGTGGAACCATCATCGTTAGTCTTCACTGATATCACCAAGGTTTGCAGGAAACAAATAGATAAGTAAACACAGAAAATGAAGCTTCACACTCATGTTAGAACCAAATTTCACAAAACTCTGCAACATTGTTTTAAGCATGATTTTATAATTTAGGAGTTTACTGTGGCCAAAAAGTTGGAGATTAGTATTTTAAACAAAACCCAAGTCTTTTTTCCACTGGATACACTGCACTTCCAAACAAATTGTCTTTCAATAAATTTCTGATCTGCAGATCTACAAAGATCCCTTCTTTAATTATCTGATATGATAGATTAGCTTAGATTAGATTAGATTCAGTTTTCATTTCATAGACCCAAAAAATGAGATGATTCTTGTGGGTGTGGAACATGACAGATGCCTACTGGAAGCATTGTTACTAAGTACAGAAAGCTTTTTACCAGTGACAGAATGGGTAACAAGATGTCCAGGACTCGTCTCGTCTAAAAAATACAGCCCTACAATAAATGATGCTGTCAGCCTGCACAATAGTTACCTTTAAAGAATGAATTGGTACCAGCTGATGTGAGTGCAGATTTTCTGTTGCCCACATTCTGCAATTCTGCGTATTGACATGTCCTTGGATATGGAAATGGGGTTAATCTGTCCACAAAATTTCCATGGCTGTTCATTGTATTCTTGTGACATGGTATTAGGCTAATTTACTTTAATTTATAATACAGATGCTATACTCAACTTCCAGTCAAAAAGTTCGCCAAGAGGTTACTGTGATTTTAATAGTGAGCCAACAAATTTTGCCCTACAAGAAATTATGTAGGGATGTAGAGATAGTGGTTGCTCTTACTTGCACAATGCAATATGAGTCTTGCTACCTTAAATGCTTAGAGTGTTTTCTGTTTCAGGACTGACAGTCAAACAAGACAGCAGTAAAAGTAGCCATTTCAGACCAGCTTGCAGTACACTTCTTTGTAGTTAGTAAGCAGATGTACCAATCTTTAGTAATTTTATATCATTAGATTATCAGATCTCAAAGAAGTATTGGCCAATGAGACACATTTAGCTCCGTTGCAGTTGTTCCTTTAGAGACAGCTAGAAGAAAAGTGTATGTCAGAACATCAGATGATTTGCAGACAGTAGGAGCAGTCTATGAATAGAATGGCCAATATAGTGCAGGGAATCACTCAAGAGCTTCGTAATCCCTGAGAAATATTTATCTGAAATGCTGGTGCTTCTGACAAAATAAAAAATCCCAAGAAAAGCATTATATCTACCAGGCATAGCAATGCAACCATTATATTTAACTTATGACTTATTTATATGGTTATTTAAACTAGTTGTCACTTGACAGGTAGCAAGCCGCAAGGCTCCTGCCACCAGTACACCAATGGGCCCCTGGCACTGTCAGCTTCCACTGCGTTGCCACTTCCGCTGTGCTGCACTGCTTGAAGCCTTATGCCATCCAGCCGTTAGTGAGCCATTGTAGTAAGAGATTTGGGTGACTTTCAGCTTCATGTCCCTCACAATGTGTGATGAAAGTAGTCCAAAGAGGGCAGACCAAGGCTGCAAACTCCTAGGAAACTTGCAAAAAGTGCTGGTCATGGCATGGTTATACACAGTCAAGTTGTGTGAATTCGTGTGTTCTATGAGGAAGTATTTTGAGAGAGAGAGTAATGCAGGAACACGTCTACTTCATTTGGATAAAGGGTGGAGTGAACTTCAGATGCTCTAAAAATCAATGAACAATCAGTTATAAGAATCTGCAAGGATAAATTTGCGAAAGAAGAATCAGGTGAGTCATCTAAACTGGAGACACCTGGGAAGAAGAGGTGCCACTACAAGAGGGTCACAAATGTCAGCTCTTTTCAGAAAGATGAAATTCATCATCAGATCTATGCATATTATTCAGGGAATGAGTATCCAACACTCAAAATGCTACACACTATCCTTGCAACACTGGACCTACTTCAGGGTAGTAGATTGTCCTTTTTTATGATATGGTTTGAAGACATTGTGCTTCAAAACTTAACAAAAACGTCAAAAATTGTCATGGATAACACTTCATGTCATTTGGTTATACAAGATAAGATGTCCGCAAAGGCAACAAAGAAAAATAACAGTGTTTACTGGCTAGAGAAACTTAAAAGATATGATTTGACAGTAATTTAACAAGGACACAGTTATTAGAACTTGTGTCACAACACAAGCCAAAGAAGCCAGTTTACATTATGGATTAAATAGCAAAAAAATACGGGCATTAAGTTCTCAGATTGCCTCCCAACCATTGCAACTTCAATGCAACAGAACTGATTTGGACTCAGGTTAATCATCATATTGCTGAAGAAAATAAAAAATTTAGGTTGACCAAAGACGAATGGCTTCTGAAGGAGGCAGTTGAAAAAGTGAGATGAGACGAATGGCAGAAGGCATACAGAAAGCATGGAACAAGGAAGGTGCACTACAGCAGTGTGTCTAAGACTTCACAATATCTGCTACTAAGTGCAGTAACACTGATAGTTACACTGACTCTGACTCTGAATTAAGTAGTGTTTTCCAACTGTCTAATTAGTATGTAGTATATTGCATACTTTAATGAACATCTTACTTCCATTAAACCTTGTGTTTGTGACTTGAGATCGACCAATTTCTCTTTCCTGCTGCGAGACTAAGGAATATTGTTCAGCCACCTACCGTTATCTCCTTAAGGTACATTAGACTGCATTTTAAATATATTTCATTTTGTGTAGACATCAAGATGTTATTTCACACATGTAACAGTTTTCTAGATACGCAATGATAAGAAGGAAACTTTTCCAGATGTGAGAATTTCTTTCATATCAATAACCAATGTAGCACTGGCCCTAACTAAAATTAAGAAAAGATTTTTGATGTGCTTGAAGATACCACTAATAGTGATACTATATGTAAATTTCAGAATTTTTACATTATTTTTGTAGACATAAAGACTTTAAACTTCATACTTGTTATGAGTTAAATATTGACACGACTGCATAAATACGCCACTTTCAGAAGCATATATAGGACATATAGTGCAGTATGAGAATTTTAAGATTTGTTGCTGAGCAAGATATTTTAGTCATCAACAGGGAAAATAAATAAATAAACAAAAAGTACTGTTGTGCGAGGATTAGTTTTTGAAGTATGACATGATAAGTCTGAAGCTGTTTATGAATGGGAAAATTTAATGTTTCAAAAAATTTCAATGTAACGCTTTTCCCTAATCAAAATTAAGAACACAGTTTTGACATGCTGAAAAACACTACAGAGATCCACATCGCATGTGAATTATATTTTTCACTTGATTTTTGTAGGAGATAGGGGCCTGAAAGTGATTTTCTATCAGTGTGGGGAATGAAGCACAGTGACAGCTGGCTGCAGAATGGACTTGATGCGACAATACCACAACTTTGGAGCTTAAACATCACATGGCAACTAGTTTAAATCAGACAATACATCACATTAATAGTGGAATATTCTTTTTAGATAATTATATATACAACAATCATTAATTATCACTTTAAGAACGTGCATTTGAAGTAAACAGTGGAACAATAAATTACAGCAGTTCAAAACCCATCACCAAGGGGGTCAATGCTAATAATTGACAGTACAATACTAGCATATACAAAATACTGCTAAGAACATATTTGGAATGCTTTTTCCAAACTTACCAAACAAGTGTAACACACTGTAGTGTCTTCCCCAGTCCCATCTCATCTGCCAATATTGCTCCAGAATAGTTCGGTTGTCTCATTTCAAGCATACATTCATACAAAAATATTATGCCAGTTCTTTGATGAGGGCGAAGGACTTTTGCAAGACATGGATCAATTACTACCTCCACAAGAGGCAAATGTTCTGGATTCATCTTCCACTACACAGAGACATAATCAGTAATTATTAGAAAAGATAAAGGAAGCAAGATTCAACAAAAGGGAACACACATGTAACATTGTCAATTCTTTATCACTGGCAATTTCCAACAACATGAGATAATACAAAAACATTTTTCCAGTTAGGTATATCATTTCTCTATCATGATTTGCGAAATGCAGCACATAAACCTTACACTACATTTCCAAAAAAATTAAAACGATATACTGACAAAATTAAGCATTACACTATAGTAAAGGAGTACCATTGCTGTAAACCAAAAAGCAATGTGTAATACTGCTTAGAGAAAAAGAACGGTTGTTCATTTAGAGCAGCTAACCTTGAGAGACCTATATTGTGGCCATGTCTCCACAATTAACATATGTTGTGATTACATCAAGAGCAGTGTGACTTCACTCTGCATTATACATGAAACAAACAAATATTTTGTACCAATTTTTAGCCCTGACAGGCAACCATCAATTGCCCTCATTAGATTGCAGTCTAAATGTTCCGTGGTAGTGCTGCTTGTGGGACCCTGCATGGACCTTCTGCTGGATACAAAGGTGACCTGCCAGGTGCAGCACCAGAAGGCAGTACAGTGAGTGGGGGAGGGCTGAGAAGGGGAAAGGGCTATGACAGAGAATGGGTTGGGGGGGGGGGGGGGGGCGTAGAAGTCGCGTGTGAGGCTGGAGTGGAAGAAGGGAAAGGGGTATAGGTAAGTGGTGACAGAGACTATTGAAGGTTGAGGCCAGGGTGTAACAGTGGTGTTACGGTAATGAAGGTTTATGTTCTAGGGAAAGTTCCCACAAGCACAAATCATAAAATCTAGAGTTTATTTGGAAGAATTCAGATAGCACATGCTGTGAAGTACTTACTGGAGTCAACCATACCATGCTGGGTGGCATGTTTGGCAACTAGATAGTTCAGCTGTCTCTTAGCTGGCCATTCATGCATTTATCTCTTTGTATTACCCAGGTTTTCCAAGTCATGTATGACTACCTGTAATGACTTTCAACCTCCGATATGGAGGTATCATATGTAAGTGAAGATCTTGATGACATATTGGAAGAACTTGCTGCAGACAAAGAAGAACTGAACTCTGTTGGTGATTCATTGGACAAAATCCAGTGGGACAAACAGTCATTTCTGTTCAACGAAAAAGGTGGGCTTCTGATGAATTTGCCATCTGATATTAGTGTAGGTGAAGTGCTTTTGCTATTCTTAGATTACAAAGTGATAAGCCTTTTAACACATGTAAGGGTATTTGACATCTTTGACAGTGATACATTTGTTGAGTACAGATAATAAGTTTTGTGACCTCTTGGTGTAATCCTAGAGAAACTAGCTGTGTGTCACCATATGGTTTTATGTTTTCCATTGTTATATAAAGTATCACAAACATTAAATAAAACACTCGCCATTCATCTAAATATATACGTCACAAATTGCTAATATTTCTCAGCACGTCTTACAAATATCCACAAAAATGGGACAGCATTACTGGCTTTGAAGTTATGATTCGGCCTGAATAGTCTTCTGTGGTACTAAAAACCGTGCAGTTACCTCAGGGTATAGTTCAGAGTTTTTGTTTGTGGCCAAATGATGTTGGCAGTACCAAAAACTTCATAAAGAAAATAAAAGGGATCTTGTTAGAAAGACTTTGACCTTCATTTTCATATGGTCAGTATTGTGCAGGAACATTTACACTAGTATTAAAGTTGTGTTGTAAAGATAATAACTCGTTATCGCAACAATATTGAAAGGCTAGGTTACTATTTAACACACTGCGGAAGCACTGACTTGCAGACAGGCATGATGAAAAAGACTGCTAAAATATTTATGCTTTCAGACAAAGTCCTTCTTCAATAGAAGACTGACACAGCTTCACAACTCTCACAATCATGGCCACAACCTCAGTGCACTAGAATCGGGCTCTAGCACCCGGAAACAGTGGCCATGCACATGCGTATATTTCCTACCCTTTTAATGTTTTACCACTCTATTTTCATTGCGCCTGTCAGTGATTCAATGCTTCCTTCATATGGTGAGAAGCACTCTATCCTTTCCATATATTTGATATTACATCCAGGACTTTCCATCGTTTAACTTGTTATAGCATTTATCAGTGACAAATTAAGAATATTTTTAATGAAGTTTATAAATAATTTAACACGTTATATATATGTTATATATATACCCCCCATGAACCATGGACCTTGCAGTTGGTGGGGAGGCTTGCGTGCCTCAACGATACAGATAGCCGTACCGTAGGTGCAACCACAACGGAGGGTTATCTGTTGAGAGGCCAGACATACGTGTGGTTCCTGAAGAGGGGCAGTAGCCTTTTCAGTAGTTGCAGGGGCAACAGTCTGGATAATTGACTGATCTGGCCTTGTAACACTAACCAAAACGGCCTTGCTGTTGTGGTACTGCGAACGGCTGAAAGCAAGGGGAAACTACAGCCGTATTTTTTCCCGAGGACATGCAGCTTTACTGTATGATTAAATGATGATGGCGTCCGCTTGGGTAAAATATTCCGGAGGTAAAATAGTCCCCCATTCGGATCTCCGGGCGGGGACTACTCAGGGGGACGTCGTTATCAGGAGAAAGAAAACTGGCATTCTACGGATCGGAGTGTGGAATGTCAGATCCCTTAATTGGGCAGGTACATTAGAAAATTTAAAAAGGGAAATGGATAGGTTAAAGTTAGATATAGTGGGTATTAGTGAAGTTCGGTGGCAGGAGGAACAAGACTTTTGGTCAGGCGAATACAGGGTAATAAATACAAAATCAAATAGGGGTAATGCAGGAGTAGGTTTAATAATGAATAAAAAAAATAGGAGTGCGGGTAAGCTACTACAAACAGCATAGTGAACGCATTATTGTGGCCAAGATAGACACGAAGCCCACGCCTACACAGTAGTACAAGTTCATAGGCCAACTAGCTCTGCAGATGACGAAGAAATTGAAGAAATGTATGATGAAATAAAAGAAACTATTCAGATAGTGAAGGGAGACAAAAATTTAATAGTCATGGGTGACTGGAATTCGAGTGTAGGAAAAGGGAGAGAAGGAAACATAGTAGGTGAATATGGATTGGGGGGAAGAAATGAAAGAGGAAGCCACCTTGTAGAATTTTGCACAGAGCATAACTTAATCATAGCTAACACTTGGTTCAAGAATCATAAAAGAAGGTTATATACCTGGAAGAATCCTGGAGATACTAAAAGGTATCAGATAGATTATATAATGGTAAGACAGATATTTCGGAACAAGGTTTTAAATTGTAAGACATTCCCAGGGGCAGATGTGGACTCTGACCACAATCTATTGGTTATCAACTGAAGCTTAAAACTGAAGAAACTGCAAAAAGGTTAGAATTTAAGAAGATAGGACTTGGATAAACTGAAAGAACCAGAGGTCGTACAGAGTTTCAAGGACAGCATAAGGGAACGATTGACAGGAATTGGGGAAAGAAATACAGTAGAAGACGAACGGATAGCTCTGAGGAATGAAGTAGTGAAGGCAGCAGAGGATCAGGTAGGTAAAAAGATGAGGGCTAGTAGAAATCCTTGGGTAACAGAAGAAATATTGAATTTAATTGATGAAAGGAGAAAATATAAAAATGCAGTAAATGAAGCAGGCAAAAAGGAATGCAAACGTCTCTAAAATGAGATCGACAGGAAGTGCAAAATGGCTAAGCAGGCATGGCTAAAGGACAAATGTAAGGATGTAGAGGCTTAACTCCCTGGGGGTAAGACAGATACTGCCTACAGAAAATTAAAGAGACCTTTGGAGAAAAGAGAACCAATTGTATGAATATCAACAGCTTAGATGTAAACCCAGTTCTAAGCAAAGAGGGGAAAGCAGAAAGGTGGAAGGAGTATACAGAGGGTCTATACAAGGGCGATGTACTTGAGGACAATATTATGGAAATGGAAGAAGATGTAAATGAAGATGAAATGGGAGATACGATACTGCGTGAAGAGTTTGACAGAGCACTGAAAGACCTGAGTCGAAACAAGGCCTCGGGAGTAGACAACATTCCATTAGAACTACTGACACATTGGGAGAGCCAGTCCTGACAAAAATCTACCATCTGGTGAGCGAGATGTACGAACCAGGTGAAATACCCTCAGACTTCAAGAAGAATATAATAATTCCAATCCCAAAGAAAGCAGGTGTTGGCAGATGTGAAAATTACCGAACTATCAGTTTAATAAGTCACAGCTGCAAAATACTAACGCAAATTATTTACAGACAAATGGAAAAACTGGTAGAAGCCGACCTCGGGGAAGATCTGTTTGGATTCCGTAGAAATGTTGTAACACATGAGGCAATACTGACCTTACGACTTATCTTAGAAGAAAGATTAAGGAAAGGCAAACCTACGTTTCTAGCATTTGTAGACTTAGAGAAAGCTTTTTACAATGTTGACTGGAATACTGTCTTTCAAATTCTAAAGGTGGCAGGGGTAAAACACAGGGAGCGAAAGGCTATTTACAATTTGTACAGAAACCAGATGGCAGTTATAAGAGTCGAAGGGCATGAAAGGGAAGCAGTGGTTGGAAAGGGAGTGAGACAGGGTTGTAGCCTCTCCCCGATGTTATTTAATCTGTATATTGAGCAAGCAATGAAGGAAACAAAAGAAAAATTTGGAGTAGGTATTAAAATCCAGGGAGAAGAAATAAAAACTTTGAGGTTTGCCGATGACATTGTAATTCTGTCAGAGGCAGCAAAGGACTTGGAAGAGCAGTTGAACGGAATGGACAGTGTCTTGAATGGAGGATATAAGATGAACATCAACAAAAGCAAAACGAGGATAACGGAATGTAGTCGAATTAAGTCGGGTGATGCTGAGGGAATTAGATTAAGAAGTGAGACACTTAAAGGAGTTTTGCTATTTGGGGAGCAAAAAACTGATGATGGTCGAAGTAGAGAGGATATAAAATGTAGACTGGCAATGGCAAGGAAAGTGTCTCTGAAGAAGAGAAATTTGTTAGCATCGAGTATAGATTTAAGTGTCAGGAAGTCGTTTCTGAAAGTATTTGTATGGTTTGTAGCCATGTATGGAAGTGAAACATGGACAATAAATAGCTTGGACAAGAAGAGAATAGAAGCTTTCAAAATGTGGTGCTACAGAAGAATGTTGAAGATTAGGTGGGTAGATCACGTAACTAATGAGGAGGTATTGAATAGGATTGGGGAAAAGAGAAGTTTGTGGCACAACTTGACTAGAAGACGGGATCGGTTGGTCCTTTGTCATCAAGGGATCACAAATTTAGCATTGGAGGGCAGCGTGGAGGGTAAAAATCGTAGAGGGAGACCAAGAGATGAATACACTAAGCAGATTCAGAAGGATGTAGGTTGCAGTGGGTACTGGGAGATGAAGGAGCTTGCACAGGATACATTAGCATGGAGAGCTGCATCAAACCAGTCTCAGGACTGAAGATCACAACAACAACAACAACATCATGTTATATTGATATCTGTTCACTAAACATACTGTGTATACAGACATCATAATGATGACATTGTCAATAATAGAAAAAAATAAATTGCAGCAACAGCTACAGTGGTAGAGTATAAGAACAAGCTTCATAACAACACAATACAATCAACTTACTGCTCCATTTACAGTGCCAAACCAACACAAGAGAGCAGGTCATAAATGTAGCTGACACTATAGCAGAAGCAGTCACTGTTCATGTACTGCTGGAAAAAGGACCCTTCAAGACTTCTCCATAGATTACAATCTTCAGCTTTATTTTTTCAAATATATCCTGCCTGTTTTCTTATTTCATTTATCTGTCTTTCAGTACGTTATTGTTGACGCTGTTTCTTATAACAAGGGTTGCCCAGAAAGTAATGCACTGCATTTTTTTCTTCAACAATTCTTCACTGAACATAATGAGAATTACACATAGGAAAGAAGATGTTTTATCTACACACCCTATTTTACCACATAATTTCCATCCCGTTCTATGGCCTTCCTCCAGTGCGAAATGAGGGCATGTATGCCCTGTCAGTAACGATCCTTGTCCTGATGGCAGAGCGAGTGCTTTATTTTGTAAATCACCTCCTCATCGTACTCAAAACGTCTTCCATGAATGGCATCCTTTAATAGCCCAAACAAGTGGAAGTCTGAGGGGGCCTGGTCAGGTGCTTCAGCAGGGGATGGTATCCCCGACCACTGTAAATCATGGAGCTCTGCCGAACTGCCTTCTGATGACCTCGCCCTCTGTGCCAAGCGACTGACTGTACTTCTGTCAACAGGAGATGCTCCACAGACTTTGCACAAGTGTTTGTGAATATTCCCCAGAGTTTCTGTCTCTGCAGCGAGAAATTCAATGAAGGCAGATTGCTTGTAATGCATGTCAGCTGTAGATGCCATCTTGAAACTGTCCTGCAGCTACACTACCTGTTGAGAGTGCCGGAAACTTGGCACACTCACTCAGGAGACTTCAAATAACACATACGTAATGTTTTGCATTTGTAGCATTGTTTTCAGCTGAGAAAAAAATTTTGGTGCATTACTTTCTGGGCAACCCTCATACACGGACTCGAGCAAAGAATGTTGTTAGTTCACATTCTGTCAGCTCACCTGACAACATGTCAAGTAAATTTCAGTTTCAGAACTCTCATTATGATATTCTCATTTCATATCTCTCTCTAACCAATTTGTCTTCCTGTCACATTTCATTATTCAATTTGTTTTTCTTCTGTTTTCCACATTCAAAATAAGAATTCTCACAATTTGGATGGTTGAACATTTAAGGTTAAAATGATAACTGTGTGTTGTTTACAGCCTTTCTGTTTGAGACACACTAGCTATTTACTTTTGCATGTACCATTCAACTGAGTACATCAATTCATTAGTTTTCAGTTGCAAAATGCATGAGAATTTTTTGAGTGATTTAAGACCATCACAATAATCATACATCATCATTTTGGTCTTATTGAAGTAGTTTAAAGATCAACTCTCATCCTTAGTCCATGGTGCTTAATGGTTCTGTATAGACACACTCCTACACTTTAAACCAATAAAATATTGTCATCCACCAACCAAAAGTTGACTAGAGAATATCCAATGTAGTGAATACAAATTATGTGGAATGAAGGCATTTTGCTTAACACTTCTTTTTAAATTTCCACTCCTTCAGTGTGCTCTAATCCAAATCATTAGAGTTAATGAAAATGTTGCTTAACATACGAGGGTTGCCTCAAGTTTCCTCAAGTGAAATTCCCTGATATTTCCCTGGTTTCCTGACAAGTTTTACCATTTTTACCCGACAAATTTTGAGATCTCAAAGGTAAGTAAAGTCATAAGTGACAAAGAAATGTAAGGACTTACGTATGTCTCCCCCGTTATGTTTTGTTTTGTTTTAGGACAAAAAAACAACTAGGGTCATACGCACCAGGGACATGGAGAAAGGTCTATAAAATACGCAATACAGATGGATAAAAAGTAAAATGGAGTCAATAGCTCACGCGTCTTTCACTAAAACGGCCAATAACTCAGATGGCAAACTCAAACAGGAACATAACTGGTCAGCAATAGGGCATTCCGTCAGGAAATGGCAGACAGTTAAATGCTGGGCACAATGTGCACAAAGTGGTGGGGGAGCGGCACTTAACAAATGGCGATGGCTAAAAAGGCAGTGCCCAATACGCAACCTAGTTAAAATGACCTCCTCATGGCGGAAGAGGCGAGAGGAGGTCATCCAAGCCACTGAGAGAGACTTAATAACTCAGAGGTTGTTTCCATGAAGGGAGGACCAGTGGTGATGCCAAAGTCACACCACCTCTTGACAGATGGCAATACAGAGATCATTGGAGGGAATGTAAGAACTAGTGGGCTGAGGTACGAGGACTGCAGCCTTGGCAGCAGCGTCAGTAGCCTCGTTTCCTGTCAGACCGACATGACCAGGAACCCACGTAAACGTCACAGTGGCTCCATCAAGAGTGAGCAAGTGCAAGCTTTCCTGGAGCCATTGCACTAAGAGATAGACAGTGTACAATCCACAGAGGCTCTGTAGGGTGCTGAGAGAGTTAAAACAGATGACACAGTTGAAAAGCCTGTGTCGCCGGCTGTACTCTGTGGCCTGATATAGGGTAAAGAGCTCGGCTGTAAATACTGAGCAGTGTGCCAGAAGCGATATCATAAAATGAGGGTGCCAACGATGAAGGCACACCCGACACCATGGTCAGTGTACACAAAGGTACTATCGCAAATTCCATGTGAAGGTTGTGAAACTATAGGCGAAGGAGCAAGGCTGGTGTAGGGTCCTTAGGAAGTGAATGAAGGCCAAGGTGAACACGCGTCGCCACACAAAGCCAAGGTGGGGAAGTGTCCACAACCAACAGGAAAGTTGCAGGGAGCGTGAAGTTCATCTGCCAGAGCAAGAGCCGAAAGCTAAATACAGGAGGTAACAGAGAAGAGGGACACACCCCATACTGGCAATCAAAGGAATCATGGAAGGAGACGGCATAGGATGGGCGGCCATGCATGGCAGACAAATGGCATGCGTATCTGCTGAGGAGGCAGTCACGGCAGTAGTTCGGCAGCTTATTGCATACAGACTCTCAACCGGGCTAGTGTAAAAGGCGCCAGTGGTCAAACAGATGCCACAATGGTGGATAGTATTGAGACAGCATAATAGGTATGGACATGTAGATGCATAAACAAAGCATCCATAGTCTAGTTTCGAACAGACAAGGGACCAGTACAAAATGGGGATGGTGGTTCGATCTGCACCCCAGGAAGTACCATTGAGGACGCGTAGGACATTGAGGGACTGCATACAGCAGGCTGCCAGGTAAGACATGTGGGAGGACGAACAGAGTTTCCTATTGAGTGTGAGACCCAGGAATTTCAGATTTTCGATGAAAAGAAGAGCAACAGGCCCAAGATGTACAGATGGTGGGAGAAACCAATTGCGCCACCAGAAGTTCATACAAACAGTTTTGTCATTGGAAAAATGAAAGCCACTGTCGATGCTCCATGTTTAAAGACAATCGAGACATTGCTGAAGACACCAATCAATGAGACAGGTTCATGAAGGACTGCAATAGTGCACAAAATCGTCAACAAAAAGGGAGCCGGGGATGGCCAGTGGGAGACAGGCCATTATAGGGTTAATGGTGATGGCAAAGAAGACGACACTCAGGACAGAACCCTGAGGCACACGGTTTTCCTGGATAAAGGTGTCCGACAAGGCAGACCCCAAACGTACTTTGAAAACTTGGTCTTTTAAAAATTCCTCAAGGAAACAGGATAGAAAGCCATGGAAGACCCACATGTAGAGTACAATGGATACCAGTTGTCCAGCAGGTGCCGTAGACTTTCTCCAAATGGAAAAACACGGCCACAGTCTGGGATTTCCACAGAAAACCATTAATGACACAGGTGTGCAAAGTGACAAGATGGTCAACTACAGAACAGCGCACTCAAAATCTACACTGTGCAGTGGTTAGTAAATTGTGAGACTTGAGCCACCATACCAGCCAGGCAAGAATCATGTGTTCCATCAGCCTGCAAACACAACTGGTGAGAGAGATGGAGCGGTAGCTAGAAGGAAGGTGTTTGTACTTACCGGGCTTGGGTATGGATACGACAGTGGCTTCCCACCAGTGTCTGGGAAACTTGCCCTTTGCCCAGATGCACCGCACGGGATTAGCCGAGCAGTCTAAGGCGCTGCAGTCATGGACTGTGCGGCTGGTCCCGGCGGAGGTTCGAGTCCTCCCTCGGGCATGGGTGTGTGTTTGTCCTTAGGATAATTTAGGTTAAGTAGTGTGTAAGCTTAGGGACTGATGACCTTAGCAGTTAAGCCCCATAAGATTTCACACACATTTGAACATTTTTTCTGCCCTGATGCAGTTGTACATATTAAGCACAAAGTGCTTGCTAGCAACACAAAGGTGCTGCAACATCTGAAAGTGAACAGTGTCTGGCCCTTGGGCAGAGGATCTGGATGAAGTGACAGCATGCTCTAGCTCCCTCATAGTAAATGTGGCATTGTAACACTCAAGATTCTGAGAAGATACGTCTCCACTCGCTTCCAATGGGGAAAGGCAGGGTGATAGTGGGAGGAGCTCAAAATTTCAGCAAAATGGTGGCCCAAGGTGTTGGAGATAGCAATAAGGTAGATGATGGCATCGTCTGCTACTGTCAGGCCAGGAACTGGGGAATGGATCTTGGTACCAGAGAGCCATCAGAGGTTGGCCCACACGACGGAAGAAGGGGTGGAACTGTTAAAAAAAACTAGTGAATAAAATACAACTACCTTTTTTGTTATCCTGAAGGACACGACGACACTTGCATACATCTGTTTATAATGAGTGCAGTTTGCCGCCATAGGATGATGGTTAAAAATGCAGAGAGTGCGGATTGTGTCATGGCGCGCCTCACTCCAACAAGGGACTGTGAGATCGTGTGGTAAAGAGGAAGTACAAGGAATGGAACTTTTTGCGGCAGTAAATAATGTTTGTAAGATATTCCACCTGGTCATCACAACTGGGGAAATTGTGTTCGTTGAAGGGGAAGGGGGGAGTAAAGCCTCCAGTCAGCCTTAGTAAGCTGTGATTTGGGTGTGCACAGAGGTGAGGTAGGAGTAAGAAAATGGATATCACATGGGAAATGGTCGCTCGAGTAGGTGACAGAAAGAACAGACCACTCAAGACAATGGGCAGTGCAGAAGGACATGTCCAAATGGGATAGGGTGCGAGGAGACTGAAAGGAATGTGGGTGCTCCAGTGTTAATGCAGAAAAGGTTAAGTTAATTAAGGATGTCAGCCAAGAGGGCACCTCTTGGACAGGTTCTGGGAGAACCCGAAATGGGATGAAGGGCAGCAGGAATGGGTGATGTAGCTGCCTAATAAGCTGGAGGAAGTCAGCCCTGGTGACATCGAATGATGAAGGGATGCAAATGTACAAAGGGAAAAGGTCAAGTGAGGAAGGAAAAGGCGAACAGCAACAGCTTGAAGATGGCTAGTCAGGGAGATTGGTTGACTATGAGCATCATCCCGTATGAGCAGCACGACTCCCCCATGAGATGGAATGCCAACCTGAGGCGGAAGATCAAAATGGACAGGAGGAAATGCAAAATCTCAAAGCGGTTGTGAGGACGTCACTTTGTTTCTTGCAATTCTAAAAGTGGCTGTAAATCCTCTTAGTTGGATTTATGGCCATGAACGTACCATTGGAAGTGTCACGATGAGGAAAAAATGAGTTGGCGTCACCTCAGTGGCTGCAAAGTGCCAGTCTGTGAAGACTCGCTGTTACAATACACCGAGACAGGAGGAGCCTGCTCCATGAGGTCCACAAAAGTATCGGCTCTCTGCTGTCGGTCTGTGGAGTCCAACACAGAAAAACGGTTGGTGGTTCGCACCGGCGACATGGAGGCAGGCCAGGCAAAGGTATCACATGGCGACACCATCAAAAAACAATCTTCAGTTGGCAGAGGAGAAAACTGTTTGCCTATGTTGGACTTCTTCGAGTCTTTCTGGTTAGCAGAGGAAGGCTCAGGTGTTGGTTGGCTGGAGGGTCATAGGAAGTCTTCATGGGAGCATTCCTTCTACCCTTTCTGGCCTGCCTGTTATGTAGCTGGTGACTTCGCCTGTGAGGCAAGAGTTTGATAGCTTGTTGCACAGCAGGATAAGGGGACTGTGATGCTACCGTGACACTGGGCGATTTTGCAACCTCAGAGCTGAATATGAGGTTTTGTGTGTGTGTGTGTGTGTGTGTGTGTGTGTGTGTGTGGCTATGTCCTTCTAGAATTCAGGGTTCGCAACTAGCCAATAACTTGCAAGCGCGAGTGGGTAAGGAACATTTTCCTTTACCCAGACCTCCTGAAAGCCCGCTCATCAAGATACATGGGACAATCTCAAGAGAAAGGGGCATGGTCACCACTGCAGGGAGGATGAGGTGGACAATCACCCTCGTGCGCATTCCTATCATAGATTACACATTTGGCCTGGTGTTGACAAGACATTCGATTGGGGTTGAAATGATGACAATGGTAGAAGTGCATCAGGTTTGGAATGTACAGTTAGACTGAAACAACCTCATAGTGTACTTTGATCTTTGACAGAAGTAACACACTATCGAAGGAGAGAAAGAGAGTGCATGTGGGCACTAGGAGGCATCTACTTTTTTCATCACACGATGGACGGCAGTGACACCCTGATCAGAGAGGTATGTTTCGATTCTGGCCTTGGTCAGACCTTCAAGCAGCCTTGTGTAAATAACACAATGGGATGAATTCAGTGTTTGATGGGCCTCGACACAAAACAATAGCCTTAGCGAAGTGAAGTGGCAAGCAAACACCTTTCTGAATAATAATAATTGGATTTACCATTGCAAAGGACTGATCATCTTCAGTATGTGAAACTGGAGGAACCGTGGTGCAGCTGGGAGGATCTCTGAATCGTTAGCCTCATTCCATTTATATTTTGTAGATGTTGATTGTGAAGATGATTGGCTCATTGCAAGAAAATCCCCAACAACTGCCAGGTAAGTGCGAAACTTACCTGTCGAACCAGGGCTAGGAATTACGTGTTACCCAGTCACCTGTTACATGTCAGATGCATGGGGCTGCCTTCAGGAGTGCACAGGGAGGAAGAAGAAAAAAGAGGAACCTCAAACGGTGAAGTGGAGGAAGGATAGGAGAAAGTGAACAAAGAAAGGAAAAAGAAAGGAAAAAGGAAGGAAAAACAGTGGTGAGATTGTTGTTATGTCAGCTACAGACAGTGCAGAACATTCCCAAAAACATCCCAGACATGTTCCCCAAGGGAGGGGGAAAAGAACAGAAGAGCAGCAAGAGGATAGACATGCAGCATGGAAGGGAAAAGATGTTGCAAAGGCTGGGGACCCACGGTAGATTTCTCCCCCGTGTGAGCAAAAATCTTAAGTACTAACATCAACATCTTTTGTAATGAACTGTTTTTAGATGGAGAAAGCAAGGCAAATGGTATATGTGTTCCATTAAGATCACTGTTGTTATTTTATTCCAATAAAACGAAACACATTTGTCACAAAAATACACTTTTCCTTGGAGTCACAAGACAGATTTAAAATACCTTCACTAGTTTCAGGAACAACCTTAGAAAAAAGTAGGTCTCTTGAAAGAAGTGTAAAAGGCAGGGAAGAGTTGTGTAACCCAACACTATGGCTGGCCACGAATAAAATGTTGGTTCTACTATGTTCATCATTGTCGGTTATTAGTCACAGTGTTATGTCTATTATTTTACATGTATTGTGTGATTTTTCTTTTGAGAAATATGTGAGTATATAGCATACAAACTGCCAGCGACTGCCACAGTTTTCTTGTTCTTATCACCCATACATTCTAATATATAAATTATTTTTGAAGTGCCAAAATGTACTAGAATAAATAAAATGTCTACAAAATGCTGCACTGTCCAATTTAATTGCAGGGAGACAGTCACAATTCCTGAAATCCATCACCCGTGGCCTCTGGCCTGCCAAGAAGCACCGCAGTCCTGGGTCCTTGGATAAACCACGAAAATCTGCCGCATGATTCCACACACAAAAAGACCCAGACTGCAGGCAGATCGGTGAGACTAGATCTGATGGCCAGAGCTTACACATTAGTAGGAAACGATGGGCTTCAGATTGACAGGCCCAATCTATTAGACACACCCACAGAAATGGCCTGTGGTTTTGGCCCATTGTGGAAGTCCATTTGTGTGACCAGCTATTCATGTGTTACAGACACCATGTTGATGAAATGAGACCAATGAGACTTTTCCAGCTCTCTCTCTCTCTCTCTCTCTCTCTCTCTCTCTCTCTCTCTCTTTCCAAATTTCCTTGATTTCCCTGTCACGTTTGAAATTCCCTTTTTTCCAGAATTTGTGGCAAATCTGCATACGTACACATACAGTTCTGAGTCCACATTTCTCAAGTAGTCTTGGCACAGAAAGTCAAGAATGTGATATGTTGGAGTATATTAAAGACACATCCACTGTCTTTGTTGTGACTTTTAATATAGGGCAGGCACTTGTAAACAAAAAAAAGCTTTAATTCTGCTTGGATTGAGTCCCAAGGACATTATTACTGGTAAATAGATATATCAACTATGAACTGTACGTTTTCCCCCTTGTCTCTCAGAGTTTGAATCCTGTGACTATAGTAATAAGAGCAATGTTAAACAGTATTATAAATGTTAACTCTGTCACACTGTTCAGAGAATCTACAGAATGAACAATGGGGAAGAAGTTTACAAGGGTATACTGTATATGAGAAAAGTAATTATTTCCTAAACATATTCTTAGTGTAAACATATTCTTACGACACTATGAATTCAATTTACCTTTACAGCAGGTCAGAGACAATTACAGTGGAATACAAAAGAAAAGATTGTTAACATTTGGCATCAAATTATCTCGTGTCAGAAAGAGTGTCTAATTTAATACACACAATTAGCTCTAATCAAGACTTAAATGGGCATTAAAATCAATATTACAGATTTCTTCACCATGTTATACAAGAAAGCAAAAGCTAAAGCATTACACAAAAATTCAAAACTTCAAAAACAAAGCAAAGGAAATTTCAAGTATTATTAGGCATGAAGCATATAAACTTGGCAAAGCAAATGATGTTAAACGCCCTGATGATGACAGCAGTGAGACAGATAATGATGAATTCAATTAACGGTGACTAAATTCGATAACTTCTCTGTAAAGGTAGCTACAATACTGGAACAAATAATGGACCATCAAAAACCTATAAATTAGATTTATTTAGGAAGCATTTCCAACTTAACTGTTAGAGAGAGAGAAAAATCATAAGTCACTGTTGACAGTAATTCTTCTTGTAATGATGGCATTTCAAACAAAGTATGAGGAACTTCAAAAAGAAAGTTACATATCTAGTCCCATGCTAAGCCCAATGCACAACAAAAGTGGTGCACTGTCAAAAGAGAGTATACGTTCAAATTTTTCTGCAGATACAGTCCTACTGTGGTATGGATAACACACACATCACAGTGTGGGAACGAAACAGAGTAGCAACTAGAAATATGCTCCAAAGTTGAAGTACAATTCATGAGAACGAAACATCTAAACTGCAAACAGATTGACCATGAAACTGTGGTGGTATATGGACTAAATGCAATGTTGTGTCCAGCTGTAGTGAAATGATGCCAGCAATTTGACCAAGGCTGCACAGACTTGATTGACACCAATCAGAAAGGAAGGCCACTGACGTCAACCACACACAAAAATGCCCGGGCAATTGAGGAACTAATTCAAAAGAATCAGTCCCTTGCTGACCAGTCTGGTGTGGTTGTTGAAGATAGTAAAACGAAAGCTGAAGTTTCAAATTTCACATTCAAGAAATCGTTCACACAGGAGAACCATGCAAACATACTGTCTTTTGATCATAGGGCAGGCTCCTGTATGGACAACATAGTAATAAGCAAACCTGGCATAGAGAAAAAACTGAAGGTTTGAAAGCAACTAAATCACCAAGTTTGGATGGAATCACACTTCAATTTTGGAAAGAGTGCTCTACGACATTGGCCCCTTACCTAGCTTGCATTTATTGTGAATCTCTCACCCAGTGCAAAGTCTCAAGTGACTGGAAAAAAGTACAGGTGGCTCCAGTATACAGGAAAGGTAAAAGAACAGACCCGAAAAATTACAGACCAATATCCCTAACTTCTATTTGCTGCAGAATCCTAGAACATATTCTTAGTTCAAATATAACAAACTTTCTTGAGGCTGAGAAGCTTATGTGCATGAATCATAATGGTTTCAGAAAGCATCACTCGTGTGAAACTCAGCTTGCCCTTTTCTCACATGATACTGAGAACTATGGATGAAGGCCAACAGGCAGATTCCAGATTTCTAGATTTCCAGAAATCTGAAATGCGGTGCCCCACTGTTTAACGAAGGTACGAGCATATGGAATAAGTTCGCAGGTACGACAGTGGCTCGAAGACTTCTTAAATAGTATAACCCAGTATGTTGTCCTCAACAGCGAGTGTTCATCAGAGACAAAGGGTATAGTCAGGAGTGCCCCACAAAAGTGTGATAGGACTGGTGTTGTTCTCTACATACATAAATGATTTGGCTGACAGAATGAGCAGCAATCTGTGATTGTTTGCTGATGATGCCATGGTGTTGAAGTTGAGTGACTGTAGGAGGATGCAAGACAACTTAGACACAACTTCCAGTTCATGTGATGAATGGTAGCTAGCCCTAAATATGGAAAAATGTAAGTTAATGCAGGAAGATCAAACCTGTAACGTTCGGATACAGTATTACTACTGTCCTGCTTGACACTGCCACGCCATTTAAATAGCTGGGCCATAATGTTGCAAAGCGGTATGAGGTGGAATGAGCTTGTGAGTACTGTGGTAGGGAAGGTGAATGGTCGACTTCAGTTTATTGGGAGAATTTTAGGAAAGAGTGGTTCACATATATAGGAGACCGCATTCTTGGGTACTGCTTGAGTGTTTGGGATCCATATCAGGTCGGCTTGTAGGAAGACAGCAACGCAATTCGGAGGGTGCTAGGTTTATTACTAGTAGGTTAAATAACACATAAGTGTTATGGAGATGTTACTGAACTCAAATGGGAATCCATAGAGGGAAGGCGATGTTCCTTCTGAAAATACTATTGAGAAAATTCAAAGAACCGGCATTTGAAGGTGACTACTGAATGATTCTTCTCCCGCCAACATACATTGTGCGTAAGGAGCACGAAGATAAGAGACAAGAAATTAAGGCTCATACAGAAGCATACAGGCAATTGTTTTTCTGTTGCTCTATTTGCAAGTGGAATAGGAAAGGAGCTGATAGTAGTGGTAAAGAGTACCCTCTGCCATGCAGCGTATGGTGGCTTGCAGTGTATCTATGTAGATGTGGATGTAAAACCGCAGATTTTCCAGTGATAAGGTCATTCACACAATGGTTATCAAATGGCTCCAGGACAAAGGAACAGATTTGTATAATTTTGTTTACAGAAACTTGGTGACTATGTTGAATAACAGTGTCATGTATCTCCATCACTTTGAAGTTTAGTGCAGCATTCAATAAAATTCACTTGGTCTGTCATAATGATACTTTTTTAAGTCCCCTTGTACTAGAATCTTCTGACTGACTTACCATTGTAATCAATCAAAGAATTGAGATGTATTTCATAAAAGATTAAAATACGTGTAGTGACCTGTTCTGAAGTTTTGTCCTCGCAAACGTTCAGTGGCCCATAAACGTTCCACGCAGTTGTAGTTGTTCTCTGGTTTACTTTTCTGTTGGTTATTCCATGGTTTACATTGTTAATGCATTCATGTTTTTTATAATTGTAAGATGTTATCAATCATGTTTGGGAATAAATATCTTTTTTTCTGTTACCCATGTATTTGGTGACCCTAAACGACAACAACATGTCTGCACCATCTTCAACACTTCGCTCATCTTTGCAACATTGACAGCTTCGCCTGCTCATTCCCACATGAGAATGAACAACTCACCAGTCACATTTGAAACAGCTGCCAGCAATGCAGTTAACAAGGTGATGATAAATCCCCACCATCTGGCAACACAATCCTATATTATGGTTTGTCCAGCTAAAAAGTCAGTTCATCATATCAGCCGATGAGACTAAATACAGGTATGTGGTTGGAGTGCTCATGGAGGATCTAGTACCCGAAGTCCAGGATGTTCTAGCCATACCACCAGATAAGGAATGATATGCATTGATTAAAAACAGATTGATCACATGCTTGCCAAAATCAGAAGCAAAACATCGAGAGAAGCTTTTGTGCACCGAGGCGCTCAGAGATCACACTCCATCACAATTCTTAAGTCGTTTTCACACACAAGCAATTAACACTGTAAGTGATAATGTGTTATGGAATATATGGTTGACCCATTTGCAGTCAGACACCCAAAAATTCTCACAGTGAGTTCGGACAATTTAAGCACACTAGCACAAATGGCTGACAAAATAACTGAAATGTATCCTGCATCAAGTGTGTCAACATTGACATCACAGCAAGAAACGGTGACGTTAGCCTCACTGCAATTACAATGACAGAATTGATCACACAGGTAGGTGGATTAAAAACAATGCACAGCTGTCTACAGCCATGCTGAGGTCGTAATTGATCGCCGTCATCACAGAACTTATGTTGGTACCACAGGAAGTTTGGTAACAATGCGCCAAAGTGTACGCCACCTTGCAACTGGAAGCTCGAATCTGACACCGTAGCAGCGACAACTTCTATTGCAAACATGTGCTGACTTTGTGTGATGGACCGTGATACAAAACTACAATACTTGGTTGATATAGAGAAAAAGTGTCAGTATAACAAGCAAACCGCCTGTGCTGGGGCTGTGACTATTGTTGTCTATTTGCCGCTAATGACTCCAATATTAGAACATATAATCGAATAACATTATTCCTTAACCTGGGACTATGACATGTGTGTGAATGGAAAATTTACAGAGTCAGATATATCACGGCCTATTATCACAGCAGATTTTTTTGTTCTACTACAACTTACTGCCAGATCTGTGATGTCAGCAATTAATAAATTTGACTACCAGTCTGCAAGCACCAGGGAAAGTCTCTTGTGTCACCCCACTAGCAGTGCACACAGTCACAGGTGGTACGCCGAACATATGGTTACTGAAACAATACCTTGAGATCACTCAGCGGTCGGCCACACACCCACCGGTCAAGCACACAACCATTCACCACATTTTTACCATGCCAGGGTCGCCAACTCATGCACAGCTTAGACATTTGACACCAGAAAAGCTAAAAGTGGTAAAACAGGAGTTTTGCAGCATGCTATCGCAGGGTACTGTAGAGTTTCTAGTACCAGAGTTTCTAGTACCAGTTGGGGAGCCCGATTCATGCTGTGCCTAAAAAGAAGAACGGATGGAGCCCCAGCGAAGACTATCACCAACTCAATGCAAGGACATCCCAGACCAGTACCCAGTCCCACACACAGAAGGTCATATAGTGACATGTTCTGATGTTTTGTCCTCGCAAATGCACAGTGGCACATAAGCGATCCATGCACTAGCAGTTTCAGGCTGTGTTGATGGAGTTCTTTAGTTTACTTTTCTGTTGGTTATTCCATGCATCATACTGTGCATGCATTCATGCTTGTATAATTGTAAGCTGTTATTTAATGCATGTGGGAATAAATATTTTTTTCTTCTCCATTGCCCACATATGCAACAGTAACTGCCATTTAAGGAAGTGGAGATAAGCAGATGACCTCTAATTACCGACCCATCTCCCTCCTTCACACGTTCTCATAAAATTTTGAGAAGTAATGAAACAGAATATTGCACCACCTTTATGAAATCAGCTTTTTACCCTTAGAGGCAGAAATCTATCATATGACAGACCAAGGAAAGTATGTCCTCACTAGGAAACAACACAAACAATTTAAGTTATTCAAAATTGTAACACACAGTTATAAAATTTATTTACCATCTTCTTTTATTTCTGCATTTTCTGACCCATGTTTTGAGTTAAGTAACATATAACTATTTATACATTTCAGATGTAGAAGTAACTTCAGGTGTGCCGCAGGGAAGTACGTTGGGACAGTTGCTGTTCATGTTGTATATTAATGACCATGCAGATTAGGGATGTGAAATGGAATGATCACATAGGCTCAGTTGTGGGTAAAGCAGGTGGCAGACTTCAGACTACTGGAAGAATACTGGGGAAGTGCAATCAGCCTACAATGGAAATTGCTCACACATCACTCGTGTGAACCGTTCTAGAATATTACTGAAGTGTATAGGACTCAAGCCAAATAAGATTAACAAGAGATACTGAATACTGGGGAAGTGCAATCAGCCTACAATGGAAATTGCTCACACATCACTCGTGTGAACCGTTCTAGAATATTACTGAAGTATATAGGACTCAAGCCAAATAGGATTAACAAGGGATACTGAATGCATACACAGAAGACCAGGACAAATGGTCACAGGTTTGTACAACCTGTAGGAGAGTGTTCCAGTGATGGTGAAGAAACTGAATTGGCAGACTATTGAAGATAGATGTAAACTATCCAGAGAAAGTCTACTAACCAAGTTTCAAGAACCACCTTTAAATGAATACTCCAAGTACATACTACAAACAGGGATCATGAATAGTGGCAACTACGAGGGTTACTTCAAAAGAAATGCACACTATTTTTGTAAAAATACAGTTTTCATTCTGCATATGTGAAAGTTTTACAGTGTGTAGATACATCCTTCTCGCTTATTTTCAAACTTAGTTCAACCTGTTCCCATGAATGGCGCCGTCACAGCATGTCTTCAAGATGGTTGCTACACTTGACGTTCGTCAGAAGCAACGTGCTTTCATAGAATTCCTGTGCTGTGAAAACGAGACAGTGGGAAACATCCACAAAAGGTTGAAAAAGGTGTATGGAGTTGCTGCTGTCGATCGCAGTACAGTTAGTCGGTGGGCAAGCAGATTACGTGATGAACATGGGCACAGCAATATTGAGGATTGTCCTCGCAACGGCAGGCCTCGTACAGCACACGTTGCAGACAATATGCAGAGAGTTAACGAATTGGTGACTGCTGACAAACACATCACAGTGAATGAATTGTCATGCTACATTGGGATAGGGGAAGGAAGTGTTTGCAGAATACTGAAAGAATTGGCTTTAAAAAAGGTTTGTGCCAGGTGGGTTCCCAGGATGTTGACAGTGGCTCACAAAGAAACAAGAAAAACGGTATGCAGCGAACTTTTGGAACAGTGCGAGAATGATGGAGATGAATTTCTTGGAAGAATTGTGACAGGTGATGAAACATGGCTCCATCATTTTTCACCAGAGACGAAGAGGCAATCAATAGAGTGGCATCATGCAAATTCACCCAAGAAAAAAAATTTCAGAACCACACCTTCTGCTGGAAAAGTTATGGCTACGGTGTTTTTCGATTCCGAAGGACTCTTGCTTGTGAACATCTTGCCAAGTGGAACCACCATAAATTCTGATGCATATGTGACGACAGTGAAGAAACTTCAAGCTCGACTGAGTCGTGTTCGACCACATCAGCAAAAGCAGGATGTTTTGCTGTTGCACGACAATGCAAGGCCACGTGTCAGTCAATAAACTATGGTAGCGATCACAAAACTCGGATGGACAACACTGAAACACCCGTCTTACAGTCCTGACCTGCCTCCATGTGACTATCATCTCTTTGGGAAACTGAAAGACTCTCTTCATGGAACAAGGTTTGAAGATGATGACTCCCTTGTGCACGCAGCCAAACAGTGGCTCCAACAGGATAGTCCAGAATTTTACCGGGTGGGTATACAGGTGCTGGTTCCAAGATAGCGTAAGGCAGTTGAGAGGGATGGAAATTATGTGGAGAAATGAAAATATTGTTCCTAAAGGATGTATCTACAAACTAAAACTTTCAAATGTGTAGAATAAAAGACGAATTTTTAAAAAAACAGTGTGCATTTCTTTTGGAGTTACCCTCATATTTATTTACAACTCGTACAAAATAGATATGTGTCACAAAGTTTTACTGACCTTCACTGTAGTCACCAGCATAGTATATAACTCGTTACCAGTGATATGGAAGTCGTAGGATACCCTTAGCAGTGCCAGTTGTGTCGACAGTTCGAGCAGTGCGATCTATTGCCAAACAAATTTGTAGCTTCTCTGAAGCAAATTCCGTGAAGTGTTTCCTTCAGTTTAGAAATTGGGTTGAACTCACGAGGACTTAAGTCAGGGGAGTGCAGTAGGTGGTATAGCACTTTCCAGCCCCATCAGACAAATAAATGAGTAACAGCTTGCACTGTACGTGCTTGAGCATTGTCCTGCAAAATGATGGTCAGGTCCTGCAGAAAGTGTCATCACTTCTGTCTCTAAGCTGGTCGTAGGTTGTGTTCCACGAATGAACAGCTAATGGGGCTGATGGTTGTGATTGAGAGGCAGAAGGTGCTTGGGATAAGAATGCAGTACAAGCACCTGCGCCAATTAACAGTGCTCATGCAGTGCACTATGACAATGACATGATGGAGTGGATCATGAGGGGGAGGGAGGGGGAGGGGGGCGTGGCAAAAAGGCAGGGAAGACTGTGGGGAAAGAGTGTATGGGTGCAGGATGAGTGGGGTATGGTACTGAGGCAGGGGCGGAGATGGACATGGGGCAGAGGCCTGGTGGAGAAAAGGCAAAGAGGATTGCAGGATTAAAGGATGTGTTGCAAATGACTTAGATGGGAGTTGCCCTTACAATACATCCTTTGAGCCAATACTCTTCCTGGCCTCAACACCACTAGCCCCTGCCCCACACCCACCATGCCATGCCATGCCCCACGACCATAATTTCACTTAGTCTTCCCTTTCTCTGTTCTGTCTCACTCTCCCAACCCACTCCTCTGCAGTTTCCGCACTTCCGGTACAGTAAACTCAGCCCGCACAAGACAGTTAGGTGTGTGTGTGTGTGTGGTTTTTTTTTTTTTTTTTGGGGGGGGGGGGGGGGGGCGGGGAGTGGGACGGGTTAGGCACAAGGTGGTGTCCGTGCTCATATATGTATGTGTGTCCTCAAACAAACAAAATCTGTGAGTCTTGTTTACATGACTTTTGACAAGTCAATGTCTCTACCATTCAGTGAGTTGCTAATTTTACAACATAAATTTTGCAAATTTACACAGTAGGTTCTACAGAGGAATTAGTGGATGGAATAGGAATTAGTTGTCAATAAATCCTTTACACTCTTAAGACTGAATTTTATTAGTAGTTAAACTTTTTATAGCTGGTGGTAACTTATTGAAAATATATTCCTGAATAGTTGACCCCCTTTTAGACTACTGCAGTAAAGTAAGTTTCTTTTAATTTTTTTCTTTAAATATTTATGTAGTATATTATTACTTCTGGTGTAGATTCCATGAACTAGGTTTGAAAAAGAGATATTGTCAGTTTTCCCATGTGTAGATGATGCTACTTGTTCTGCAACTGATGCTCAATTAATGAAAAGCCACTCCAGTTCCTCTTTTAAAAAGTTAGTAAGTTCACACGACAGGTTTCGTCCTTTATATTAGACCATTACCAAGTGAATCTGAAACTGCCACATATTAATACACAATATCATTGGCATATAGATATTTTAGTTTTTTTATTATAGGAATTGAGAGAGAATGTTTTATATGTACAGTACAAGTGCAGAAATAATATACACTTTATGTTATGCTATAGAGAAGCAACACCAAATGTAAAAACGGTAAAGCCAAGTGGATTTTAAAAAGTTTCATGCCCAATAACACCACAAGAAAATATGCATGTCTTTATTATAAAAACATGCAAGCGAAAAAACTGCAATGTCAAATATAAAAACATTACAGTCAAGTGGATTTAAAAAAGTTTCACACCCAATGACAACATGAGAAAATGTGCACATTATAATTATAAAAAAACGCAAACAGAAAAACTGTTAACATGCTTTAGCTTAAAAGAGTTACGTTCTGACATGTTTCAGAATTGTAACTGCCTGTTTTTAAAAATAAAAACTGAAAGTAATTGTTTGGAATTAATATAAGTGCAAAATAGTTGCAATGGACATGGTGTCCAAGTCAACCCTAAGGCAACGACCTCTAATGAGTAAAATTATTTCTTAAAGAAGATACTGAGACACTGTTTCTGATAAATTTTATTACGAAATAAATGTATTATGAAGCAGCAATTTGTATCTCCAGTTCATTAAACAGGCCTCTGTAGAAAGTTCTTGAGTTCACACCGCAAATAATTCATATTACACTTTTTGGACTCTGTGAAAATTTTAGCTTAGCTTGGCTTGATGAGTTACCCCATAAAATGATCCTGTATGACACTATGAATGTAAGGAAGCGAATTAAGTCAGATTTTTTTTCATTTTTACAGCCACATTGCAAATAAAGAATTGTTTCACACTTTATCAATTCTGGGGTATGCTCCTCCCATTTATTATCAAGTTGCAAACCAAGAATTTAACCCTGTGAACATCATCTGTCTGCTTATCATATTTTAAGCATATACCGCGGGAAACCTCTTCTAAGTTCTGAACTGTGTATAGTGTGTCTTTTCAGATGTTAGTGACAAGGAACTGACTAGGAAAAATTCACTAATAGCCTTGAAAATTTCATTAACTGATATTTTTAAAACTATACTTGATTTCCTATTTATTTCCGTGTTTGTACCATTTGCAAATAAAACAAACTCGGAATTTGTTAGATGTCATTGATAAAAGGTCTTTAATAACCACAAGAAGAAATAAGGATCTGGAGATGGAACCTCGAAGAAGTAAGGATCCGGAGATGGAACCTTGTTGGGCACCACATGTAATTAGTTCTCAGTTGGATGATGTCTCATAGCTTAACACTTAATATTTGTGTGTTCCCCTTAACATACATACAGTGAAGTGACTAAAGTCATGGAATACCTCCTAATATTGTGTCGAACCACCTTCTGCTCGACACAGGGCTGCAACTCGACATGGCATGGACTCAACAAGTCCTTGCAAGTCCCCTGCAGAAATATTGAGCCATGCTGACTCTATAGCCACATATAATTGCAAAAGCATTGCCAGTGCAGGATTTTCTGCACAAACTGACCTCTCAATTATGTCCCATAAAAGTTCAATGGAATACATATCAGGGAATCTCAGTGGCCAAATCATTCATTCAAACTGTCCAGAATGTTCTTCAAACCAATTGTGAACAATTGTGGCTCCATGATATGGCACATTGTCATCCATAAAAATTCCATTTTAGTTTAAGAAAATGACATCCATGAATGGCTAAAAAATGGTTTACAAGTAGCCGAACATTCAGAGGACCCAATACATTCTGTGCAAACACAGCTCACACAATTACGGAGCCACTACCAGCCTGCAAGTTGACAACTTGGGTCCATGGCTTTGTGGGGTCTGCGCCACACAGGAGCTCGTACCAACTAAACTAAGGACTCATCTAACCAGGAAATGGTTCTACAGTCATCTAGGGTCCAACCAATATGGTCTGGATTCCAGCAGAGGCACTGCAGGTGATGTTGTGCTGTTAGCAAAGGCACTTGCATCACTCATCTACTGCCATAGCCCATTAAAGCCAAATTTTGCCACACTGTCCTAATGGATGTGTTTGTCATATGACCCACATTGCTTTCTGGTATTATTTGATGCAGCGCTGCTTGTCTGTCAGTACTGACAACTCTACACAAACGCTGCTGTTTTTTGTTGTTAAGGGAAGGCTGTCGACCATTGTGTCGTCTGTGGGGAGAGGTAATGCCTGAGATTTTGTATTCCCAGCACACTCTTGACACTGTGGATCAAAGAATATTGAATTCCCTAATGATTCCTGGAATGGAATGGTCCATGTGTCTAGCTTCAACTACCATTACATGTTCAAAGTGTGTTAATTCCCACTGTGCAGCCATAATCATGTCGGAAACAGTTTCACACGAATCACCTGAGTACAAATGACAGCTCCATCAATGCGATATCATTTTATACCTTGTGTACGCGATACTACCACCACCTTTATATGTGCATATCGCTATCCTATGATTTTTGTCACCTCAGTGCATGTAAAGTATAAATAATCTCAAAGTCAGACCTGTATTTGTCAGTGTGAGTAGACTGAAAATAATCAAAATCTGAAGTTTTGCAGTTGCCTGCATTTTAGCATGTGATCTCCCCATTCCAGAGAAAGGGGACTGAGTTCAAGAGATAGTACATGGATCCACAGTAATTCCTTCACGTGTTTCGGCAGCAATTTCAGTTTCTTTCAACCTTTGCATTTCCACATGCCCAGGTAACCAGCAGCATGAGACTTCTTCCCCGTACTATTGTTTCTGTAGCTTAAGTAGTATATTTCCTTAATATGTGGGACTATTCTCTCTACTGGGTATATTGCTGTAAAAATTCCAGCCACAAAGTTTCATTATCTGTACACATTCCACTGCAGAGTGAAAAATTCACTATGGAAACAATACCACAGGCTGGGGCTAAGCCACAATATCCTTTCTTCCAGGAGTGCTAGTCCTGCAAGTTTCGCAGGAGAAGTTCTGTGAAGTTTAGAAGGTAGGAGATCAGATATTGGCAGAAGTAAAGCTGTGAGGAAGGGGTGTGAGGTGTGTTTGGATAGCTTAGTCAATACAGCACATGCGCAAGGGTTCCGAAGCAGAGGAGATATTTATTCCTTTGATCACTCTTCATCTGCTCCATTGTCCTTAAAATTGCTTACAGCTCAGTATCAAAAACAAATTCAGTTGAGCAGTAAATCCTTAAAGCACTATAAGATAAAATGACCGACTGTACAATGCATCCCGTGTTAAGAGGCATTCATGTAAATTACATTTTTATTTAATGCCATTTAAATAGTGAAAAATATAATTAAGAGTTATAGTCTTCTTACAGTACTATAAAAAAAAATCTGTCCAAACAGTCCACAAAGGCCCAATGGTAACAACCAGCCACAATGTCATCCTCAGCTCACAGGCATCACTGGATGTGGATTGGAGGGGCATGTGGCTAGTACACTGCTCTCCTGGCCGTATGTCAGTTTATGAGATCAGAGCCATTATTTCTCAGTCAAGTAACTCCTCAGTTTGCCTCACTAGGGCTGAGAGCACCCCACTTGCCAACAGTGCTTGGCAGACTGGATGGTCACCTATGCAAGTGCTAGTTCAGTCTGACAGTTAACCAATGCGGCAAGGCCTCAATTTTAAAATCAGCATAGACCTCATTAATAACTTGTCAGTGACCCACTACAAACCCATGATGAGGGGTTTTAATTTGCCCCGACAAAGTTACTCTTTTGCTTGCATGTCCTCTTTTGTTACCCACGAACATCTTCACAACAGAGTTGAATATTTTGCTATTCAGCAGTTACGAGATCTAGACTGCCCTTTGGACAAACACTGGACTATGATTAACTGTCTTCTGATGGGATAATTTAGCTCTCCACATTTACACTGAGGCTAGTGATGGGACCAATTCAGTTGGTTTCAGGGATATATGATGATTGCTTCTCTGCAAGAATTAAGGAATTCACCTTCAGTCCAAATTCTGTAAAAAAGAATGTGAAGATGTTCCTTTGAAGTAGTACATAAATTATTTAATATTTCATACTGCATTCCATCTAGGCCTGTAGCTGTACTGTGAGCCACAACCAACGCATGTTCCAACTCCCATTCAATGAAGAGTCAGTAATTTTACTCTTCACAGTTTAATGCACAAAAATTCAAACTGTATTTTTAAGTCAACTCTCTGTGTGAAAAGTGTGTAGTGTACAGGCTTGCATTTGCATGTTTGTTTGTGATAGTACCTGGCCATTAACAAGACTATTGCATGTGATTTTAGCTGTAAGGACACTATTACTCAGTATTACCAAAGCAGATGATATCCTTCTTTTTCAAATTATCTTACTCACTGACTCCCACAGTTTTTTTTCTGAAACAACTGACAGACATTAGCAACTCTTGCCATGGTTTCTTTTACTATCTCATTATATGCCCAGCTCTTGCAAGATGAAATGCTGTGAGGTTCTCACTGTTGGTCTATGTTAGAATCTTCATATGTCCTTCCACCTTTCCCTGAACAATGCATGACATTTATCATTCCATCCGCAGGCTATTGGTCTGGGGATTGTCTCCAGATTTTGGAACGTATGCTCCTGCAACCTCATGGATAACCATTATGAAATTATCCATCATGAACTAGATACTATCGTTTTATCCAAATACAGTGACTTGGCTGTATAGATCCCAGTTAAATTTGTGGATGTCTGTCTTATTGCTTGGACAAGAGACTTCAGCTGATGAATATATATGGGAAAAAGTACCACCACAGCTGTATCTTGAAAATGTCTTTATTCTTTCGCATGACTAGTTTCAGCGGCACATTACCGCTAGCCTCAAGACCACTACCAAAAGAGTATTTGATTTCCTTGGAGCATTTACTGTGGGATCCATGTTACTAGCATATGTGGGATACCTTTCATCAGGAGTATAAACTCGATACCGAGTTGTCTGGTACATGCAATTGCATCGGCCTTTGCTCCAGTCTTTGTCGAAAATAGACAAAATACACACACACACAAACACACACACACACACACACACACACAAATGCAACTCACACACACATGACCACAGTCTCTGGCAGCTGAAGCCAGACTTCTCTTGCTTTAAATGCCAGAGCCTGCGGTCATGCATGTATGAGTTGCATTTTTGTGTGTGTGTGTGTGTGTGTGTGTGTGTGTGTGTGTGTGTGTGTGTGTGTGTGTGTGTGTCGTCGTCGTCTGTTTTCGACAAATGCAGCTGAAGCCAGAGACGTCTCTGGCTTCAGCTGCCAGAGACTGTAATCTTGTGCGTGCATGCGTGTTTTCGACAGAGGTCTTGTTGGCTGAAAGCTCATTTTGTGGCAGTCTTTTTGCTGTGCCTTTTTGCGACTCAGCATCTCTGCTATGTTGTGAGTAGCAACTATTTTTATCATTCTATTGTAACAAGTACTAAAGTACTATCTATTACTAAAGTACTATCTATTACTTATACTATGGGATTGACAGTAAATAATGCCCTCGCATACCTGAGACTAGCCTCTACAAAGAACTTCAGTTACACAAATATGGCACTCACTTAGCCAAAAGAAATAATAATAAAAAAATCGTTGAAAGCAGAGTTATAGTAGTCATGATTAAGTATCAACAAGGTTAATTAAAGGGTAGTCTTGTGAATTTAGAATATTCTTAAGTTATTTGTGCAACCAGTCTTTTACCAATGGAACACTTGCTGACTGGCTGAAGCTTGCTGGCATTAAACCTCTGTTCAAGAAAGGGGTTAAAGAAATGCCATCAAATTACAGAATAATTTCACTTTTGCCACTGCCAATTCCAGCAATACACAGCCCTCATTCCTTCATCTTTTTACTTCTCTCCTTTTCCACTATCCCCCACCCCCACCCCTTCTCGCTGCTGCCATCTGTCTAATCTCCTGACTGCAAATAGCTGCCCTACCCTCTTTCCACATCGTCCCTGCATGTTCCCCAACAGCACATCACTGTCCGCCAGCCCAACCTTACTATCACTTCCCCTCCCTACCCCCCAGCCTCCTCCTTACTCCCACCTAGTCGCCACTCCCATCAGGCACTGGTGCTGCTGCTCGCTGTGTGGTATGCTGAATCATATTATTTTTTTCTTTTGTTCTTTTCTTTTTATATGTGTAAGCTATATGTAAACTGAATGACTTATATATTGCAACAAAGATAAATTAACAAGTTCATTTGTGGCAAAGATAATGTTTTGACACATATGCACAACAAAAAGGAAGAAGAAATACGCTCTTCAATTTATTAATTCCTGTATCTTCGCCTGTTTGTTTCTATAAGTGGTAGCGGGCAGACGTACGATTAGAACCACTGTACCATTACTGTTTCAAAATATGTATTTCAAATGTACATTAAAAAGTGTTTCTAAAAGTTACTAGGAAAGCAAAGTTTATTCATACATTCACGATGACCACACCTGTCTGTCAATCATTTTGCCCGCCACCGAGATCCTGAATCAGAAGGTTCGAAGCAGACAAGAGAAATTTGCGTTAGCAATGATGGAGCGATCTTGCATTGGCATTGTTATAATCAGGACTACACACAGTGGAATAAATGTGAAGCAGTACATAACTCAAATTATGAATATTGATCTTAAATGTATTGGTACTGAAGATCTGTTGATATTGGTACCAGTTAAAGTTCACCCAGGATATATGTACAAATTTATAAATTACTATCCAATTTCTTTCAACTATTCTTTCCAATTTTTTTTCAATTATTCAAACAGCAATTACCTTCCATTATTTGCCCATCCACATATTCCACTATTTAGTGGCCTCAGTTGCCTGAGACTGCAGTCGTGTGTGTCAGTTGTGCCTGCATGAGTGTGTATATGTGCGTTTGTTGTCTAATTTTGATGAAGGTCTGACTGGCCGAAAGCTATATTTGTGACAGTCTTTTTGTTCTGCCTATCTGCGACTAAGCTTCTCCACTATATGGTGTGTGGCAACTTTCCTTTTCACAATATTGTTACATTCCATCTTGGATTTTCCATAGTTTGTTTAATTGATATGTTCAAAATGGTTTGGGGACTGTTTAAATACAGAAAGATTTTGAAAAGAAGTGGTTACGTGATTTCATAGTTAGTGGGCAGCAAACACTTTCTTCCATTATCACAGCACTTTCCTGCAGATGTTGAAGAAGTTAAACATAGCTACGAGTGGCACTGCATAACAGGACTACAACTTCAAGGAGTGGCCCAAGTGCAGAAAGAGAAGTTTTAAAGGTTAAGGTAATTATGAACATACGACTGACTGATCACATTCACTGAATTGGTACGCTGGTGAAGTACTCGTCGGCAGTGAATGCCAGCAATTACATTCCACACAGTTTGGTTATCTGAAGGCTTCCAATACTGAGAAGGCTATTGACACATATTGTGAATGTACTTAATTCTTTAGGTAATAAACAGGGTTAGAATTTTTAGATGTGCACCTTTTTTTAGGATAAATTAAAGATCGTGGCAAAGAAACCACAACGCAAAATTTTGCCTCTAGTTGCCAAAAGCGACATTTTTCATGCCCTTTTCCCTTTTCTGGGATCTTTATCCCTTTTTTACCTCCAAAAACGCCCGTAACCCCCATTTTTGCCTTTATTCTTGTAATGTAGCTTTTCAGTAATCTCCTTGAGCGGAATGACTTTTGAGTATAATTCCACTTGTATATGGTTTCGAATCAATATAAAATATTTAACTTTCAATTGATGTGTTCTCAGCCTGCGGTGAAATTGTAAATAATATGCCTACTTCTTTCAGTACATACAAGACTGCAGGCACACCTGCTACAATGGAAAATAATTATGTGTTGGAAAAATCCTCTTCCTCTCACTTCATCTGTTTAAATAGCCTGCAACAATGCAAATGACGATGAGTGTATTTCATTCTATCCTTTTAATTTCACCAGAATCAGTGGCCTGCTGTTCGTCAATATAAATTTGTTACTAAATGGGTGTATAACTAGATTTTGCCATGCCAAAGGTGTTAAGTGCTTTTTTTTTTTTTTTTTTTTTTGTTCTGGCTCAGGCTCACGAATTCAAACAAGACTCCATAGAAACTGACAAACTGTTAGGCAATCTATAATTTGTGATTCAGGAATTTTGTTAGATGAAAGACACCAGTGAGATTGCATCAAACTACACAGTTCCAGCTCCAAGCATCAAAAGAACTAGACTTTTCAAATAAACAAATCACAGCAACCTCTTTTTAAAAAAAGCATTTGAACAGTGTTCTTCAAAAAGCCAAAATTTGAAGTCAGTCAACATTGAGAAAGATGTTAACGCCCAATGAGAGTACTTTAAGAAAAAACTACATGGAGCCTGTTTACCAAGAAACCATATACGGAATCAAGGAGAAAGTATCGGATTGTGATGTTTAGCAGGGAAGAAAGTCAATACCATGTGTTAAAAAGGTATGAGCTGCAGAAAGACAACATCAGTGCAGTAATGTAATCAATCACGAAATTCTGTCAAAAACTGTGGCCTAGTGGTATTGAGCTTGGGAAAGTTCTTATGGTTATGGACCAGGCTCCACACATGGTTTCCAGTCTTACCCAATTAAAACCCATGGTGCCTAAGTTAAAAGCACATGAGATGCTTGGTCCATACTCTTCATAATGCTTGTAAGCCCATAAGGAACAAATATGACTTCACAAATCAATTCATCTCAGCCCTGAAGAAGATTCTACTGAAAGCTACAGGGAAACTGCTGGTCTGCCCCTTCCCAATTTCCCAGTCATTACTCACAGGGGATCTTGGATTGAGCATGCTGCTATGCTCTGTGATAGTTTTGACTAGCTTAAAGAGTTTGTGCTTTCTTTGAATCCATCCGACACTGGTGCAATTTCCAAGGCACAGTAACTTCTGCTACCAGAGAAAATACATGGTTATTTTGTGCTCAAAGTTACAAATACCTGACTGCAGCTATAAATTGATTAGAAGAACCAGGTCTTTAAAATTCATATCAGGCAAAAAGGAGAGAAAGGATGTCAGTATAAGAGACCAATGAATTAAGCTATCAGACATCATCAGACTGGTATCCCACAAATGCCCATCTTAGGGCCATTGCTTTTTCTTGTATACTTCTTGACAGTTAAACTGCAACACACAGAGTTTGTTTTGTTTGCAGATGTTCTTAATATATATTAACGACTTGCCACTCTATATTCATGAAGATGCAAAGTTAGTTCTCTTTGCTGATGATACAAGTATAGTAATCACACCCAAAAAGCAAGAATCAGCTAAGGAAATTGCAAACAATGTCTTTCAGAAAATTATTAAGTGGTTCTCTGTACAGTAAATGGCATAACACCATTGATATGAACAGAAGCCTGTTGCTAAGGCAGAATACTCAAAATTTCTCAGTGTGTGCATTGATAAGAATTTGAATTGGAAGAAACACATCGATGATCTGCTGAAATGGTTAGGTTCAGCTACTTACGCTATTAGGGTTATTGCAAATTTTGGTGATAAACATATCAGTAAATTATCCTACTATGCCTATTTTCATTCCCTGCTTTCATATGGCATTATATTTAGGGGCAATTCGTCATTAAGAGAGAAAGTATTCATTGCACAAAAGTGTGTAATCAGAATAATAGCTGGAGCCCACCCAAGATCACCTTGCAGACATTCATTAAGGAACTCGGGATATTCACAGTACCTTCGCAATACAAATATTCACTTATGAAATTTGTCATTAAAACAGCGAAGTGCATAGCTACAACACTAGAAGAAAGGATGATATTCACTATTCTTGATTAAATATCGCTTTGGCACAGAAAGGGGTGAATTATGCTGCAACAAAAATCTTTAGTCATTTGCCAAATCGTATTAAAAGTCTGACAGATAGCCAACCAACATTTAAAAGCAAATTAAAAGAATTTCTGAATGACAACTCCTTCTACTCAATAGATGAATTCTTAGATATGAAGTAGTAACTGTAAAAAGAAATTAATTAATTAATTAAATATTTTGTGTAAGAAAAACTTATGTTAAAGTGACACGTTCCACATCATTACAAAATGTCGTATTCATGATCTATGGAACAAGGATTAATGTACGTATGTTTGTATGATGACACACATATTGCAATAAATTGCAAGCTGAGCATTGTTTCAGAAAAAGAGCTGCTAATGACATTCATATTAATTAATGGTTTATAGCAAAGTTACAGTCATTAAACTTTGAAAAGTCTTACTACATGCAGTTAGAACAATTGAGAGGTTTCCACCCAGCATATGCATAAAGCATGAATAAGTACACGTAGGAGAGTTTGACAGTGTTAACTTCCTGGAATTACAACTTGACAATAAATTAACTTGGGAGGAACATACGACAGAACTGGTGAAATGCCTGAACAAATCCTTATTTGCAATGCGAATGTCACCATACCTAGGTTACACAAGAACAAAAAATCTGGCACACTTTGCTTACTTATGTACATTCCAGAGTCACATGGTATCATATCTGGGGTAACTCATCACACCAAACAAAATTTTTCAAAGTCCAAAAGCAAGTAATACACATTTTAGTATTTGTGGTGTGAATTCACAAATGTCCTACAGAAGCCCTTTTTAGGAACTTGGTACACCAACAACATTAGAGTATTGATAGTTCAAGTTGAAAATGACTGGGACCACCTCGAACTACTGAAAACTTGGACTATTGAAATTTACGTGGGGGGAAAAAAATAAAATGTTGAAAAGAATACAGGCATAAAAATGTGAAATTTATTAAAATTAAGAGCTTACATAAGCATATACTGGCAGAATAAATGTTTTAATGCAAGTCTGGTGACAATTTACTTCATGAAATAATGTTGGCATGTCTTTGGTGAAGCTGCAATATTTCCAAGTGGCAATATCACGCCACCCTCTGAAGAAAAGGGTGCCAGTTGGTGTTGCCTCAGGCTGTTGTTCCACACAGAGCACAGCAGCCTCAAGTACTGCGCAGCCATTAGTGTGTCACATCATTGGTACAGTCTCACACAGCTTGCTACAGCCTTCTCCTGTCTCACAGTGTGTTGGTGATTTAACAGAGTCAATTACAGAAGGCTGTAACTTCCAACTATTCAGCTGAATTCAACCACTCAGTTATCTCCACATTTTCTGGCTATTCAGAGCCTGGCAACCTTTTTGTGAAACCACACAATGGGTTATAATCCTCGTAGTTAAAATCTTCAGTTTCGTGTTAGGGTTCTTTTCCTGTAGAATTTTTCTCCATGACTTAGAAATTGTATCCGACTTCATCTTTCTCCAAGGTTCACTGATCCAGTACACATCCTTCACAGTCACTTTCTTTAAAGTCCCTACAATGCTTTCATTGTGTTCTGAATATAAGAGAGACTGTAGCCATTTCCAAAGATACATTTTCTTCGGGCATTCCAAGGTGTCCTGATATACTGAATGAATCAAGCTAGTAATGTTTGGTGGGAGAAACAAGGTGCGGATCCTGTTGCACTGCAATTCTTCTACACTTGGATGTGAGGATGCATTATTCATTGGCAAAACAGCTTTGCATGGTAACCCCTTTCTATTAGTAACTACTTTCACTCCAGTAAAAATGATTTCAAACACCAGTTCTTAAGTATGTCCTGATTTGTCCAGGCATTATTCTTACATGTGTAGTTACCAGAGGAGTTGACACGGTTACATTCTTGAATGCTCTTGGCTTGGTAAACTTCCCACTCAGAAATAGTTTTAGCTCGCGGGGTCCAGTGGCAGCTGAATCTGCCTTAACTTTGAGCCATTCTTTACTTTTTTGTGTCAAGGAGCATTTCTTCCTTCATGAGGAGTAAGTGTTTTTGTCAGCAACACTTGGAAATTTATGCAAGATTTATTGCAGTTGTAACTTTGTTCATTAGATAAGTTTTCTTCACTAAGAGTTTTTTTAACTTTATAATAAATTCCGAAACTGCCTCACTTACGAGAGTGTTTTTCCCTGTGTACATCTAGTTGACGCTCCCCATCTCTCTTCTTCCACTTGTCGAACCAGCCCACTTAAAGAGAGACATTGTCATCTCCTCCCTGTAGCTGGTTTCTAAATAAACAAGGTTTTCTCCTGCAAGATTGGACCAGAAATCAGAGGCGCCTCCTGTCTTTGATGGATAAATCACATTTTTTTTTTTTTTCAAACTATGACTTCTTTATAGTTTTTCGGTTAGTACATTGTGCGTGGAGCCAATTTTTCTGGGCTTCCTGTTCAGGTACCAATCACATGAGCAAGGGAATATCTGATGTTTATGTTCGAGTGAAATGGAACACGTGAGAAACAGAAGAGAGATTTATCAAAAACAAAAAATTGTTACTGAATGTAATAAGGGAAAAACTGCTATTCATTTTTCTGACCAGATGAGTACTTATAGCAGTCTACTCAGGAGACAGTAAAATAGTACGAAAAGTTAGCATCTGATTGCTTATTGAACACAGTAGTTGTGAATGCATTCCAAGACATGATCGGACACAAAATGTCACCCTATATATTTTGAAAACAGTTTGAAGATGTGCTAACAAGTTATTCACATGAAGAAACTAGAGTTTCATGAAGAAGCGCACACCAGTTGGACAAAAAGGGAGGCAAGGTGTATGAAGCATGTAGGTATTGTTCTGAATGTTACAAGACAAACACAAAAACATTCAGGTGCAATGCAGCTAGAAAACTAACAAACTTCAAACAAATTGCAACATGTTTTAAATGTTTTTACTGCTGTTCCCATGCATTGATGTCATCCAAATTAAAAGTACACTGTCAGTCCCAGTCCAGGAGGACTGATGACAAGCTTAAAGTGTTAAGAGATTTTTTCAGAGCATTTTTTTGAAGAAAACTGTTCCAATTTCAGTTGGTTTCTTCATCAGTCACAAACAGTAACTTCGCCGACACCGTATTTGAGAGCAAGTTATCTTTTTGGTTTTCCTTCATTAAGTCATTTCAATGCTTCTGACTTCACATCACAGGCATAGATTTCCTTTTCCTTGTTATGGCACTCATTTTTAGGTATACAAACAAAAACAGTCATAAAAGAAAATGAAACGTAGTACTGTATTGTACCAAGAATGATAACTGAAATGAAACTGAAAAAGTACTTAAACCTTAAAAAAAAATAACAAACCTAGTCGAAAAGACTATTACAGTGGAACTTCTGAAATCGTCTGTACAAAAAATAAAAATAGAGCTAAAATTTATCGTTGAGGAAATCTGGAAAACAGAAAAAATTCAATGAGAGTTGGCAGTAGCCTCAATATATCCACTACATAAGAAATGCAATAAACAAGATTCTAAAAGCTACAAAGGAATTTCTTTGCTGCCTGTTGCATACAAAATATTTTCCAAGATTTTACTAAACAGAGGAGAAACAACATTGAGTAATCATTTGGGTTAATATCAAAGTGGTTTTAGGAAGGACAGATCATGCCCTTAACAAAAATTTAATCTGAAGTCAACCATGTGCCACAGATTACCGAGTTCAATAGAAACTGTAGTAGTGTTTGTCGACTTCAAAAAGGCATTTGATTCTGCTGACAGAAAAATTGTAGGTAAAACAATCTGAGAATGTGGTGTAAAGTTTAATTGAATCTTTTAAAAGGAATAGCCATCAGGACTGCCTTAACAGTTTCTGCAGAAAATCAGTTTTTTTAAAAGCATTAAAAATGTGCCAAAATTTCTGAAACACATATTGGCTAAATTGAAATAGTTAAAAAATTTAAAAATCTTGGGGAGACAAATCAAGAACATTATTTGAAAAACTGCTGCTACAGAGGAAATGAAACATAAAACCAGAAGGGCAGTTACTGCCTGCAGAAGAAATCGAGTAACGGAGGAAGGTGCCAGGCAAGGGAGGCACGTGCAAAAGAGTAACCCAAACTAACTGTGGGCAAATGAAATGCAACACACTGACTGCGGACTAACAACAGACCAGAACAAGAACAACAACCTACACGACAATGAGGTGCTACGCAAAGCCTCTGCTACAACGATGTCAAAAAAGGCCAAAAGCAGCAAAAAGATAAATCCAAGAAGTGACCAATGAGAATAACCAGGTGACAAGCAAGGTACTTATCAAGCAGTCCTAGTACTGTGAAGAGAAATCCGACATTATTAAGTGCAAACAATGAACTGACCAGTTGGGCACTGCGTGGCCGCCTATGTACTGACTGTGTGGAACACTACTGGCCGCTGTACTCACATAGATCTCTATGTGCAATCAGAGCACTGCACAGCTGTGGTGTCCCCTAACGACCATCGAAGTCTATCTCCTCTGGCAAGCTTTCAACCTCCATGGTGCCCAATACCAGACATATGGTATAATAAAAGACTTTTACACCAAAATATGCTTGTACAAAACTGGAAAATTAAGGCATTACAACACAGTAGTGAAGCCAGGATGTCTATATGCAAGTGAATGTATAATGTTAAACTATAATTTAGATGAATTAGAAGTACTAGAAAGGCGAATCATTTGGAAAATACTAGGCCCACAACAACCTTGTAAGGTTGGAAATTATGTAGTAATGATGAAATTTATCAAAACACAGAAAAAATATCGGAAGTTGTGAGAAAAAAGAAGATTGGTATGTTTTGGACATTTACATCAAATGCAAGAAATTAGATCAACCAAAAAGATCTTCAAATATTTGTTCGTACTAAGTCAACAACAAGCTGGATCCATGAAGTAAAAAATAAATTAGAAAATAATAATATAAAAGCCGAAGAAACAACTGGCAGAGTTTGAGGGAAAAGTACTGAATATGGAAGGATTCTAAGGTAGGAGAGTGAGAAAATCTGGTCTGAAGTGATCAGATGGCGGCTTGCATACACACATGCTGTATTCACGCAAAAAGAGAGAAAGAGAAAGAGAGAGAGAGAGAGAGAGAGAGAGAGAGAGAAAATTACGCCAATAAAAGCAGCATGTGCACGAATGGTAGTGATCAAATCAGGAAGTTAAACCATCATGTAAGTAGTCTTCAGCTAACAATTAATGTTCTAATGAATGATATGAAAAAACTTAAATGTGAAAAGTGGGCCATTCCATGTCAAATGTCCTAGAATAAAAAATGCTTCCCACTTGACCATCTCAGATTCGGTTCAAAACTTGTTTTTGTATACATATGTATGTGTTGGGTCAATAAGCAAAATTTTGGCTCAATTGAGCTAGGGCCACCTTAGTGGACCCATACCAAGACACAAAGCGCATGGTGTGAAGAATTCAGATGACTTTATTTAACTTTGTGCCTCTTATGTGATATCTATCACTTTGAATTTTTGCATCCTAGTACATCTTTCGTTGCTGAATGCAGCTAAAGCATTCTAATTCTTTAGAAATCACTGTCAATTATGCTACTTGGTCTGAAAGTGCCTTGAAAAATCTGCCGTGGAAGATTCAGGCCCTACTTTAACACCCTTGACTATAAGTGAAAGGCAGCTAGAACCTTGCTTTTTTTTGCTGCTAGCCAACAACCAGGTACTCACTATACTACACCAGTATTAGCATTTATAAGTAAATAGTTCTGATTTTATTGCTGCTTGTCTCAAGTGTCAAATTGAAAATTGTTAATTTCTAGCACTTTTCAAGATCAGTTTTCTATATTACCGTCAACTCCAATCTTTTTATTGACACCACTGAAAAGAGCACATTTCTTGCTACAAGGGACTTGAAAAAGTGGAACGGTAATTTTCCATGTATGGCATTTCAAATAGATTAAAGAAGCCTTAGCTATTAAACTTACCACATGTGTTACCGTACTGGCAGCTGTTGTGCAGGAGAATGTCAAGGCACTTGTGATCTGATTTGTTAGTACAAATTATTTGCAGCATGATATTTTTGTTCCTCTGAAGTGCAGGTACAACTATTTCATAACACATGGCATGGGTTCCACAAATTACTGTAAATTGAGATGCAAATATTGCTGTTTTATGACACAGGACATGGATTCCAGAAACTTCTGGAAATTCAATATGCTGGTATGAATGTTATATAACAGATTCCAGAAACTTCTGGAAATTTGATAAGCAGGTATGATTGTTTTACAACAGGGCATGGGTTCTGGAAATTTCTGGATATCTGATATGGAGGTATGACTGTTTTATAAAACAAGGCATGGATTCCAGAAACGGATATGCAGGTACAACAGTTTTATAACAAGGCACTAGAAACTTTTGGAGTTTTCTGTAATGTTCTGGAATGTTCTCCAGTATTCTCATTTTATACATTCACACTGTATAAGATGTAATTTGATTTGGGTATCATTCATGTTTTTATGCAAATTGTCAATTATTGTATCAATTGTACTTATTACGTTTGAGTGTGTACCTTGCAGCTTGGTTGATTCCTTCAATCCATTATTGAATCACTGCTGAAGTCACAACTTCTTATGGCTTCAAACAATGGAAATATGGACCAAGAGCAGTGCACCATTGGACAAATCAACAAGTTTGTGTGTCATTTAACTAAGTTCACCAAGGACAAAAGGCCTCCTGAAGTCAATTAGTGACCTCTCTGAAGGACTGGAATTTCCTGATTCAACAAGTTGGATTTCAGCTTGATTGTGATGCCAAAATATGTTTACATCATAAACAACAAAGATCTGCATCCTATTGATGTTGCAACAGCCACCTTTTTGAAACAACTTACAACAGTTGATGTTAAACCTGGATAGAAGCTTTGCCCTGCTTGCAGAGTTGACATCAATGCAAAAAAGGCCAAGTCATTGCCATCATCAGATTCTGATGAAGATGATGCTACAGTTGCTTCGGACAGCTTGAACTCTAGCTTGACAGAAATTGGTGTGTCACCACTAAATTTTCAGCACATTTCAAACCACGATTCTAGTGGATATGCGAAGCAAAAGATAAGGCAAGTCACAATGGTGGTGGCTACCAAAATTGCTGAAATTGGTGGGCTTAAAGCAGATGATGTCATAGAACTGCAACCAGGTCAAAAATGCCATGATTGCTCTTCATACAAAGTGCTCATCAGTGAATTTAAAGCAAAGCTGGAGATGTCAGCTTCTGAGAAAATTCAGATTTCAACTTTGGCCCCTAGCAGTTGGAGCATTAAAAAAACAATGGAAGAATTCAACATGTCTGAGTGAATGGTGAAAACTGCCAGAAAGCTGAAGGAAAACAAAGGCATATTAGCAAAACCATCCAAAGTGAGGAAAGGCTTTGCAAGAAGATATTAAGGAAAGTGTAGCAAAATCCTATGACAGTGATGAAGTCAGCCGAATCTGCCCTGCAAAAAAAGACTTTGTTCCCATAAGGACAACAACTGGCTCAAAAGTTCATATGCAGAAATGTCTGATGCTTTTCCATATTTTGTGAGCTCCGGCCAAAGTCGTGCATCACAGTTGGTTCAGCAGGAACACACTCAGTTTGTGTTTGTACAGCTCATCAAAATGCCAAGTTGATGCTAGAAGCAACTCCAATTAAGGATGACTGCAAGAGATTGTCAGCCAAAACAGTTTGCAATATGGATTCAAAAGATTGCATGCTCCAGGGATGTGACCAATGCCATGGATTAGAAGTCTTGGAAAGGTTTGCAAAGCTGCATTTGAAGGGAACGACATTGATGAAGCAACTGAATATAAGGAATGGATACACACTGATCGAGATATCCTGGAGACAAAGCAGTCAACGTCTGAAGAATTTATCCAAAACATTGCGACCAAAATTGTGAATCTCTCACCCATCATTACATAGAAAAAACAACAAAGCAACTACCTACAACAAACCAAAGAAAATCTAGAATGTGGAAAGCTGGTTGCTCTGATGGATTTTGCAGAATATTATTCATTTATTGTGCATGATGCTGTACAAGGCTTCCATCAGGAAAATTGTCAGGCCACATTACATCCCTTTGTTATCTTTACAAGGCTTTGACTGGAGAGATCGAGTATCTTAGCTTTAGTATCAGTGCAAAATGGAAATTCTTCGTCACAAGCCATGGAAAGTCTCCGTGTGATGGTATTGGGGGCACAACAAAGCAATTAGCACCAAGAGCAAGTCTCCATCAGTCAACTTCAGATCAAATTCTAACACCAAATCATCTATTCAGATTTTGTGACGAAAAAGTTCACAAAATCAAATTCCTTATCAAAAAGGAAGAAACTGATCTGCAAGACCTTTGCAAGAAAGGAGATTTGAAAATGGTTCCACAGTTGCAGGGATCAGAGAAAACCACTGCTTCAGACCAATCGATGAAAAATAGTTACAAATTAGCAGAGTTTCCAACAACACAGTATCATTTATTGGAAGTGTTGATCAATCAGCATACTTCTTGCGTGTTCCAAGTGACAGCATCCAATCTGGGCAAAACATAGCCTGTATTTATGACAACAAATGGTGGGTTGGAAACATCCGTGCCACATCAGTGGAAGAATGAGATGCCTTCAGTTTCATGCATCCACATGACCCAACTAATCCATTCCATTGGCCCCTAAGGAAGGACACCTGCTGAATCCCGGAAGGACACCTGCTGAATCCCAGAGCAGCAGATAATTCGCATTTTGCCAGCTCCAAGTGCCAGTTCCATGGGTTGGAGATACACTTACCCATTAGAGGTGCTGAAGAGCATTGAAGAGAATGGAAGAGAATTTTAGAGTCATGAAAACGGTTTCATGAACTCTGGCAACAAATTTATGACGCTTGGTTCATTTTGTGAACTTATTGGTTTGTTATGTTCACAACAATGTTGTTTATTTGCTCATTTTTTATGCCGTGCATTAAAGCTATTCTGTCAAGCACCCAGGGTGCACAAAAGCTAAGGTATCTTTGAAGCTAGTTTAAAAACCTTGTATAGAAAGTTACCATTCTACATTTTAATGTTCCTTATAGCAAAAAATGAGCTCTTTCCAGTAGTGTCAGTTAAAAGGTGATCAGAGATCAAACACTGTAAATTTGCAATTTTCAATTTGACACTTGAGACAAGGGTCAATACAATCAGAACTTTATTCTCAAATGCTAATACTTGTGTAGTATTGTGAGCACCTGGTTGTTGGCTAGCAGCTCAGAAATCAAGGTTACAGCTGGTTTTCCCCCATAGTAAAATATGCTTAAAACACGACTTAAAACTTTCACGGTAAATTTTACAAGGCACTTTCAGACCAAGTAGCATAAGGGATAGTAATTTCTGAGCAATTTGAGTGCTGTAGCTGCATTCAGCACAAAAAGTTGTACTAATGTACAAAAATTCAAGGTGATAGATGTCACAACAGATGCACAAAGCTATACCAAAGTTGGCCAAATTATTCATCCCGTGCACTTTATGATTTGGTATGGGTCCACTAAGGTGACCCTAGCTCTGAAACCACTGAAAAAATGAACCAAAATTTTGCACAGTGACCTAACACATACATATGTACACACACATAAATTTTTGATATTGATGAAAGGAGAAAATATAAAAACGCAGTAAATGAAGCAGGCAAAAAGGAATACACACATCTCAAAAATGAGATCGACAGGAAGCGCAAAATGGCTAAGCAGGGATGGCTAGAGGACAAATGTAAGGATGTAGAGGCTTATCTCACTAGGGGTAAGATAGATACTGCCTACAGGAAAATTAAAGAGACACTTGGAGAAAAGAGAACCACTTTTATGAATATCAAGAGCTCAGATGGAAACCCAGTTCTAAGCAAAGAAGGGAAAGCAGAAAGGTGGAAGGAGTATATAGAGGGTCTATACAAGGGTGATGTACTTGAGGACAATATTATGGAAATGGAAGAGGATGTAGATGAAGATGAAATGGGAGATATGATACTGCATGAAGAGTTTGACAGAGCACTGAAAGACCTGAGTCTAAACAAGGCCCCGGGAGTAGACAACATTCCATTACAACTACTGACGGCCTTGGTAGAGCCAGTCCTGACAAAACTCTACCATCTGGTGAGCAAGATGTATGAAACAGGCGAAATACCCTCAGACTTTAAGAAGGATATAATAATTCCAATCCCAAAGAAAGCAGGTGTTGACAGATGTGAAAATTACCGAACTATCAGTTTAATAAGTCACAGCTGCAAAATACTTATGCGAATTCTTTACAGACGAATGGAAAAACTGGCAGAAGCCGACCTCGGGGAAGATCAGTTTGGATTCCGCAGAAATGTTGGAACACGTGAGGCAATACTGACCCTACGACTTACCTTAGAAGCTATATTAAGGAAAGGCAAACCTACATTTCTAGTATTTGTAGACTTAGAGAAAGCTTTTGACAACGTTGACTGGAATACTCTCTTCCAAATTCTGAAGGTGGCAGGGGTAAAAAACAGGGAGAGAAGGGCTATTTACAATTTGTACAGAAACCAGATGACAGTTACAAGAGTCAAGGGACACGAAAGGGAAGCAGTGGTTGGGAAGGGAGTGAGACATGGTTGTAGCCTCTCCCCGATGTTATTCAATCTGTAGATTGAGCAAGAAGTAAAGGAAACAAAAGAAAAATTCAGAGTAGGTATTAAAGTGCATGGAGAAGAAATAAAAATATTGAGGTTCGCCGATGACATTGTAATTTTGTCAGGGACTGCAAAGGACTTGGAAGAGCTGTTGAACGGAATGGACAGTGTCTTGAAAGGAGGATATAAGATGAACATCAACAAAAGCAAAATGAGGATAATGGAATGTAGTCGAATTAAGTCGGGTGAGGCTGAGGGAATTAAATTAGGAAATGAGACACTTAAAGTAGTAAAGGAGTTTTGCTATTTGGGGAGCAAAATAACTGATGATGGTCGAAGTAGAGAGTATATAAAATGTAGACTGGCAATGGCAAGGAAAGCATTTCTGAAGAAGAGAAATTTGTTAACATCGAGTATAGATGTAAGTGTCAGGAACTCGTTTCTGAAACTATTTGTATGGAAGTGAAACATGGACGATAAACAGTTTGGACACGAAGAGAATAGAAGCATTCGAAATGTGGTGCTACAGAAGAATGCTGAAGATTAGATGGGTAGACCATATAACTAATGAGGAGGTACTGAATAGAATTGGGGAGAAGAGGAGTTTGTGGCACAACTTGACAAGAAGAAGGGACTGGTTTGTAGGACATGTTCTGAGGCATCAAGGGATCACAATTTTAGCATTGGAGGGCAGCGTGGAAGGTAAAAATCATAGAGGGAGACCAAGAGATGAATATACTAAGCAGATTCAGAAGGATGTAGGTTGCAGTAAGTACTGGGAGATGATGAAGCTTGCACAGGATAGACTAGCATGGAGAGCTGCATCAAACCAGTCTCAGGACTGAAGACAACAACAACAACAACAACAACAACAACAACAACATGAATTTTTAACTGAATCTGAGATGGTTGAATGGGGAGGCCTAGGACCCAAGTGTGAGCTATCATGAAAACTGCATATACTTTCACATGATAGCCAAACTGTTCCAAATATGAACACAAAAAAATTACCATTTGGAAAGCGTTGTAAACCATTATCACAACAAAAATCACGTACCTTTATGGATGATAGTCAAACTCTTCCAAATAAGTGGACTGCAATTACTCTTGACACAAGTGTTAGTGATAAAGATGAAAGTGTTATGGCAACAAAGATTCTAAACAACGTAGCAGTGAAGCAAATGAAACAACAATGACACACAGTGACAAAAGAACCAAGAATCAGTTACAGAAAAGGTACAATGTTGTTTTCTCAACAGACAATCACGGTAGAAACCTGGCGAATACTGTACATGACAATAAAAAAGACTTCCAAGCAATGGGAATAGTAAAACTGGGTGCAAGTGTGGAAAATGTTACCAGCATCGACTGGCAGGCAAAAATGAAAGATGAAAATGAATAGGTCGTGTGCATAGTTGGTGCCAATGATGTCACAAGAAACGAGTCATAAAATTGCTTAGCAAGCCTAGAAAAGTTCCTCGAAGCAAACAAATCTTGAAATGCAATAGTTACAACGCTGCTACATCACAGGCATGACCTAACAGACAATTTGTGTGCCAAAAGGAGACACAAAAAATGAACATCGAAATCAAACATTTGTGTGCTTCATTTGGAAAATATAGAATAGTGGATATAGGTAAAATCAAATGCCTACATACCAAACATGGGACACATTTAATTTTCAGAGGCAAGAAACTTTTATGTAAGAAAATAAGCAACATTATCACAGAGAAAGTTGACTTACACAAAATTATCAATCACAAAGGTGATAGGGATGCTTTTTTAGAGTAAGATGTATCAACTTAATCCTTAAATACCAAAATGTTCAGTATGTAATGAATAAAAGAGAGCACTTGGACATATACCTACATGAATCAAAAACACATTTCTTCATAGCGAGTGAATTAGGTTGCAAGGACGAGGAATTTTGAACTGCAAAAGTATCGGTATAAAGATGGCCGCCCCACTTGTGACTTGCACCAGGGAAGAACAGCGTTCTGTTATTTGGTTTTTGCGTAGTGAAGGTGTGAAACCTATTGAAATTCATCGACGGAGATGAAGGTTCAGTACGGTGATGCATGTTTGTTACAGCAGCAAGTCTACAAATAGAGTAGGAAGTTTGCAAATGGTGTGACTTCAATGGAAGATGCTCCTCATCCAGGTCAGGCACAACGAGTTGTGACTCCACCGAACATATGGAATCAAAATTGGCTGATGAGCCTTAGGTGGCCCATATGGTAAAGAGAAGGTTCTCTTTAAGAGCAGCCTCAAACCCAAACTTGTAGCCAATTCCTACTCCATTGGCGAATTTCTAAACAAAATCAGCTGATGTACTTTATGTTCTATTTACTACTGTAATCTTTTTACTAGTACACCTAACATTTAAAAATAGTTTTGACATGTGATACAGCCATAAGGATCCCATCAATAGGGATCCAGAGAATAAAGAGTTCATCTAATCTATGAACTGCTGCAGCTAATACTTCACGGTTAGTAGTAAGAGAGAGAGAGAGAAGAGTAATAGTGTGAGTGATGTTCAGTAAGTAATGCAACACATTTCTTTTCTGCAATCAGATTGGTTTTATTTGGGATTTCATACACTTGCTAAGGCAGGGGAACCAGATCTGTCATTGACTATATAACAACAGATCACGAATTCAAGAAGGCTGTGAGGGGGACACGTGTATTCAGGGGATTCTTTGATGACACTGATCACTATTTAATCCGCAGTGAAATTGGTATTGTGAGGTCGAAAGTGCAGGAGGTAAGGTCCATATGTAGGAGGATAAAAGTGGAGAAACTTCAGGATAAGGAAATCAGGCACAAGTACATAACAGTGATCTCAGAAAGGTACCAGTTAGTTGAATGTAGTCAATTACAGTCATTGGAAAAGGAATGGACAAGGTACAGGGACACTGTACTAGAAGTGGATAAAGAATGTCTTGGAACAGTAGTGTGTAAAGGTAGGATGAAGCAAACAGCTTGGTGGAATGGCACAGTCAAGGCAGCCTGTAAAAGGAAATCGAAGGTGTATCAAAAATGGCTACCTACTAGAACTCAGGTAGACAGAGAAAGTTATGTTGAAGACAGAAACAAAGCCAAACAGATAATTGCAGCATCCAAGAAGAAATCTTGGGAAGACTTTGGAAACAGGTTGGAGACTTTGGGTCAAGCCGCTGGAAAACCATTCTGGAGTGTAATTAGCAGTCTTCAAAAGAGAGGTACGAAGGAAATGACAAGTATTTTGGACAGGTCAGGAAAACTGCTGGTGAATCCTGTTGATGCCTTGGGCAGATGGAGGGAATATTTTGAAGACTTGCTCAAGGTAGGTGAAAATACGATCAGTAATGTTTCAGATTTCGATGTACAATTGGATAGAAATGATGATGGAAATAGGATCACATTTGAGGAAGTGGAGAAAATGGTCAATAGATTACAGTGCAATAAAGTGGCTGGGGTGGATGAAGTTAAGTCGGAACTCATCAAATACAGTGGAATGTCAGGTCTTAAATGGCTACACAGGTTAATTGAAATGGCCTGGGAGTCAGGACAGGTTCCATCAGACTGGACAAAAGCAGTAATCACATCAATCTTTAAACATGGAAACAGAAAAGATTGTAACAACTACAGAGGTATCTTTAATCAGTGTTGTGGGTAAAATCTTCTCAGGTATTGTTGAAAGGAAAGTACGAGTATTAGTTGAGAACAAATTGGATGAAAATCAGTGTGGGTTTAGGCCTCTTAGAGGTTGTGAGGACCAGATCTTTAGCTTACGGCAAATAATAGAGAAGTGTTACGAGTGGAACAGGGAATTGTATCTATGCTTCATAGATCTAGAAAAGGAATATGGCCGGGTTACTAGGAGGAAGTTATTGTCTGTTCTACGAGATTATGGAAAAGGAGGCAAACTTTTGCAAGCAATTAAAGGTCTTTACATAGATAGTCAGGCAGCAGTTAGAGTTGACGGTAAATTGAGTTCATGGTTCAGAGTAGTTTCAGGGGTAAGACAAGACTGCAACCTGTCTCCACTGTTGTTCATATTATTTATGGATCATATGTTGAAAACAATGGCTGGGTGAGATTAAGATATGTGAACACAAAATAAGTAGTCTTGCATATGTGGATGACTTAGTTGTGATGGCAGATTCAATTGAAAGTTTGCAAAGTAATATTTCAGAGCTAGATCAGAAATGTAAAGACTATGGTATGAAGACTAGTATCTCCAAAACGAAAGTAATGTCAGTGGGCAAGAGATATAAACAGACTGAGTGCCAAATAGGAGGAACAAAGTTAGAACAGGTGGATGGTTTCAAGTACTTAGGATGCATATTCTCACAGGATGGCAACATAGTGAAAGAACTGGAAGCAAGGTGTAGCAAAGCTAATGCAGTGAGCACTCAGCTACGATCTACTCTCTTCTGCAAGAAGGAAGTCAGTACCAAGACTAAGTTATCTGTTCACCGTTCAATCTTTCGACCAACTTTGTTGTATGGGAGCGAAAGCTGGGTGGATTCAGGTTACCTTATCACTAAGGTTGAGGTTACGGAGATGAAAGTAGCTAAGATGATTGCAGGTACTAGTGGATGGGAACAATGGCATAAGGGTGTCCACAATGAGGAAATCAAAGAAAAACTGGGAATGAACTCTATAGATGTAGCAGTCAGGGTGAACAGGGGTCATGTTACACGCATAGGAGAAGCAAGGTTACCCAAGAGACTCATGGGTTCAGCAGTAGAGGGTAGGAGGAGTCGGGGTAGACCAAGGAGAAGGTACCTGGATTCGGTTAAGAATTATTTTGAAGCAATAAGCTTGACATCAGAAGAGGCACCAATGTTAGCACTGAATTGGGGATCATGGAGGAATTTTACAAGGGGGACTATGCTCTAGACTGAACGCTGAAAGGCATAATCAGTCTTAAATGATGATGATGATGATGATGATGATGATGATACACTTTTTTTATTCCTCACTCTTTTGGCTACAGAACCTTATTTGTCATCATAATCTCCATGCACTGTGATGACCTTACACCATTCTACTGAGAGGGCCTGTATGGCCACACGGTACCACTTTACTGGTTGACATCAGAGCCAACATCTTGCTGCATCAATAACCTCCTCCTCATCATCCACATACTGCTTCTCGTCGAGTGCATCCCTCATTGGGCCCAACAAATGGCAGTCGGAAAGTGCGAGATTCAGGCTGTATGGTCCAATGTAGTTTTGTGAGCTCCTCTCCAGTGTGCAGACTTGTGTGAAGCATTGCAATGTCATGGAGAAAGAGAAGATTGATTGCATATTTGTGGCTGCAAACACATTGAAGTCGTTTCTTCAATTTCCTGTGGGCAGCACAATATACTTCAGAGTTGATCGTTGCACCATGAGGGAGGACACCAATCAGAATAACCACTTCAGAGGTCCAGAAGACCATTGTCATTACTTTATCAATGGAGGGTATAGCTTTGAACATTTTCTTCAGAGGAGAGAGAGTGCGGGACCACCCCATGGATTGCCATTTTGTTTCTGGTTCGAAGCAATGAACCCGTGTTTTATTGAATGTGACTATGTTCGAAAAAAATACTGGCATGATCAGCCTCGTAACGCAAAAGTAATTCCTTATAGGCGGTCATTCGTTGCTCTTTATGGTCTTCTGTTATGCAGCAAGAAACCCAGGGGCCACACATCTGAGTACCTCAAATGGTGGATGAGTGTGTCAGCGCTACCAACAAAAATGTCAAGTTGAGCAGTGAGGTGTCTGATTCTGATGTATTGATGACATTGAATGAGAGAGTCTGCACATTCCAACATTGCACAAGTGACAGCTGGGTGCACCTAGCCAGCACGCGGAATATCAGACAGGTTTGTGCGACCTTGTTGTGATGATGACAGCCACCTTGCCCAGTGACTCACCATGTTTTTGTTCACTTCCAGGTTTTCTTTGAAATTCTGTAAGTGCCTAAGAATATCTGTGATGCTCTGGTTTTCCACCAAAATAAACTCAATGATAGCTTCCTGCTTCTAATGCATCCCTGTTAAGACACCAGTTTGAAGTCTATGTATAGTGCCACAATCTATCAGAACTTCACGAAACTATAGGGGCTGAAAAGTTAATATTCTATGAGGTCCCACAGCAGATTCCACATTTTTTCAACCAAGGAAAAAATTATGGCATTACTTATTGAATGCCCCTTGTACGAGGCCTGAACAATCAGTGTTACTCTTACCTTAATTCTGTTTTCATACAGATGATCCTTCTGTGTAGGCAATACAAGCATAGTAACTCAAGACGTGACAAATTGCTTCAAGTGATATGAAACTTCCTGGCAGATTAAAACTGTGTGCCCCACCGAGACTCGAACTCGGGACCTTTGCCTTTCGCGGGCAAGTGCTCTACCATCTGAGCTACCGAAGCACGACTCACGCCCGGTACTCACAGCCTTACTTCTGCCAGTATCTCGTCTCCTACCTTCCAAACTTTACAGAAGCTCACAGCGCACACTCCGCTGCAGAGTGAAAATCTCATTCTGGAAACCTCCCCCAGGCTGTGGCTAAGCCATGTCTCCGCAATATCCTTTCTTTCAGGAGTGCTAGTTCTGCAAGGTTCGCAGGAGAGCTTCTGTAAAGTTTGGAAGGTAGGAGACGAGATACTGGCAGAAGTAAGGCTGTGAGTACCGGGCGTGAGTCGTGCTTCGGTAGCTCAGATGGTAGAGCACTTGCCCGCGAAAGGCAAAGGTCCCGAGTTCGAGTCTCGGTCGGGCACACAGTTTTAATCTGCCAGGAAGTTTCATATCAGCGCACACTCCGCTGCAGAGTGACAATCTCATTCTGCTTCAAGTGAGTTTCTTGTAAGGCAAGGCAATAGCTTAATTTCCTTGAATAAGTTCCAGCCATTCACACTGTTACATTTTAGACTTTAGTGAAACAAGTCCTACTTTCCTATACGATTCTTTTTGGTGAAGTGTTCTGGAAACATAAGGGGTGGGGGAGGGAGGGTGTTATTAATTCATATGATCATATCAACTTTCATGACACGCTCATCCAACTTGGATAAAATTGTCCCTGGCTTGTTCTCTCCTGAAGTCTTGGGTTCCTGTTGTGAAAACTTGTGTTGGGAAGGAATAGCAATTATGCTACGTATGCCAAGTTATGTCTTTGAGACTACTTTCTGCAAATTGTTAGCCACTTCTAGACCTGGAGCCTCAGTCTGTGCGGAGGCCTTCCTTAAAAATGAGGCAAAAAATGCCAGGAAAGCCAGAGGTTGTAGAGCCTTGGAGTCTTTGTAGGGCATTCACATTATTACTTTTTGTTCTTGGACTTTCCTGTCCTTCACATACAAAGGGCCACTGCTACCTCAAAGTGGATGTTCACCTGAACAATTTATGTACATTTCTACAGATACTTTCATGCCCATCTTTCCCATAGCTAACACAAGTTGCCTTATCTTTATGTGCTACTGCAGTGCAGCCATACTTCTGACATTTATAACATTACATTGGATTTACATAAGGTCTTATATTTGGACAGGTGAAGTCAACTTGGGTAGATTCAGGAAGTAATGATGGCTCAAACATTACAATCAAAGTGGTAGTATTCTGTAATTTGCCTTTGACTAATTCATTATTTTTACCTCCGACTTTTTAACTCCCACTGATTCTGTAATTTGGCTGTGTCCATATCAATGGTATGTTTCCATCTTAACAACATCCTTATAGGTCACTGGCCTATATGTTTTGTCTGTAGTAGTGGGGGTCCCTGGCAGACTACAACAGTGCTGAATGGAGGGAGGGGGGTTGCCTTTGTGTAACCAGTTAATAGATTTCACAGCACCGACAATATTTTTTTCTCAAATCTCTATGGATACAGAAACAAGACACTTTTCCACATAAATTCTCTTCTCTCTGTCATTAAATAAACATTCTGACATTCTTGTACTGTGTTGCATTCATTGCAGTTTTAGATAACACATCCTTTGAAGAACTAACTTGTCAAGCCCTCTTTATTGTACAGTGTTAGTATTCCCTGACAGCCCATTCAAGCTGTTGGGAGGTAGTGAGAGGGGAGCTGCGGGGGGAAGGTGCTTGAGATTGCCATACATCCTATTGGGATTCAATTACACCTTTTAACATAGATTTGGCCCAGCTTCACAATCCAGGCAGTCAAGACAAGATTCCCATTGTCCAAGACATAATATTCCACTATCAAGCCTCGTGGTGGCTGCTGAAGCATGCCGAGAGCTTACAATGTAAAAAGGACTGGTGGCATTTACCAGTCTCACTCTAGAAATGCTGGGTTAGCCAAACCATTACACCAACAAAAGCTCAAGTTTTTGAAGGTACTTGTAATTTTTAATGATCCAGGGCTTGTCAAATGTCACAGTCATGGTATTTTTTGGGCTCTCCTCCCACCCCCCACCCCACATACATACGTTTTCCATAGGTTGCTCTGCCTCTGCAAATGATTTTTGTGCATCAAAATGTTTACAGTAGTACACAATATTCAAAATATAAGGTCATACCTTGAAAGATATAAAACAGACATAGTTAATTCTTGCAACATAGGAAGTTCAATGGCAACGATGAGAGTCACTTTTTCTTTCCTCTCACCATTTCCATTTTCATAATGTTGCATATGCCTGAAGGACTTCTTCCTACTCCAATTTCTGCTTTCATATTTATTTATTTTTTATTTATTTATTTATTAGATCTTTACATATTACACCATCTTTGCTAAAATTAAGGGTGTTGCACAGTTCTACTACAGGTGATTATTCTTCTAATAATTACTTTTTAAGAAAAGCAATAGATTGTTGGACTTAGCTGTTAAAGTTAATAAGAAATCTACTTAAAGAATCAATTTGTGAATTTTGGAAGTTTCACATCTTTATTTATATCCAAAACTACCTTCTCCAGCACTTGACAGGTAATTTTACAATTCATAACATCTGTAGTAAGAGTGCTCTGAAAATGTAATTCTCTTGTTCTTTCTTCTGGTTGTATTTTAATATCCACCAGACGTCTATGTTCACCTGTGGACGTTTTTCCTATTTCGTTTAGTAAGACACCTGGAGTCACCACAAGCAGATAGCAAAATGTATGTCAACAAACACATGCATACCTGAGAAAGAATTGAATGAGCAAACCTTAGGCATGCCATTCTGAGAACCCTGCAGCAGTCACATGTGAGAATTATAAGGTCTCAGAAAATTTACAGGTCAGCTGATGATTCCTATGTTTCTAAGCATTATCATAAGTGCTACCCAAAATTTTCACGAAATTCTTGGTAAAATTATGTCATCCATTTTAGAATGTGAGTTCTCTGAATTTTGGAACACAATGTCTTTTTATGGTGTCTTTCACATTTGTAGGCCCCTCTTTCCCCCTCTCCTCCCCCCCCCCCCCCCCCCCCCCCCTCTCTCTCTCTCTCTCTCTCTCTCGCATTAATCCAATTTGGTATAGATCCCAGACTAATGAACAATACTTAGTACTTTCAAACAATGGAAAATCCAGGATGGACTGTAACAGTATTATGAGAAGAAAAGTAGCTACTGACCATACAGTGGAGATGCTGAGTCACAGATAGGTACAACAAAAAGACTCTCCCAATTAAAGCTTTCAGCCATTGGCCTTCATCAACAACACACACACACACACACACACACACACACACACACACACACACACACACACACACAAACAAACACACGACTGCAGTCTCGGGCAACTGAAACCACACTGCAAGCAGCATCACCAGTGCATGGCATGGTGGGGTAGGAGGTAGTCGCCACTCTTCTCTTGCTCTTGCACTGGTACTGCTGCTAACAGTGTGGTTTCAGTTGCCTGAGACCGCAGATACGTGTGTGTGTGTGGGGGGGGGGGGGGGGGGGTATTGTTGACGAAGGCCAATGGCTGAAAGTTTTAGTTGTGAGAGTCTTTTGTTGTGCCTATCTGAATCTCCACTACATGGTGAGTAGCTACTTTCCTTCTCATAATATTGATATTTGGGACTTTGTCAGACAAAGAATGTGCTTTCTTTATTAGTCAGTTACGCTTCTAAAACTTTCTTGTGACAAGTCTCCACCTGGTATCCGCCTTTACCACAACTAAGCTTATGAAGCTTTAAGCAGCACTTTTAGGAAATTACTGGTTATTTGGCAAATAAATATTAAATACAGACATTAGTGTATAACACAATTCAGTGAATGCCGCAGCTTGTGTAATGAATGCATGCACAATGTTATTTGACATTCTTGCACAGTCAGCAGTGACCACAATTTACCAAAACACCTGCCACTTGCTTTATGCATTGCATCCAGTACTATGGTCAAGACAGTGCTTCACTGCTCTAAATATATAGACTATAGTTCCCTCCTCACTCCTGTTTGTCTCTATGGCTTATTCCCAGGAATCACCATTACTGTTCTGATCCCGTTCTGACTAACAGATAGAATGATTCACAAGGATGTGAGCAAAAAATATATTCCATAAAACAAAAATATTTTTCATTAGTGAGAGAGAGTTTAGTTCTACGTATCTTTCCTGGTGCCCCTTTTACATGGTAATAAGCTGTAACCTTTTTAAATATATATTGGTTCATTACCTACTACTGGTAGTTCCTAGACTAAGATCAGTTTTAGCAGGAATTTAATATAAAATGTAAAAAGTACTTTTAAGAGGATTAAGTATTCTGAAACTGATCTAAAAATGACATTTTCCAATTATTATCTCTAAGTAATATATGACCCTTCCTGAACATTTTGATGTATCATTGGTCAAATAATTCCAGCTGGAAGTAAACTTTTTATCAATTCATAGTTAATAGCCAAACAAAATAAAAATCAGTTGTTCTGACTTACCTAACTATCTCTATCTCTGGAAGTATTCAATCTATGTGACTGTAGTTTTCAGCTATTTATTGTTTGATTTTATGCTCATGTTAATAGATCAAATGCATTGTGTAAGCAGAACTGGTGGAATTCCAAATGCATCTACTGCTTTGTAAGTGTTGAATTGTAAACATAATAAACTATAAATGAAGACTTACACACACACACACAGAGAGAGAGAGAGAGAGAGAGAGAGAGAGAGAGAACATTAATTACTCCCACATCATTGTGGAATGGCAATATGATACAATCCATATAATACATAAGAAATGAAATGAGCACTGATGACATCCCCATACATGATCTTTGTACACCGGATGCTGATTCACAGTGCCGTAAAGCTCAGGCAGCAGGTACAAATGAATAATTTAGGCACAAAACATCATGCCACCTGCAGTGATGGAAATTATTAAACAAGTGTATTGATAATTAGATCAACCTGACCTATTTCCATATGTATTCATTGTTGAAAGCAAAATCTGAATGAGTCTTTCGATAATGTCATTTTGACACGCATTCCAAAACATGTGTTTGTAGGAAAGAAAACTCTATATCTGGATGTTTGTGCTGCTGTGATAATGTTTAATGATGGTAACAAGGGATGAATTAGGGTACTAGAGCAACTTGAAAGCACTACAGGAGGTAACAAGCAGAAGAAACGAAGCAAGAGGCAGGAATAAGAGGAAGCGTACAGACTTGCAGAATGGTGTCAAGACCAGGATACAGACAATGCTGACATGGTCCTGGCTGTTTCCAAGAGCTGCCATCCCTCCATATATGAGTTGACATCATTTGCAACTTTGAACCTGATTTTCTGAAAATGAATTCTTTAAAAATATTTGAATCATTATCTCATGAACTATTACTTAATTTCACACTTTGTTAACTCTTGATATACTGCAGCTTCTAAACCACCAAACTACAATCTACCTCATGTGGTTTTTTCTCTTAGAGATGGAAAAAGTGGAGTTTTTAAAAGAAAAAATCGGAACATAATTGTAAAAATTTGTAACTAATTAATTATTTGTCTCTCTATGTTCTGCACCCAGTTCAGTAAACACAAAAGGAGTTATACAATACTTCCTAAGAGTTTCACATCTCTGTCTATCTGCATATTTGAAAGAATTGGTCATTAATAGTGTAGTTTTAAGTCTGTGAGTATAGCGTGTACATACTTCCCTGAAGTTCGATGGGTTTCCTTTTCTCAGTTCTTTGATCAATTCCTCATTAAGTTATTTGTATCTCTGACACTTTCACTTCTACGCAGTGACTGAAAACAGGAGTTGTGCTGCAATATCTTATAGTGAAGTAACTTCAGAAGACACAATTTATTATTTTAGTCTTCATTTTATCACCTTCCGTTTTGGTACCATCTTCAAGACCACATTTACCCTGCTAGTAGCACTGGTGTCAGCATGACCCCTCAGAATCAACTGCATCCAATGATATTTCATTCATTTTTGTATTTATAAAAGATTAAAATTTATTCATGGTTTCTTCAATGAATACCACTGAGGTCAATATGACCCCAGTTTAAATTGTTTGTTTGTTTCTCAAATGCATCCTTTATTAATATGGAATGGCAGTTGTTACATTGAACAGCTGTAACATAAGCTTTTATTTTATTTCGTTAAGGTACTGCCAATTTATCCCATGTAAACTAATTTTCAACTTTATGACCCCAGTGGTACTCAATAAAACAAAGAGTTGTGATAGTAGGAGAGCTTAACTGTAGGTTCCCTACAACAGCCTCGATAAGTCAGGTTGAAGGATGGTAAGGGCATACCATCTTCAAAATGACTACGCCTAGTCAAGTATTCCAGATGTCGTGAATCACAATAGAGCAGCAATTAGCAGTCTAACCACACTTTATTTCATAGTCACAGAACATACAATACAACATGCCAAAGATACACTGTCCTAAGAGTAAACAAACAGTCTCTCACTTGCCCGAAGTACATCACTCTGTGACATCCTCCCCACCCTGGTCGACCTCCAAAGGTACGGCCAGCTGCACAGGACGACAAATGATGTGACCTTCTGGTGTCCGGAGTATTATCGTCCTTACCCTGCCGTCTCTTCCTGGTAGTACCTTTTCTATCCTGGCCTTCTTCCACATATGTCGCAGACGAAGGTCCTCTTGGATCAGCACAATGTCGCCAGGGCGAAAGGGGATGATTCGTCCCGATGGGCGTTTAACTTCATGGTAGTTCTGGAGTTCCAATAGGTATTCTTTAATCTAACGGTTCCAAAAACTGTCAAGGAGTTGCTGTCTCAGTCGGAATTCCTTGGTTAAATTTGTGTTCGCTGAAGGCTCTGGTCCCGTCAGAATAGTTGTAAGTTTTTCTCCCGTCAGAAAATGGGAAGGTGTGAGTGCATCACAATCATCTCCTGGTGTGATGGGCCTGGATTTCACCATGGCTTCAATACTGATCAAGGTGGTGTTCAGTTGGGAAAGAATGGTGGGCATTATAAAGCGTTGCCTACGGAAGGTATTGGGACTCACCAGGCTCACTGAGGAACAACTGAACACCACCTTGATCAGCATTGAAGCCGCGGTGAACTCCAGGCCCATCACAATCATCTCCTGGTGTGATGGGCCTGGAGTTCACCACGGCTTCAATACTGACCAAGGTGGTGTTCAGTTGTTCCTCAGTGAGCTTTGCGAGTCCCAATACCTTCCGTAGGCAACGCTTTATAGTGCCCACCATTCTTTCCCACCATCCTCCCCACCAAGCTGCCAGGCAGACAATGAATTTTCAAGTAATACCGTGGTGGGCGAGGAACTGGTAAGTTTTTGTGGTGATTAATGCCTTCCAAAGTTGGGCTAGTTCCATATTCGTGGCGTGGAATGTTTTCACGTTATCAGTATGTATCGTGTGGGGTAGTCCGCGTCTTCTGGAGAATCGCTGAAGTGCCATAAGAAACTTGTCCGTTGACAAGTCCGTACAGAGTTTGAGGTGTACAGCTCGTGTGGTAGCAAATGTGAAAAGAGTGATATATGACTTCTGCTTTTCCTTCCCCACTTTGCTGAATAGTGAGCCAGCAAAATCTGTTGTGCGGCAAAAGTAACACAATAGTCTGGTCCCAACTACTGCCACTAAAAGTTCGAGTCGAGGCAATGTCGCTTTCTTAATAGGAGCAAGTCTGTTCTTGCTACAGGTTAAATGGGGTATGTCATCATCATCTAAGACAGTATGAATGTACAAAGCTGCTCCATATGCCTTTTCCGAGGCGTCACAGAATACGTGCAGCCAAGAGTCTCTTCCATGAGCTGTAGCTATCCATTTAGGGACACGTATATGTGACAACGAAGATAAGCTAGATATCCATGTGCGCCATCGTGCCCCTAAGTCCCAGGGCATAAGTTTATCCCATACAATTCCCTGACACCATGTGTCCTGGAATAACAATTTTCCAACAAAGAAAAACAGTCCGAGTGGGTCATAGAATTTAGCCGTACATTGTAAAAGGAGTCGTTTGGTGGCTGGCTCTTCTGACGACCTTCTGATGATTTTGCTAGGATCGATACACAAGTAGTCACCTGCAGTGTTCCAGTCTATGCCTAAAACTTGAGTCTGGGTGTGAAGTTCTCGCCCTTCTGCTCTCCAGATAGTTTTGAGTTGTTCACAGGTGGTAGCCCATTTTGATAAGGGGAGACTGAACAATTTCATTAGGGTTACAAGTTCATAGTATATAGTTATCACCAAATTATCACCTTCTACTGAGATCACAAAGTCGTCCATGTATGCAGTCTTGTTTATAAGTGGCGCTACGGGGGAAAATAGTGTCATACACTTGTCGGCATGTTCTCTTAGTGTTGCAGAAAGTAAAAATGGGCCGCAGGTCAGGCCGAATGGGAGTCTGTTGAAACGATATTCAGTTAGTTCATCCGTCATTTGAAGATTTCCTGTTTGATCTTGGCTAATTCTGAACCAGAAGAATCTGGTCAAGTCTTTGTCCTTTTCGTTCAAGATAAATTGAAGGAAAGCTTGTGTGATGTCGGTGACGATACATCTACATCTACATTTACATTTATACCCCGCAAGCCACCCAACGGTGTGTGGCAGAGGGCACTTTACGTGCCACTGTCATTATCTCCCTTTCCTGTTCCAGTCGCGTATGGTTTGCAGGAAGAACGACTGCCGGAAAGCCTCCATGCGCGCTCGAATCTCTCTAATTTTACATTCGTGATCTCCTCGAGAGGTATAAGTAGGGGGAAGCAATATATTCGATACCTCATCCAGAAACGCACCCTCTCGAAACCTGGACAGCAAGCTATACCGCGATGCAGAGTGCCTTTCTTGCAGAGTCTGCCACTTGAATTTGCTAAACATCTCCGTAACGCTATCACGCTTACCAAATAATCCTGTGACGAAACGCGCCGCTCTTCTTTGGATCTTCTCTATCTCCTCCGTCAACCCAACCTGGTACGGATCCCACACTGATGAGCAATACTCAAGTATAGGTCGAACAAGTGTTTTGTAAGCCACCTCCTTTGTTGATAGGCTACATTTTCTAAGGACTCTCTCAATGAATCTCAACCTGGTATCCGCCTTACCAACAATTAATTTTATGTGATCATTCCACTTCAAATCGTTCCGTACGCACACTCCCAGATATTTTACAGAAGTAACTGCTACCAGTGTTTGTCCCGCTATCATATAATCATACAATAAAGGATCCTTCTTTCTATGTATTCGCAATACATTACATTTGTCTATGTTAAGGGTCAGTTGCCACTCCCTGCACCAAGTGCCTATCCGATGCAGATCTTCCTGCATTTCGCTTCCGACACTATCTACTAGGTCATTTAAATATATTGTGAAAAGCAGTGGTACCATAACACTCCCCTGTGGCACGCCAGATAGCCATAGAATATAGTCTGAAACGCAGAAAAATTTCCAGAATCTCTGGTAATAGGTTCGGTCCTATTCTAATACCTCATTCAGAGAAGGAGCATTGTTTTCGTGAGATGAAGCGTTAAAGACTATTCTCCACTTAGTGGTTCCGTATTTGTCCTTCCTCATTGCATGATGAGGGAGATAAAATAGCTCCTTTCCTGAGAGTGGGGTGGGAGCGACCTCTACCTGCCCCTTCGTAATGTAGTCTAGCATAAGATCGAAATACATTTGCTTAAAGGTCTTTTGACGTTGAAATCTTTCCCCAAGGTGCTTGAATCATTTTTCCGTGATTGGTCTGTTACTCGAAAGCAATGTATGTTGTCTTTTGAGAAGTGTAACCACTGCTCGATGATCCTTTATAGAGAAAGATGCTCTAAACTCTTGAAGAAGTCTCGTATCCTTGTTGTTCCCAGGTAGATCCCAATCGGCAGTAATCTCTATAGTTTCCAAGTCCTAAGAGCGTCTGAAATCATTGTCCGAGAGCAGAGGAGATAGGTCAGTCTGAGCAAAATTTACCATGGTTGCATGCACACAGGCTTGTGACTTGTTACCACTAAGTATCCAGCCAAACAGAGAAGGAACTAACATTAAGGTTTCAGAGATGCGTATGGGCGAATTGTGCTTCACTATCTTCCAATAAAAATCGTCTCCTACAAGAATCTCCACGGGAAGATCTTCTGTTGAATCGGTTTTCGGATCTGCTAGCGTAATCTTATGGGCATCTGGTAAACTCTTTATATGTTGTGGAACCGAAGGCTGGTGAGAAATAACGTGAGTACTTTCGAAGGCAGTAGGTGGCACTGAAGAATTCTGCCAAAGCCCCTTCATATTAAACTGAACAAGCCTGCGGTGGCGTGGGCGTGTAGGGTTTGATTCAAAGGAACAAATAGTTAATTCTTGTCGGTCTACCATTTGCAGTTTAAAATCATCAATCAGCGATTTTGCTATGAAGCTGGACAGACTACCTGCGTCCAGTAGACATAGCGTTGTCGTGCTCAATCCTGTAGGTCCTGAGACGCATACTTGAGCTGTCTGAAGGTACGTGTATCCGTGGGGAGTGACCAATACCTTTCCCACGGAAGTAACGTCTGTCTCACCCGCAGGACTCCTAATATCCTTTCGTTCCTCACACATGGACTTACAATGCAGTCTTTTACAGTTAACACACCGAGCCTTTTCTTTCTTTTCGCAATTTGACACTTTGTGGCCACGTTGAAGACAAAGAAAGCATCTATTTGCTAGTTTCAATTTATCTATTCGATCATTAATGCATACGATCTTCTTACAGTTTTGCACCCAATGACCGCAAGATACGCAGAATGGTTCCTTTACGTTGATATCCTTCGGAGTCAATCTTTTAGATTTCGCGGGTACGTGAAGTGAGGACGCTTGGGAAGGTTAGTAGAAGTGCTGGAAAATTCACCGTGTACCTTCTGCATGGTAAGCGCCCCGTCGACTTCCTCGTTCAGAAACTCCATCATTTGCTAAGTGTCCCCTTCGGATATTCCCGTACGCTTGGCGTGAATTATCCAGCGGCAGCATATGTCATCCGGAAAAGCGCGTAAAATTTTCGGCGGTGGACTTGGCCATATCCGTTCACATCTTCCCCAAGTGCCCGGAGAGCTTGAATACATCGCTGGCATTCAATGAATATTGAATTAAGTTCCTGTGGGGTGGACAGCTGAATTGGTTTTATGGCTTTGAGATAATCTAAGTGGGCTTGAATTATACGATCCTTGTTGCCATAACACGCTTGGAGAATCCTCTTCGTTTCTGCGTACGTCTTGGCCGTCACGGCAATACCGTCCACTAAATGCTTTGGTTCTCCCGAGAGATAGCTGCGACGAAAGATATGTTTATTAATTGTAGTTACCGTCAGATCGTTGTCAACCGAGTGCTCAAACTGCTCCCAGAATCGTGGCCATGTCTCGATATCGCCTGAAAAAGGCTCAAACTTGATAGGCGGAAGTTTTACTGAAGCTGTGGGAACACTCATTGTTACAGATTGTACCGGCGGATTGTCGGGAATATTTATGTCTGCTACCGATTTCGCAAGCTGTTTCTCTATTTCGTGAGACAATCGAGAAATTGTGAGTTTCACAGTGTCTATATAATCTTCGCATTTAAGATCATCATCTTCGTATTTGTCATCGTCTAACAATTCATGAATATCCTCATCTAATTTAACGAGGCGATTCAAAACGCTTCCCAATCTGTCATTGTAATATTTATAATCCGCAATTTCCAATGTATCTGACAACCTTGCAGCTTTCGCTATGAATCGCATAATGTTTGCTCTCTCTCTCTCATACATTTTCTCTTTAGAGAGTGTAATTGTGCTTCTGGTTTGTGGTCTGGCATGTCCATTCCGTCCGATTACTCCAAAGTTTAAAGTAGTGTCAGCTAGCAATCAGCTAGTCCTAGTAAGGCATTAGTGACGTGCGTCCAAAATTCGTGTTTCACAACGGCAATCGTGGAAATTGTCTCCCGGGTTTCGGCATCAAATTCTTGTTGTGAATCACAGTAGAGTAGCGATTAGCAGTCTAACCATACTTTATTTCATATTCACAGAACATACAATACAACATGTCAAAGATACACTGTCCTAAGAGTAAACAAACAGTCTCTCACTTGCCCGAAGTACATCACTCTGTGACACCAGAATACAAATTAGCCTCCAATGACAACATTATCTTAAGTACTTAATACTAACATACTTCCGAAACCTTTATACGTAAGCTGTAAACCACCCACGACATTTTTCAGCAGAAGATGATCCATTCACTTAATGTGATTCTTAATCAATTTTATGAAGTTCAAATAATAAAGTGCTTTCATTGCTGATTTGCTGCATGTGTCAGCATTCCTCATGGCACCAATGGCTGAAAGCAACATCAAATGACTGGCATCCTCTTCATTGATATAGCATCAGTAGTTCTTTCTTACCACTGATTTTAGAACTGCCCAAAAGACAGTACTTCAGTTGACATAGACTGCATAATTCGTTAGTTAGTTAGTTAGTTACATGTTCTACAGGTCATTTGAACACTTATTTTATTGAAAAGATGTGGAACGAGTCTTTATAGGAGAGATGTATACATGTTTTGTGTTAATATTAATGAACACCCTACATTTTAGTCATACTCATGCAACTACACTTCAAAACTTTCTCTTTTATTTTCTTTTACAGACTACCAGTTTTTAAATAGAAATTCATCCATGGAGTAGGAGTTGTCCAGGAGAAGTGATTTTAGATTAGATTTAAAATTTACTTTGCTACCTGTCAGACATTTTATGTCATTGGGCGAATGAGACACTGGGAGCTTCAGCAACGAGTAATAGAACTCCTTTTTTCTACTAGTGTTGTACGCGTGAACATGACTATTCTCCTCAAATTGACGGACTCTTTATGATGAATTTCATTAGCAAACATAATGTATTGTGACAGTGCAATTAAAATTCCAAACTCCCTGAGGAAGTACCTATATTATAACCATGGGTGAACATGGCATATTCTTATTGCTCACTTTTATGCAGTCAATACTTTCTCAGTTATGAGTTACTCCAGAATATTATTTCATAATATGTTAGGAGGTTAATCAATTTTTTTCCAAGACTAGTACTTATACAAAGAGAAAAGGTAGCTGAACTTCATTGTTTGAGAAGCTCAGTACAGTGGAACCTCGCTTAGTGAGCATAGTTCATTCCAGAATCTTACTTGTAGAGCAAAACACTCGTTAAATGAAACAATTTATCCCATATAAAATAATGTAAAATACAATAATTCATTCCATGCAGAAATAGTACTAGAAGTTTTACCTTATTCATGCCATTTATTCAAAGGAAATTATACATGCAATATTATGTACTTTATTATTCACAATAGATAATTAATTTTTTTACTAGGAAGCTATCTATAGTCATTTGTTTCTGCCAATGCTTCAACACATGGCAAAAATTCGGCACTGCATTATCGTCAAATTTGTAGCACACATAGTCACTGCTTTATTGGGTCATGATTTTCAATGTACGATGCAATCAATTCCCATGCTTTCAGCATTTCTCTTACTGTGCCAGAGGATTGCTGCTTTGTTGTTATGGCCTACTACTAATACTACTACTACTATTACTACTACTACAAAGAACTCATCTCCACAACTTTCCACTGTGAATCACACTGCACCTCCATAAGCTCTATGCTGGTCACTTCTTGGCTGTGATCTTCCACAAGCTCATTTATATCACTTTTATCCACTTCTAGCCAATTGCTCTCAGCCGAAGACACAATTTCCCATGCTCTTGGCCAAAGACACTATCTCATTGACTGCAGGCTCCACAGGTACTAACTCAAATGCCTCAGAGTGGCATTCAAAAACGCACTCTGGCCAAAGCTTCTTCCAAACAGAAGTGAGGGTTGTCTTGGTAATCCCTTCCCATGCCTTTACTATCATCTTGATGCACGCAATGATGTTGAAGTGATATTTCCAAAACTCTCTGAAAGTGGGATCGGTTGCTTCAGTCAACTCAAGCAATGCTCAATGAGTGCTATAGTGCAGAGCTTCTTAAAGTTAGAAATAATCTGCCGGCCCATAGGCTGGATTAACGGAGTGGTGTTGGGAGGCGTGAATTGGATCTTGATGAATCGAAATTCTTCAAGGAGGTGGTCTTGTAGGCTTGGAGAATGGGCAGGAGTATTGTCCACAACACGTAAGACATTGAGCGGCAGATTCATCTCAAGCAAATATTTTTTCACAGAAGGACCAAACACTTCATTGATCCAACCACAAAAAAGATCACGTATCACTCAAGCCTTGTTGTTGGACCTCCACATCATGTTTAACCTGCTCTTCTGGACTGAACATTTCTTGAAGGCTTGTGGAGTTTCTGAATGGTAAATAAGCACTGGTTTAATTTTCAGCTCACTGCTTGCATTGGTACAGAATAGCAGTGTGAGACAGTCTTTCATTGGCCTGTGACCGGGCAATGCATTCTCATCCACTGTTATAAAGATACACATCGGTATCTTTTTCCAGACTAGGCCCATCTTGTCACAATTAGAAACCTGTTGTGGTGGATAACCCTCCGAATCTACGAGCATCTTGGAGATGACGATGAAGTTCTCTGCTGTCTTTGTGTCAGAGCTGGCCACTTCGCTGTGCCTCACAATGCTGTGGATGACAGTCTCTTAAACTTCTTGAACCATCCATGGCTTCCCTTAAACACTTCTTCGGCCACTTATGATCCTGGCGTCATCTTAACAAGGTCAGCGAAAATCATTCTACTCTTCTCACAAATGATGTTCTTGTTAATAGTGTCAACTTGCAATTGCTTTAAATTTATCCATATACGGAACAACCTTTTGACATTGTACAGAATACGAAACCGTTGTTTAGATACTCCTATCGTTCCCTTTGAAGCATATATCTTCTTAATCTTATCCTTGTTCATGAGGAGAGTGCAAATAGTTGATGTAGACCAAGTTCATATGCGTGCTAAATCAGCAATGCTCACACCATGTTAGCATTTTTCAAAGATTTTATATTTCATTTCCAAGGTCAGTTTGCTTCTCTTATGGTCGCCATTTAGTGGCTTTATCTTCAATGACATTTTTACGAGGGTTATTGAAATCTGCACACAAAGAAACACTGCATGAACACAAGTTTAGAAAAATGTGTGATCACAATCTGCACTAAGACGGTAGCAGAAAGAGTGCTAAACCCATACTGCAGTACATATTAAAGACATTGTTCATATGCCACTGCTGACAATGAAAGGTGTTCATATAGTTGAACGTCTCCCCATATACGCGGGAACAGCTGGTGACGTCACAATAATTGTCATAAATTATAATGCGAAACATTGCTAAATTAAGTGACTAATATTTTTTTTTTTTTTTACAATCTGTTTTGCTTGTTATGCGAATTACATGTTATGGGAGGTGATCATTAAGGGGGGGTGTAATGGATTTTGGTCCAAAAAATCGATTTTTTTTTTTATATATTATTTTCTTCACCTACGCAGTTTAATCTATGTTGTGTGTGAATTTTGTCGTGACAGCAGTTTTAGAAATGCCTTTAAATTGTTAAACTGATTAACCCTGCACTGGCGGCCACTCCCACCTTTTCCGAAATTTGGGAAACTGCTTGCTTCAGCAGAATTTTTGTCAGTGTGAAGGCTATTTTCTTTTGATATCTTTGGCTAACATCTATATCTTTGCCTGAAAACTTTCTTGCATGTGGTTTATTTACATTTAGTCAATACTAACACGTGCTAGTAGGTGGATGGTTGAATTCACAAACCTGTACATGGAAGTCAAGATTTAAGCATAACGAGTGGTGGAAAACCTATGCTTAGGAAACAGAGGTTTCATGGAAATCGGTTTACCAACAAAAAAGAGGAAGCAGCTCGAAATGAAGAACATAAGCTCTCAGCTTCAGCATCGAAACTTGGGATAGGAGAATTGTACAGGTGCGAGAATGATGTTGACATGGATTCCACTGAATTCAGACTTATTGATATAGAGCTTCTCTGTCAGGCTATAAAGTTTTCATGTTCATGTGTTAGCTGTAAAAATACAGAATGCATTACTGTTACTGAAGAAAGAAGAGTGGGAATAGCTTTTGATTTTATATTTATTTGTAATTCGTGTGGCTATGAATTTTCATTTTCCTCCTCCAAAAAAACTGACACTGGTACCTATGAAAGCAATTTTAGGTTAGCACATGCTTTGAGATGTCTTGGACAGGGCAGGGAAGGAGGTAATTTATTGTGTGGTTTTCTGAACATGCCTCCACCTTGTGAAAGGTTTGGAAAAATTACATAAAGAAATGTGTTTGAAAAAATAAATAAACGTCTGATGCTGTATGTGATACTGCCAAATTTCTATGATGAAAGCAGTGGAGGAATTGGTGGAAATAAACCAAAAAGAAATAGATCCTGGGATAGATATTCATGACAGTGAATCTCCTAAAAATGTTACTGACTTGTTTGTGTCTGTAGATGGAACATAGATGGAGTTGTGTCTGTAGATGGAACATAGATGGAGTTGCATCTGTTATTGGTATTGACTCAGGTTAAGGTTTAGATGCAGAAATTATGTCTAAAAACTGCCACCAGTGTGCAACAAGGAAAATGTCCAACAATGAAGACAGTGAGAAACTGTGGCAAGAAAAGCATGCAACAGCATGCTCTAAAAATTATAGTGGCTCAAGTGGGAGCATGGAGGCTGCTGCAATTGTGAGGATGTTCTCCAGATCTGAGGACCAGTATGGTGTTAGATATACTAAATGCCTTTGTGAGGGAGACTCCTCTTCGGTAAAAGCTGTAACAGATAAAAATCCGTACAATACAACAATATAAAAGTTGGAATGTGTTGGCCCCATCGAAAGGAGGTTGGATGGTACCCTTCGTCGCTTGCTGAAAGAGAAGAAAGGTGAAGTGCTTGAGGATGGAAAACCACTAGGAGGAAAAGGCAGGCTTACTCTGAAAGAAATTGATTCTCTTCCGTTATTTTATGGGAAAAAAGCGCAATTTAGAGGCAATGAGGCATGCGGTGTGGGCAATTTTTTTCCCACAAACTATCCACCGACCCAACACCAATGCACAATCTGTGTCCAAAAGATGATTGGTGTTGAGATTGACGACAGAAACGAGATCGACGACAGAAACGAGATCGACGACAGAAACGAGATCGACGACAGAAACGAGATCGACGACAGAAACGAGATCGACGACAGAAACGAGATCGACGACAGAAACGAGATCGACGACAGAAACGAGATCGACGACAGAAACGAGATCGACGACAGAAACGAGATCGACGACAGAAACGAGATCGACGACAGAAACGAGATCGACGACAGAAACGAGATCGACGACAGAAACGAGATCGACGACAGAAACGAGATCGACGACAGAAACGAGATCAACGACAGAAACGAGATCAACGACAGAAACGAGATCAACGACAGAAACGAGATCAACGACAGAAACGAGATCAACGACAGAAACGAGATCAACGACAGAAACGAGATCAACGACAGAAATGAGATCAACAACAGAACCTGCTATGAATGCAATTAAGCCCACATTCAGGTTTCTTGCAAACCCTGATTTATTGAGGAAGTGTCTTCATGGAAAGATATAAAATGCAAATGAAAGCATCAATAATTTAATTTGGATTAGATGCTCAAAAAGGACATTCTGTGGGCTTGAAGTACTCAAAATATATGATGCAGTTTTACATTACAATAACGGAAATAACAGCAGAATTGAAGTGCCGAAGAGAGTTGGTAAAGATCCTGGTGTGTTTACAACAAAAGCATTTTACACCATGGACGAGAGCAGGGTCAAGAAAGCTAACAGGCCAGGAAGATTCGAAGAGGAGAGAAAAGAAACTTACAGGATGAGGAGTATCAATATGGAGGGTTTTAAAATTGAGGTAAGCTTATTACATGTAGAAGTATGAGAAGAAAATCTTTGAACCTCATTTTCTTTGCTTTACATTTTTTACATTATTAGAAGCGTTTTCTCAAAAAGTATACGCAATAATGCTACGAAATTTTCAGGAACTGTTCGCAACATGTTGCTGTCTCCCTGGGACTAAAAAAAATAAGAGATCCTGCAATTACATTCTGATTTTTAGATGATTGTATGTAGGAAAAGAAGTTAATTTTAGATGTACAAAATTAAAAACTGTTAATGATACAATTTGTACCATAAATAATAACTTCAGGTCAGTGGTCTTATAACCTTCTCAGGACACTGCAATAAAATTTTCCGATTAATTGCATGATTAGAATTTGAGTCATAGCTCTTCATAAAAAAGATAATAAAAAAATTAAAAATTAAAATTTCTGGCACAATATTAATCCCGCATATTTTACTATAATTTTCTATTAAAATACAGCTCTTTTGATTTACACATGTAGAATTCTAGATTTAATCATTAATAAATATGCTTTTTTTAAATAAATGTTTACATTTTCCATTACATCCCTCCCTTAAGCGAGGTTCCACTGTAAAGTACTTCTTCCAGTTACAATTTTCATCAACATGTACACCCAAAAATTTGGTGCACTGTACTCTATCTACAGACTCCTGCTATAATTTCTTCCCTTGCACTCACATATTCACACGGAAGAACAAAAGATGTATTCCATAAGTCATTTTATTGTTCAAACACATCAAGCATAATTATATAGCGGCTAAAGTAATGTAACAGAGAACCATGCCCAGTTGTTTGACAGGAAAACAAAAACTGAAGCAATCACCCAGGAATCACATTAAAATCTTCTACCTAGGAAATTATTTAGAAGTGTGGATACCAAACAAAATTCTAAAACAGAAACCCCATCTGATTTGTTGTCTCCTAAAATAGAAGACGGTCAGATGATAAGCTGGTTTCAGCCCTCACATTTTGGTGTAAAACACATTCCATTAAAATGTGGTGTAAGATATCTGCACACCACATGCACTGTCTGTTGCTGGATCACCCCAATGGGGGAGGAATTCATGCCTCAGAGGACAGTGTGCTATCCAGAGTACTTCTTACCTCTGCAGTGGATGGAAGGATGAATGCCATGGCTGTATTGTTTGTTTCAATGGCTGCAGCTTTTTGTTTCTCAGTCCTAACCACTCCTCCTCCCAAAGACACATGACACTGTGCCATAATGGCAAGGTAACTGCGTGTACGGAAGCAGTACATTCGGAAATTATTTTAGCTGCTTTTTATTCCTATGTGCCCTATATGCCTATGTGCCCTCACACCCCCTCAACAGAATGACACTTCCTTGCCTTGTATCTATCAGAAAGGGTGTCACAGAGCATCTGAATGTACTTTTCTGAGTGTCGTATGCTATGGATGTATTAGGTACTGTGGATGTGTGGGCTGAATCAATAGCAGCATTCAGATACTACATTCACAACATTTTGATGATAGGTACTAATTTTAAAAAATTGGTAATTTTCACCAGTCAACATTTTGGCAACATCAAGAAACTGATTTTCGACAATTTTTTATGAACAATCAACATTTCGGTGATGAGAGAAAACTGTAAATTGTTGATCAGTGCACACCTATAGCATTCTCATCACCAATATTGGGAGACAAGTAAAAGAAAAGTATACCGAAAAAAAGGAAACAGGAACTAAGCAGGAAAATTGTTATTTGATTTGTTGTTGTCTTCAGTCCTGAGACTGGTTTGATGCAGCTCTCCGTGCTACTCTATCTTGTTCAAGCTGCTTCATCTCCCAGTACCTACTGCAATCTACATCCTTCTGAATCTGCTTTGTGTACTCATCTCTTGGTCTCCCTCTACGATTTTTACCCTCCACACTGCCCTCCAATACTAAATTGGTAATCCCTTGATGCCTCGGAACATGTCCTACCACCCGGTCCCTTCTTTTTGTCAAGTTGTGCCACAAACTCCTCTTCTCCCCAATTCTATTCAATACTTCATCATTAGTTATATGATCTACCCATCTAATCTTCAGCATTCTTCTGTAGCACCACATTTCGAAAGCTTCTATTCTGTTCTTGTCTAAACTGTTAATCGTCCATGTTTCACTTCTATACATGGCTACACTCCATACAAATACTTTCAGAAATGACTTCCTGACACTTAAATCTATAGTCGATGTTAACAAATTTCTCTTCTTCAGAAACGCTTTCCTTGCCATTGCCAGTCTACATTTTATATCCTCTCTACTTCGACCATCATCAGTTATTTTGCTCCCCAAATAACAAAGCTCATTTACTACTTTAAGCCTCTCATTTCCTAATCTAATACCCTCAGCATAACCCGTTTTAATTCAACTACATTCCATTGCCCTTGTTTTGCTTTTGTTCCCTTTCATGTCCCTCGACTCTCTCTAACTGCCATCTGGTTTCTGTACAAATTGTAAATAGCCTTTCGCTCCCTGTATTTTACCCCTGCCACCTTCAGAATTTGAAAGAGAGTATTCCAATCAACATTGTCAAAAGCTTTCTCTAAGTCTACAAATGCTAGAAACTTAGGCTTGCCTTTCCTTAATCTATTCTCAAAATACTAATACAAATTCTTTACAGATGAATGGAAAAACTGGTAGAAGCCGACCTCGGGGAAGATCAGTTTGGATTCCGTAGAAATGTTAGAACACGTGAGGCAATACTGACCCTACGACTTATCTTAGAAAATCGATAAGGAAACGCAAACCTACGTTTCTAGCATTTGTAGACTTAGAGAAAGCTTTTGACAATGTTGACTGGAATACTCTTTTTCAAATTCTGAAGGTGGCAGGGGTAAATCACAGAGAGCAAAAGGTTATTTACCATTTGTACAGAAACCAGATTGCAGTTAGAAGAGTCGAGGGACATGAAAGGGAAGCAGCGGTTGGGAAGGGAGTGAGACAGGGTTGTAGCTACAACCTTTCCCCGATGTTATTCAGTCTGTATATTGAGCAAGCAATAAAGGAAACAAAAGAAAAATTTGGAGTAGGAGTTAAAATCCATGGAGAAGAAATAAAAACTTTGAGGTTCGCCAATGGCATTGTAATTCTGTCAGAGACAGCAAAGGACCTGGAAGAGCAGCTGAACGGAATGGACAGTGTCTTGAAAGGAAGATATAAGATGAACATCAAAAAAAGCAAAATGAGGATAACGGAATGTAGTCGAATTAAATCGGGTGGTGCTGTGGGAATTAGATTAGGAAATGAGACGCTTAAAGTAGTGAGTTAGTTTTGCTATTTGGGGAGCAAAATAACTGATGATGGTCGAAGTAGAGAGGATATAAAATGCAGACTGGTAATCTGAAAAAGAGAAATTTGTTAACAGTGAGTAGAGATTTAAGTATCAGGAAGTTGTTCTGAAAGTAATAGTATGGAGTGTAGCCATGTATGGAAGTGAAATGTCGATGATAAATAGTTTGGACAAGAAGAGAATAGAAGCTTTCGAAATGTGGTGCCACAGAAGAATGTTGAAGATTAGATGGATAGATCACATAACTAATGATGAAGTATTGAATAGAATTGGGAAGCAGAGGAGTTTGTGGCACAACTTGACAAAAAGAAGGGACCGGTTGGTAGGACATATTCTGAGGCATCAAGGGATCACCAATTTAGTATTGGAGGACAGCGTGGAGGGTAAAAATCATTGCGGGAGACCAACAGATGAATACAAAAAAGAATACACTAAGCAGATTAAGAAGGATGTAGGTTGCAGTAGGTACTGGGAGATGAAGAAGCGTGCACAGGATAGAGTAGCATGGAGAGCTGCATCAAACCAGTCTCAGGACTGAAGACCACAACAACAACATGATACCTTCTAGTATCTCCAGGCTTCTTCCATGTATACAACATTCTTTCAAGATTCTTGAACGACGTGTTAGCTATGATTAAGGTATGCTCTGTGCAAAATTCTACCAGGCGGCTTCCTCTTTCAATTCTTACCCCCAATCCATATTCACCTACTACGTTTCCTTTTCTTCCTTTCCCTACTATCGAATTCCAGTCACCCATGACAATTAAATTTTCGTCTCCTTTCACTGTCTGAATAATTTCTTTTATCTCATCATACATTTCATCAATCTCTTCCTCATCTGCAGAGCTAGTTGGCATATAAACTTGTATTACTGTAGTAGGCATGGGCTTCGTGTCTATCTTGGCCACAATAAGGCATTCACTATGCTGTTTGTAGTAGCTTACCCGCACTCCTAGTTTTTTATTCATTATTAAACCTACTCCTGCATTACCCCTATTTGATTTTGTATTTATAGCCCAGTATCCACCTGACCAAAAGTCTTGTTCCTCCTGCCACCGAACTTCACTAATTCCCACTATATCTAACTTTTAACCTATCCATCTCCCTTTTTAAAATTTTCTAACATTTGTCTCCCCAATCTGTAGAACGCCAGTTTTCTTTCTCCTTGATGCCAAATGTCTAACAACATACGATCCGAGCGAACTGCTCACATTTGCTGCAGATGCTTCAGACAATAGCATAAACACCATTCTGTCACATTAACATCATAGTTTTGAATGACCAACTGCATTCGCTTGAAAGACTCTGACAGTGACACAAAGACGTTATAGTCAAATTGAGCAATGGGCTCTTGCACTTGGTGGGGCTCTTGCACTTACATCTCCAGTCATGAAATTTCATGATTACATTTATGGACATAACTTCATACTCCTCACTGAGCTTAACCTTTAGTGGCTGTATTTGGACTAAGCAATACTGTTCCTATACAAACAACACACCTGGAGTACTCAGTGCTACCTCAGTCAAATTATGATTATGAAATTATATTCAGGTCCACAGCACTAAATGACAGTGCAGACTCACTTTCACATTTTCCAATAGGTCTATACAAAAAATTTGACTCACCAGCTGATGTTTGTTTTTCAGTAGATATCAGTAGTGGAAAACAAAGGAAAATTTCCCAGTAAACTCCAATTTAATTGACAAACATGTGCCTGAAGATCCTGTTTTGTCTAAGATCAAACAGTCTATTCAGAGTGGCCTAATGATAAGAAGTTACTTAATCAACCAAAGATTAAATCTTATTGGAATATGAGGCATACACTTACAC